>NC_134896.1:15183344-15335844 GCF_041734735.1 Babylonia areolata | reverse complement strand
TACATGCAGGAAAAAATACCCCCAAAAAAAGGGTGGCGCTGTAGTGTAGCGACCCGCTCTCCCTGGGGAGAGCAGCCCGAATTTCACACAGAGAAATCTGTTGTGATAAAAAGAAACACAAATACAAAATAAACACATGCAGCCCTCTGGGCGAACAACTAGAAATTTATGGTGTTTTTATAAAGAGAGAGGGGATGGACAGACAGAGGGCAGAACAAAGGGACAGAGAGAGTAAGTCCCAGGGTTTGTGAGCAAAGTATTCTCAAAAAACGAGAAGGGGGGAGGGAGAGAGAGAGAGAGAGAAAGGAGAAAGTGAGAGGAGAGAGAGAGAGGAGGAGGAGGAGGAGAAGGAGGAGAAAGGAGAGAGATGGGGAGAGGGAGAGAAAGAGAAAGAAAGAGAGAGAAAGGGGGTAGTCCAAGGCAGTAGGTCCCAGGATTTGAAAACATGTTCACCGTTGCAATGCTACCTAATCTTTGTCATTGACTTTTCCGCAATGTAACCAACCTCGGCATCCCACAACTGGATCGTATATGTGTCATCATACCCCCCCACCCCCCGACCCCCGCGCCCACCCCCAGTGAAATGACAGCTTGGTCTGTCTACCAAATTTGACACTACCCAACACGATGTAGTCTCTTTTTTTTCTCTCTCGCTTTTGTTCTATTCCGTTGAAGGCAATCTGTCACAACCTTCTACTTGTCCCTTCACTGTCAACATTCTAAAGAAAAATTGTCAAACATGAAGCTAGTATGCAAATCACACAACGCTCTTCCTTTTCGGTAGGAATTGTCAGCTAAGCGCGTATGCATCTCTCTCTCTCTCTCTCTCTCTCTCTCTCTCTCTCTCTCTCTCTCTCCTTGTGTGTATTTGTGCGTGAATATATATATATATATATATATATATATATATATATATATATATATATATGTGTGTGTGTGTGTATGTGTGTGTGTATGTGTGTGTGTGTGTGTGTGTGTGCGTGCATGTTGTGTGCCTGTTGTGTGTGTGTATTTTGTGTGTGTTTTGTGTGTGTTTGTCTGGCTGTCTGTCTGTCTGTGTCTGTCTGTGTCTGTGTGTCCCCACATCCCCACCCACCCACTCACTCACCGTCCAGACTTGTCACCCTCCAGAATGATGTTCATGAACTTGTTTCGCGGGTACTTGGCGGAGGAGGAGGTGAAGAAGATGAGGCCGTTCTTGGTCACCGTCAGGTCGTTGAGGAACTCAAGTTTCCCCACCTCCTTCTCCACGTCCTTGGGCCACATCAGCCACGTGAAGTTACCTGGGGGAGACGGGAATTTGGCGCTGGTAATTGTAGAGATGGATTCATTTTCACATATTTAGATAACTGTTTCAAATGTCACCCCCGCCCCCTTACCCCCATTCACCAGGTTTCCCTCAACTTCACTATTCCTCTTCTTCCTCTTCTACACGATGATACTCAAATCTATACATTAATACTCTAACAAAATGTCTTCTATCACCGGTATGTGTGACGGAACATTAAACAAAATTCCTCCTCATTTTCACATAGGAATGTTAGTTATTTGTAATTGTATTTGTGTTTCTTTTTATCTCAACAGATTTCTCTGTGTGAACTTAGGGCTGCTCTCCCCAGGGAGAGCGCGTCGCTACAGTACAGCGCTACCCTTTTTTTTTTTTCCCCTGCGTGCAGTTGTTTTTGTTTTTTTCCTATCGAAGTGGATTTTTCTACAGAATTTTGCCAGGAACAACCCTTTTGTTGCCGTGGGTTCTTTTACGTGCGCTAAGTGCATGCTGCACACGGGACCGAATGACTACCGTCCAGACCACCACTCAAGGTCGAGTGGAGGGGGAGAAAATATCGGCGACTGAGCCGTGATTCGAACCAGTGCGCTCAGATTCTCTCGCTTTCTATGCGGACGCGTCACCTCGAGGCCATCACTCCACATCTCCAGTTAGGAGAGGAGGTGGGAATGGAATGGTGAGCTGGGCAAAACGGGGTAGATGGACGGGTGGGAAATCAAAAGTAAACATAATCTTTTGAAGTAAATAGAAATACGGTCAGTTAATGAAAAATTACTGAACAGATTTCCTAAAAGAGAAGTTGTCCATTTAACAAGAGAAAAAAAAATATCATGAACATTAAAAACGTTTTATGTTTCCAGTGTTTTCGTAATGACAGACTTTCGTGCAGGTACGGCTTCAGTAACTCACAGTCAAAAATTATATGGTTAACTTACACCTGATGCTAGAGTTAATTGATCTAATCAAATGAAATCGAAACATGTTTTGTTTGTTTGTTTTTTGTTTTGTTGTTGTTGTTATTGTTGTTGTCGTTTTGTTGTTATTGTTCTTGTTGTTGTTTTGTTGTTGTTGTTGTTTTGTTTGTCTGTTTTCTGCTGTTGTTTTGTTGTTTTTGTTTTTGTTGTTGTTTTGTTGGGGTTTTCCTTTTTGTTTGTTTTTTTGTTTGGAGTCTTTTTCTTATTTTTATCACTGTTCTTTTGTTTTTTTTAATTGACACAACATAACGCATACATAAATCCATATATCTATCCATACGCATGTGGTTATATCCATCCATTCCTAGATATGTGCGTATCCACACACACACACACACACACACACACACACACACGGCAACAGTGTTACTCGACAGTTGATGCAGTGTCGTAGATACTAATCCCACAGTTGTCTGCAGTGAACTACAACTCAGCAGATAACATATGACACGGCCGTAGATGACACGTGGCGAATTCTGACCCCATTTTCGTCTACAGTTAACGACACGTCAGCAGGTAATGGCTGACGTGTTCGTGGATATGAAGAACAAATAAAACTGCTCGCAGGAAAAAAAAAAAAAAAAATGGGCGGCGCTGTATTGTCATGTAGCGACGCGTTCTCCCTGGGTGGGGAGAGCAGCCCGAATTTCACACAGAGAAATCTGTTGTGACAAAAAAAGAGAAATACAGTACTCACCATGTGTGGGGTTGATCCTGAAGATGCCTTTATAAGGGTCCACTACCACCAGGTTTCTGTTGCTGTCCGCGCGAATACCAAGAGGGCGTCCGCATATCGCCTCGCTCGTCACCGTGCCACCTAGACAGACACAGCATGCATCAGTGAAATGAAACACCTGTGGAAAGAAAAGGTAGCATCGCAATTGAAATACATGTAGAAAGAAAGGTAGCAAAGGTAGCCTCGGGACTGAAATACATGGAGACAGAAAGGTAGTACAGGTAGCCTCAGGACTGAAATACATGTAGAAAGAAAGGTAACAGAGGTAACCTCAGGACTCAATTACATGTAGAAAGAAAGGTAGTACAGGTAGCCTCGGGACTGAAATACATGGAGAAAGAAAGGTAGCACAAGTAGCCTCGGAACTGGAATACATGGAGAAATAAAGGTAGCACAGGTAGCCTCGCAACTGAAATATATGGAGAGAGAAAGGTGACACAGGTAGTCTTAGGACTGAAATACATGTAGAAAGAAAGGTAGCACAGGTAGCCTCGGGACTGAAATACATGTAGAAAGAAAGGTAGCACAGGTAGCCTCAGGACTGAAATACATGGAGAAAGAAAGGTAGCACAGGTAGCCTCAGGACTGAAATACATGGAGAAAGAAAGGTAGCACAGGTAGCCTCAGGACTGAAATACATGTAGAAAGAAAGGTAGCACAGGTAGCCTCAGGACTGAAATACATGGAGAAAGAAAGGTAGCACAGGTAGCCTCGGGACTGAAATACGTGTAGAAAGAAAGGTAGCACAGGTAGCCTTAGGACTGAAATACATGGAGAAAGAAAGGTAGTACAGGTAGCCTCGGGACTGAAATACGTGTAGAAAGAAAGGTAATACAGGTAGCCTCAGGACTGAAATACATGAAGAGAGAAAGGTAGCGCAGGTAGTATCAGGACTGAAATACATGTAGAAAGAAAGGCAGCCTCACATTAACTTTAAGTGACCAAATCGTGCGGCTTATTGTGGAAAACCAAATGTCAAATCAGCATGGAACACTTTCAATACGTTTGAAAACAGTCTGCTTTATTCCTGTAAGTGGTAGTGGGTAGGGGTGGTGCAATGTGGGTAAACCTTATCTCACTGACTAATATCGCTTATTTGCACGACAAACACTGAGTATTTTCTATCAACATTCTTAAAATGGGTACTTATCGTATTCGTAAGCGAGGAGACGTAACAGATGTAAATGTTGCTAACAGAAACCACCATATTTTGCGACTCAAATATGACTCCTGGCAGAAGAGTATTTCATGGGGCTGGAGAAATAACTCGAACAGTACGACTCCCAGAAGGGTACAAATTTCACTTTGATGTAATGAAATAATTTCAAAATAGATTCGCGCAGGTCTATGTGTAAAAAGAAATGTCGAAAAGAATAATACGTAAGTGATAAAATATTTTTTAAACCGGACTATTTAACGTTATTTGGGTGAAGATTGTATAGTTGACCTGTACAATCTTTAATTGCGAAAGAATGGATGAACATATTTCATTTATATGTGTTTGTGTTGTTGAGGTGGGTTTGTTTGTTTTTTTTGGGGGGAGGGGGGGGTTGTTTTGTTTTTTTTTGTTTTTTTGTGTGTTTTTTTTGGGGGGGGGTGTTTGTTTGTTTGGTTGGTTGGTTAGTTGGTTTTCTGTTGTTGTTGTTGTTGTTTTTGTTTTGTTTTTTTGCTTGTTTGATTGTTTGTTTTTGTTTTGTTTTTTTTTAAGTAGAAACTATCTTACTGAAAAAGAAAATACATTATATGTGGTGATTTCTTTTATATAGATATGATTTATGAGGGTTTGCAATTGAGCTTGTCTTAGTTCGTTGGCCGGGGCGCGAGAGGGAACCCTCGTTTGAAGGGTTGTAACTCCAGTTTTTTTCCCCTTGGGAACATGGAGTAAACAAAAAAAATTTAAATACATATATATATATATATATAACGGGAAAAAAAGGGAAAAAAAGAAGAAAAAGCTGAACGAACACTGAAGAACATCATGTGACTATACATCATTCCTTGGGGTGTACAGGGGGTGGGGTGGGTGCATGGTAGGCCCCTCGGCCTTGCGAACTAACAGGTATACATACCACTGTCGTACACTTCTACGAAAACCACCCACCACACGCGCTATGGGCCAGTTTCAGGATTAGGCGTATTGTCCCCTGGGGAGAGATCTCCACAACTCGCCCGTCACTCAGACCCGTATAGATGTACCCTGGAAAGAGAGAGAGGGGAACAAAATCCATCATCATGGTAAAAAAAAAAAAATCAGACGTTTTTCCTTTAACCCTTGCTGCTGACGGGGGGGGGGGGGGGGAGCGGGGGGGGGGGACACGTTCGTCAGTGAAGGGCTGTTGCACGCACACATACACATGCACACACACAAATGCACACACACACACACACACACACAGGGACAGACATTTATTTCGCCAATGTTTCAACACAAAGAAACGGGAAATTGTTACGGTGTTGTTCCTTCACCCTTCCTTAAACACAACTGTGAATTTTTCAAGTCACACAGCTGCTAACATCGCACAAGGACACTCCCAAGCAAATGTACACGCTCCATTCAGACAAGCACGTTCAATTTCATGTGCACGCGCGCGCGCACACACACACACACACACACACACACACACACACACACACACACACACATACACACAGAACAGACAGAGACAGAGAGCGAATAAGAGAGCAGGAGCGAGCGAGAGAGAGAGAAACAGAGACAGTCAGACAGCAATGAAAATGAAGTGGGGGCGGTGGGGGAGGTGAGGGGGTGGGGGGGTAAGGGCTACACAGATGGAGACAACAACCATGTTGCTTTTTTAGTTATAGCCCAGCCGATAATGCAAAGCAGCCGTTTCAGGGCTGAATGCCTGTCAGGTTCTTGAAATCAATGGAAGAGAACAGAAAATAAAGTGTGAAATAATCAAAGGTCGATTACAAAAAAATAATAATAATAATTATATATATAAAATTTTAAAAAAAACATCGTTAGAAAGACCAACTCCTCGACACGTCCAAGTAAAATCTAAATCAAGCGACAGATACAGATAGACACGCACATAGAGACAGACAGACAGACAGATAGAAGCCGTCAATCATCCCTCCCATCAAAGTGACGTACTGTTGACGACCACCATGGACTCAGGCCCGGATACCAGGCCCATCATGTACTTGCGGGCCTTGGACAGCCATGAGTTGGGAGCCAAGGGACCGACCAGAGCGGGTGGCGGCGGAAGACTGCAACCACAGCACGGGGTGACATTCACAACGACATGAAAGAATATTGAGCCTAGGAAGAGTACATTCTTCTTCTTCTTCTTCTTCTTCTTCTCCTCCTCCTCCTCCTCCTTCTTCTTCTTCTTCTTCTTTCAGTTACACGACCAACAACGACTTGTCGATGACTCTGTCGTGGTCCATGACTGCTAGGTAATTTTCGTGTTTCCATAACCCACCGAACGCTGACATGGGTTACAGGATCTTTAACGTGCGTATTTGATCTTCTTGCGTGCGTATACACACGAAGGGGGTTCAGTTGATAAACATTGACGTGAATTGTATACACCCCCCGAAAACGGAGTGTGGCTGCCTACATGGCGGGGTAAAAATGGTCATACACGTAACAGGCCACTCGTGCACATACGAGTGAACGTGGGAGTTGCAACCGACGAACGAAGAAGAAGAAGAATTGTGTACCTTGTGTACGGTGACATTCAGTACCTTATGACTGTGGATACACGAGCATTTTCACCACTGTTGTAAGCACAATCGAACTTTTTATGTTGTTTTCCTTAGCTCTGTAATCTGCTTCTCCTTCTTCTCTGTTAGTGGGCTGTGACTGCACTGCACGTTCCCTCGAATATACACGAGAGGGCTTTCACGTGTATGACCGTTTTTACCCCACCATGTAAGCAGTTATACTTCGGTTGTTGTTTTTTGTTTTGTTTTGTTTGTTTGTTTCTTGTTGTTGTTTTGGTGGGTGCGTGCTGGGTATGTTCTTATTTCCATAACCCACCGAACGCTAACATGGATCACAGGATCTTTAATGTGCATATTTGATCTTCTGCGAACGAATACACATGATGGAGTCTCCCATCGGTCAGACGGATGAGTAGGCAGGCAGGCTTATCTGTCGGTGTGTGTCCTCATATGGGAGAAGAGGGAGATTCTGGATGCGCAGCACTTCCCACAGGTGTTGCAAGGGAAAACGTCTCCAGAAGTTGAGCCCTGCTTCCTTCGCTCCCGCTTCTCCTTAATGGCCAGCGTTCTCTTGTTTTCAAACGTCTTTATGCCACTAGAGCACAGCGAAAGCGGTCAAGGGCATCAGTTTCCCAGGAAGCGATGTCTATGTCACAGGTTTTGAGGTTTGTCTTCAAGGTGTCCTTGAAGCGCTTGCAGGGTCTTCCATGTTCGCGGTGGCCTTCCTTCAGCTGGCCATACAAAAGCATCTTCGGGATCCTGCTGTCTGTCATGCGGACAACGTGTCCTGTCTAGCGTAGCAGGCTTTCAATGCTAGACAGGCCGCTCCTCTCGAATACACACGAAGGGGGTTAAAGGCACTAGCAGGTCTGCACATCTGTTGACATGGGATATCGGAAACAAAATCCCCATCCTTTTCCCACCAGCCGCAGTGATCGGGATTGGAACCCAGAACCCTCAGACAGAAAGTCCAAAAGATTCCCACCCCCCCCCCAAACCACCCCAACCCCCACTCCCCACCCAGAGAGAGAGAGAGAGAGAGAGAGAGTTCTCACAACCAAGTTTTTGGGTTGTTGGTTTTTGGGGTGTGTTTTTTTTTTTTTTTTGTTTGTTTGTTTTCTTTTTTTTTCTTTTTTTTTTGTTTGTTTTGTTTTTCTTATCCATTGAATTAAGGTTTAAAAGTTCAAAGGCCTCATAGAACTTTTGCAGCCACCAGGTCAATGAATTCAAATCCACTGAGTCCAGGGTTCAGGCACAGGAGGTCGGGGCTCAATCCTCTACTCGCCGTTTTAACCCTCCCCTTCCGAAGTCAGGCAGGTACCTAATTGATACCTGGGTGAAGTGAGGAGATTCGGAGCAAAGTGACTTTTCCAAGAACACAGCACCATGCCGAAACGGGGCCTCGAACCGTGATGACTGGAGAGTGCTTGATCACACGTCCAGCGCCTACCCAAGTCTACCACGGTGCCTTCGTTGATTTCTTCGGTCCAGATATGATACAATAAGAACTGGTAATCCCGATTCCTAGTTATCTGGTTCCAGCTCAGTTCCAGAAAGTTCCGCAAAATCATTTCAATGTATCAGGTACATATAAAGAGAAGCATTCATCTAACCAAAACTCTATCAATGTTGAAATCTGCATTGTTATTTATAATGAAACATCAAGGTGTCCATGAATACTAACTTCAAGTAGTGAATTTTTTTTTTTTAAATAAGTTTTATCTGATGTTTCCAATTACAGGCGTTATAGTCTTCAGTTTATTCAGTTTCAGTTTCAGTTTCAGTAGCTCAAGGAGGCGTCACTGCGTTCGGACAAAACCATATACGCTACACCACATCTGCCAAGCAGATGCCTGACCAGCAGCGTAACCCAACGCGCTTAGTCAGGCCTTGAGAAAAAAACAAACAAAAAACAAACAAAAAAACGGGGGAATAAATAATAGATAAGCTTGCATAAATAAATAAATAAATAAATAATAATTATAATATAGAAAACGGTAGTAGTAATAATATTAGTAATATTAATAAAATGATAATAATAAAACATAAATAAATAAATAAGACAACAATGGTGATAAATAAGCGAATATTACCTTGACAAAAGGTAACCTTTAAAGATGAATTTGCTCTGAAGGCATTTTACCTCATTTACATGTGTGTGGGGGGGGGGGGGTGCATGGGGGTTATGTGTGTGTGTAGGCCTTTGGTCTAGCCTATATCTTCATCAAGAGGAATAGCAAATTAGTTCACTGGTTCACTTATCAGATTTAAAGATTCATGGGCTGCCCCCATCACACTCCACTCCCTCTCCTGCACACACACACACACACACACACACATCTGTGACTGAAATAATGTAAAGACGCACACACGTGCTCTAGTTTCTGCATACCATCTGGTCCCCAATACCCACAGCGTGACTGCGTGACGACGACCAAAAAATTAATGAAGTCACTATTCAGGCGTGACGTTCCCCCCGATCCCATTCAGGATGCAGAAAGGGGAGCATTTATTTTCCCTGTCACTCCTGTCACATTTTACTTGTCAAAACAATGTTGTGGTATAAAATGAAACATGACCACCTTGCAAGACAACGCCTCTCATGTTTGCTCGCTCGATTGTCTTATTACTGAAATTGGGGACAAAACGAAGCCGGAAAGCAAAACAAAACACAAGGAGCGACAGCGAAAACTAGCAATAACAATCACATGTCGGACAAACCAAGGAACGAAACGAACGAAATTTTATTTTTCCACGGTATTGAGATAAGCATACTGACAAGAATGTTTTTTTCCACCCAGCCCTGTGGTACAAAATCAAATAAATAAAGAAAAAAAAAGAACGCACAATAACAAATATAGAAAATTCATATCAGGAGAGGAAGAGATAGGGGCGGGGGGGGGGGAGGCGAGAGAGGAGAGAGTAAAGAATAAAAGATGAAACGAGAGAGAGAGAGAAGCGCGGAAGGGGGGTTGCACCAAAGGGCGAAACAAACATTGCGTTGTAAACAACTTGACAGCACATACGCAATATAAAATTACATCAAAAGGCGACACCCTCAAAACTGCGCGCCTGACAGGAAACGTAAGCTCGACAATGTCTTCCACACGTGCTGCATTCGCCGCATCCTGGACACCGTCTAGCAGAGCAAAGCTTCAAACAACACCGTCCAGAGGAGAGCTGGAATCCCCAGCATGTAACAGAGATGCATGCTCTGACTCGTCAGTGAACGGGAATAAACACTGGCCGGATCCCAAAGGATCTTTTTTTTTTCTTTCTCTCTTTCTCTCTCTTTTTTTGTGGGGCCTCCATTCTCCTCTTTTTTTCTTTCATCTTTCTTTTTCTTCTTTCACAGACTCATATTTGCCTTTCATGCACCACTTTCGCCCACACACCTTAACTAATCACTTTCATTCTTTCCCCTATCGTCTGGGGCAGCAACTGCCCAGTGTGTCTTGAAGCATGCATTTTAAGAATATTCGATGTCTGTGTACATTAGCCAGGGTTTTTTCGATGTTCTAGTGTTATGATGTAATCCCAAAGGATCTACTTTACGGAGAACTGGTAGGGCCTACAGGGAAAACCTCCAACCGGAAAATACTAACTGTGCCATGAAGACACCTGCACAGAGAGGGTCTCAGGACATGAACGTCGACCTGCTGTTGTCTCGTTCGTCATTTATCAGATGGATTCCCCGGTCTCCTCGACGAAGGCGGTAGTACGTCGCAGGTCCTCCAGTCCTCCGGGCCGCTGGGATTGGGTCGGGCCAGGTTTTCTCTCGGAGTGCTTGATGGAGCGGGCAGGACTGCAGCAGATGTTCTGTTGTCTGGCTGCCTGTTCTGCAGGGGCACTGCTTTGTGTCGCCGATACGGAGTTTAGTGTATAAACGTCGACCTGATTACCTGTGAAGCTGAAGCCTCGGAACAGCCAGCTTGAAGGAGGACGGTGCAGAAAGGCCTCTCCATGTTCGAAGAGACGCCTCCCCAGCGTTCCGAGGCAAAGAGACTGAGGCTCTCAGAAAGACCCACAACGACACGGACCAGACTGGGGTTCTCAGAAAGGCCCACAACGACACGGACCAGACTGGGGTTCTCAGAAAGGCCCACAACGACACGGACCAGACTGAGGCTCTCAGAAAGACCCACAACGACACGGACCAGACTGGGGTTCTCAGAAAGGCCCACAACGACACGGACCAGACTGGGGTTCTCAGAAAGGCCCACAACGACACGGACCACACTGGGGTTCTCAGAAAGGCCCACAACGACACGGACCACACTGGGGTTCTCAGAAAGGCCCACAACGACACGGACCACACTGGGGTTCTCAGAAAGGCCCACAACGACACGGACCACACTGGGGTTCTCAGAAAGGCCCACAACGACACGGACCAGACTGGGGTTCTCAGAAAGGCCCACAACGACACGGACGAGACTGGGGTTCTTACAAAGGCCCATAACGACACGGACCAGACTGGGGTTCTCAGAAAGGCCCATAACGACACGGACCAGACTGGGGTTCTCAGAAAGGCCCACAACGACACGGACCACACTGGGGTTCTCAGAAAGGCCCACAACGACACGGACCAGAAAGGCCCACAACGATACAGACCACACTGGGGTTCTCAGAAAGGCCCACAACGACACGGACCAGACTGGGGTTCTCAGAAAAGCCCACAACGACACGGACCACACTGGGGTTCTCAGAAAGGCCCACAACGACACGGACCACACTGGGGTTCTCAGAAAGGCCCACAACGACACGGACCAGACTGGGGTTCTCAGAAAGGCCCACAACGACACGGACGAGACTGGGGTTCTTACAAAGGCCCATAACGACACGGACCAGACTGGGGTTCTCAGAAAGGCCCATAACGACACGGACCAGACTGGGGTTCTCAGAAAGGCCCACAACGACACGGACCACACTGGGGTTCTCAGAAAGGCCCACAACGACACGGACCAGAAAGGCCCACAACGATACAGACCACACTGGGGTTCTCAGAAAGGCCCACAACGACACGGACCACACTGGGGTTCTCAGAAAGGCCCACAACGACACGGACCACACTGGGGTTCTCAGAAAGGCCCACAACGACACGGACCAGACTGGGGTTCTCAGAAAGGCCCACAACGACACGGACCAGACTGGGGTTCTCAGAAAGGCCCACAACGACACGGACTAGACTGGGGTTCTCAGAAAGGCCCACAACGACACGGACCAGCGTCGTCAAGACTTCACCTGTGCGCAATGTGGGATGGATTGTCACTTCTGTTTTCACCTGTCTAGCCACACCCCGACTCTGTACATCAATCACCACTCTATTGTCGATGGATACCTATCTCAATCAACAATACCTTAAAAACAGATTATAAAACCCACACATAAAATATAAGGGGGGGAGGGAGCCGGGGGACGGGGGGGGGGGGGGGGTTCAAAGAAAAGAAAAAATAGCTCGTGGTGTTTCGGAGATAACGGGTCGACCTCACGTGCAAATTATGCACCCCCGAGCAGAGGCGTCGCCAACGTTACGTCATATTCGCAAGCTTCAAAGCGGTTGTATGTCACCTGGTAACATGTCACGCGTCACACTTGTCACGGGGCTATAGCAATCGTGACAAGACGTGACCATTCAGTGTGTGTGTGTGTGTGTGTGTGTTACACGCGCGCACGCTCTCATTTCTTCGTGTGTTTTTTCCTCCGCGAGTACTTCGCTCGCTTTTGCAGTTTGCTTTTTTCTTTTCTTTGTGTGAGTGTGTGTGTGTGCGCGCGCGCGCGTGTGTGTGTGTGTGTAAGAGAGAGAGAGAGAGAGAGAGAGAGAGGCCTGCACCTGCGTCTGTATATAATTATGTTGGTCGTTTGTTTTGTTTTGTTTTTCTCTGCATTTTGTCTGCAGTTTTACATGTTATTGTGACGCATTTATTCTCTTTGTCAGTATTAGGTTTCAAGTAGTATCCCCTTCTCCACATATTTTTCTACTTAGCGCGCACACACACACACACACACACACACACACACACACACACACACGCACGCACGTGCACACACACACGCGCGCACATTAAATAAACTTCATTCAACTGAAGTGCAGCGGAGTACATGCAACAGTACAACACAAGACCATGGGGTGTCAGATCGTAGCTTGTTTCTTTTTTTAATGTCGTTTAAAGCGCTAATTTATGGGCTGCAGGTTCCGTCTGTGTCACGTGAGATGGGAGAGGTGAAAGGCAAAGAAGCCCCAAAGACTGTCTGTAGACAGAGAGAGATTTTTTTTTTCCTCCCGCTACGCAACAGTATCAACATATGTTCTTTTCTCACGACCATCCCACAAAACAAGATGTGCTTCTCATAAAGAAACACACACACACACACACACACACACACACACACACACAAACACAAAACAAAAATAAAGAACAGATTCATCGACTGTGGTGAATTCACGCCAATAACCTAGGCTCGTTTAGTGTATGTATCATAGTCAGTCGTGTCCGACTATGACCATCAGAACAGCAAAGGAAGCATCTGCTGTTCTAACTATCTGGGCTAGAATTTAATTACAGTGGAGAGGGTCTTGCCCAAGTTTCATCCCCACTCTCGAGGCCATGAGGGTGTTTTGGACTGTCGGTGTTGGGATGGTTCCTCAAAGCCAACTAGCCCCTAAGGCTGCAGCACTAACTGAGAGCCAGTGCAATCTCACTCATAGTCCTTCACAAAAGACTCAGCTGTAAATGCAGAGGAGAAACTAATGATCATACAGCTTTCACTTTGCTGTAGGTCCAACTGTACGCTTTTTGTCAACCTGTGATATAAGCCAAGTAATGGGTCTGCTCCTTCAGTACTTGCTCTGCAAGTAAGCGACATGTTACTGGGTCGGGCAGGCTTCACAGGCAGAGATCAAGAAAGGCCAAATATCAATGTTCAATCAACAGGGATGTTCGCAGTCTTCTCTAGTGGGTGAGCTCATGGCGACTTAACAAAGGCACGCGTTGGACTGCTGAAAGGCTTTGTGGGCGGCAGCAGAACGAATTGTGTGTGACAAAAATGATGGACAGACAACATAGCAGAACGGACAGGGGGAAACCATCTGCAGAAAGCCAGCCTTTAACATACAAACCGACAAACATGGAAGAATCTGATGAACAGTTCTTCTGCGCGGCGCCCCAATGACTCTTCTTAGATAAGAAGGAGAAGAAGAAAGTGGGGAAGGGATAGGAAGGGGGTGGGGGGGGCGGAGGTGGAGCAGATATTATGAGCAATTTGGGAACAGGATTAATGAAGGAGGAAGGGAACGGGGTGGTTTAATTTTTTTTTAAAGGCCTCGAAACCATGACACAAGAAAAACAGCATTTCACACGCGCAATGTCTGCCACAGGCATTTATTTATGAGAACCCGCTTGAGTCCCTGGAGAATATTACGCCCCTGGCGCCATGCTGAGGGCGCAAAGAACACGTGAGTTTGGTTTTCATCCTTGGTTGAGGTCCACCACCCTCTCCCCACCCCTCGTCTCTCTCTCTCTCTCTCTCTCTCTCTCTCTCTTGGGTGGGTCGCGGAGGGGGAGTTTGGGGGACGGGGTGGTGGTTATACAACCACAGCTGTGTCCTTCATTGTGCGATTTTCTTCTTCTCCTTCTTCTTCTTCGTCGTCGTCTTACTCTTCTTTAGCTCCAGCTGCCCCATTAAAATGTATTTCCTATGCTAGCGGCATGTTGTTATGTCACTATTTTGCCACACAATGGGCTGTTTCAGGCCCGTTCCTGATGCCTCAAACAAACCCTGTTGAAAAAAGAAGAAAAGAAAAAAAAAGGAAAACACGAAAAAAAACGAAAAAAAACCCACAAAAAACCTTTCATTCCTGCCGCTTACAGAGCCCTTATGTCTCTGAAGAAATCTCTGTGCTGGTGACATTTGCAGGGTATGATTTTTGTCGGGCTTTTTTTTTTTTCTTTTTTTTCTTTTTTTTTTCTTCTTTTTTTTTTTTTTTTTCACTTGAATATTTTTCGTCGTTGCTCAGACAACCGAACGGGACATTCCGGGGCTTTTACTGGAGTAGTTCTGCTCAGACAGACAGACAGACATTAAAAGGTTAAAAGTATCAAAGCCTTTTATAGCTATAAGGTCAGTGACTTCGTATTCACTGTGTACTCAGCACAATGGATAGTCCAAGGTCTGTTCGCCACGTGGAGTTTTATGCTAGGGATATTTTAATACTTATGCAATCCTGTTTTAGTGCAGTTGATATGTTTAATGTGGCTGGGCGGGCGAGCGCGCGTGCATCTGTGTGTGTGTGTGTGTGTGTGTGTGTGTGTGTGTGTGTGTGTGTGTTCGTGCATGCGAATGTGTGTGCGCGCACGCGCGCGTGTGTCAGTGTGTGTTTATGAAATGTGTGTTTTATGGAATGTATTTCATTTTAATCTAAGCATTATTTACTAGATATTTTTCATTGTTTGGTGGATTATGCTTTTTGATTCGTTCTGTGAACGCATTGGATTGAGCTGTTGTGATGGGGTTTTTTATGTTATGTTTATATCTAGTTCGATGATGTAAGGCGCTTTGAGCAGCATTGGTATTGGTGTGGAGTGATGGCCTAGAGGTAACGCGTCCGCCTAGGAAGCGATTCGAATCACGGCTCAGCCGGCGATATTTTCTCCCCTTCCACTAGACCTTGAGTGGTGGTCTGGACGCTAGTCAATCGGATGAGACGATAAACCGAGGTCCCGTGTACAGCATGCACTTAGCGCACGTAAAAGAACCCACGGCAACAAAAGGGTTGCTCCTGGCAAAATTCTGTAGAAAAATCCACTTGGATAGGAAAAACAAATAAAACTGCACGCAAGAAAAAATATTTTAAAAAGTGGGTGGCGCTGTAGTGTCGCGACGCGCTCTCCCTGGGGAGAGCAGCCCGAATTTCACACAGAGAAATCTGTTGTGATAAAAAGAAATACAAATGAAAAAAAAAAATACAAATGATATCGCGCCATAGAAAAGTTATGAATTATAACTATAATAATAATGATGATGATGATGATGATGATGATTATGATTATCGTTATCATCATCATCATTATTATTACTAATATTATTATTATTATTGCTCGACATATGAAAGCAAGGTCTAACTCTCTCCCTGCGCCGCTTTTTTTTTTTTTAACCTTCCGCGACCGCAGTCCGGTGGATACACTGATCAATTCTCACATGAGTGGAGTGGGGAAAATCGGAGTGAAGTACCTATTCCCACAGACACAACACCAAGCCGAAACAGGGCCTGGAACTCTGATCACTGGTGAACGCTGGATCGGAAGTCCAACGCTTTTAGAACCAGTTCTGCCACAATGCCCCATTTTAAAAGACTGATCGATGGATGTGCTCACATTTTGGTTGTTCCCAAACATAGGATATAAAGACTGATTATTTATCAAGTACTACTCCCTTCGGTTTATAAATGTCTTCCACCCCCCTTCCCCGCCCCTGCCCCCCACCCCCACACCCCCTCCCCCCCTCCTTTTTTTCGTTTTATTCTTTTTTCTTATTCAATATCGACCCCCACTACATTTTTCTGTGGTGTCTCTTGGTCATGAACTGTAGGAGTTGGTAGGCTGCTATTACCGAGACATCTGAAGAGTCCACAGGGGACAAAACTCCATTCAGGCCAAATGGAACTCTTCGCCAGAGAGAATTCAAACAGCCTCCAGTTGCTGTTTTGATCGGTTGAATCCTCAACCCCACCAAATCTCTTTCTCTCCCACACTTGTAAGTTCGCTCGCAAGTGCGCGCGTCATATGCACGATGTGCTCGATTACATGAGCGTGTACGTGCTTGCGACTGTATACGCGACAGTATACGCGCACATTGACACATGCATCAGAAGCGTGAGCTGAGGCCAGCCAACTGCAGACAATTCAGATGGAGGTATGTACACTATGCAGAGACAGGAGGGGGAACATGAGGCGGAAATTAACATGCGCATAAAATAGAATGCATATAATACGGCAGGTGCAGGGAGGTGTCGCACAAAGAATGACACACACAGGCCTGCATACGTTTCGTGTTGACACGATGCTGATTTGCAATTCCACTGCTCTGATTCCAGTTTGCACGGTCTCTCTCTCTCTCTCTCTCTCTCTCTCTCTCTCTCTCCTTTTTTATGAATCGGATGACTGTGTTATGACTTTTTAAGTTACTATTTCATATGTTTCTACTTCATTTTACGTGTTTGTTTGATTCATCTTAAGTGTGGTACTTGTAAAGCGCATAGAGCTTGCTTAATTCTGTTTGCATTATACCGCCAAATTAAAGCAAATGATAATCATCATCATCATCATCTTAGCATTACTATGATAATTATTGCTATCATTATTATTTTGTTGTTGTTGTTGTTGTTGTTGTTGTTGTTGTTGTTGTTGTTGTTGTTGTTGTTGTTGTTGTTGTTGTTGTTGTTGCTGCTGCTGCTGCTGCTGCTGCTGCTCTTATTGTTATTATTGATGTTGCTGTTGTTTCTTCATTTCTGTGACTGACGCCGTTACTTTTGCCGTCAGTTCTTTGATATGTTTTGAATTTATCTGTGTTGACTGATTTTGAATCTACAGTAAATCACCAGTTAACATAAACGAACTAACTGATTCAGTTAGTGTACCGTTACTTGGTATCTTTTTTTTTCTCATTTTACATTATTGTTTTACACAAACCTATGGCTGGCAGACTCTCAAGACCTGACCAGCGCGTTTGGTTTATTCGAAAATCAGACATTACGAATCAAAGTATACTGTATCCCAGCTCAAGATAGGCACCATGGCCGAGTGGTTGAAGCGTCGGACTTTCAATCTGAGGGTCCCCCGGGGTTCAAATCTCGGTACCAGCGCCCGGTGGATCGAGGATGGAGATTTTTTTTCCGATCTACCAGGTCAACATATGTGCAGACCTGTTAGTACCTTAATCCCCTTCGTATGTATACGCACGCAGAAGATAAATACGCACGTTGAAGATCCTGCAATTCATGTCAGTGTTCGGTGGGTTATGGAAACAAGAACATACCCAGCATGCACACCCCCGAAAACGGAGTGTGATTGGCTACATGGTGGGGGTAAAAGAACAAGACGATCTTACACGTAAAATGTTACATGTCTGTCTTAGTGTGTATGTGTGTGTGCCTGAAATCTGATTGAATGACACAGGAAATGAATGATAAGCGCCCAATGGCAGCCGTAAGTCGGCTCTAGCCAGGTAGGCAGCCTGTTGTGCAAACGACCCCGAGTTTGTAAAGCGCTTAGAACTTGGTCTCCGACCGAGGAGAGGCGATGTATAAGTATCCATTTTATTCATCATTCATTCAAGACCATATTGAAATGTGTCCTTGGTGGGACTGGGCCTCTTCATTATTAAAGGGAGATTTGGAACAACGTGTGTTTATTCGTTCTCAGTCAAAGCCAGTTCATCAGGTCCCTTCCCATTAGGAGCCAGTTCCAATAGGTCCCGTTACCAATAGAGCTCTGTTCCCCCAGAGCCCTGTACATTTTCATGACGAGCGGGAGAGATACATGGTTAGTCAGCCACCTTCCCCCCAACAACCACTTATCCTAATTTAAGCCCAAATTCGAACTTCTTTTATAAGATGGAAGAGGGTGTGGAATCGATTGCCTGGTCGTCAGTATTCGCCCCCCTCCACTACACCTTGAGTGATGGGCTGGACGCTAGTCATTCGGATTATCGCCATCGGATGAGACGATAAACTGAGGTCCCGTGCGCAGCATCCACTTAGCGTATGTAAAGTACTCTCGGCAAAGTACTCGCGGCAACAAAAGGGTTCTCCTTGGCAAATTCTAGGGGGAGGGGTAGAGGGGGGGGGGGGGGGAGGGGAGGGGTGCACTGAAATGTGCATGTGTATATGAACGTGACTGAAGCCGGACTCAGGATACAGTGAATGAATGATGAGCGCCTGACTAATTCCACCTTTCAGTCGACCCTGCCCAGCGAGACAGCCTGTTGTGCAAATGACTCCGTGTTTGTATAGCGCTTTGAGTTTGTTCTCTGACAGATGACAAGTGCTAAAAAAAAAATTTTTTTAATTAAAAAAAAAGAAAAGTACCAGTAAAATTGATATCAGTATTAACAGTCGACGTGGGTGACTGGTACCAAACATAGCGCTTCCGACAGGACCCCGAACGACTGGGTTTAAAGGTCAAAGGTCCCATAGCCTTTTACGGCCCTCGGGAAAGTGAATTCACATCCACTGTGTCTAGGACTCGGCATAGGAAGGCGGGGCCCAGTTCTCTCCTTCCACTGTTTTCACCTTCCTCTCACTTCCCCAACCGAAGTCAGGTACTCATTCACACCTGGATGAGGTGAAGAAAAACGGAGTAAATCATCTTTTTTCCCAAGGACACAACACCGTGCCGAAATGGGGCCTCAAACCCTGATCACTGGTGAAAAGTGGATCCAGTACAACGCCCAACCGAATCTGCCGCTGCGTCCCTGCCGAATGACTAAATCAAACTGAATTATGGTGCTTTGAGCCTCGCAGACCACTAAGGCCACCTCAAGGCTGTCGTCACGTTTGCACCAAGGGTTAAAAAAACAAACAAACAAACAAAACTGCTTCAAGCTTTCCACTCAAAGTTTAAAACCCTTCCAGAGTTTAAAACCTTCAAATCCGATTAAAAATATTCACTTCTTTCAAGAAGTCCAGAATGAATGAATCAATCAATCACTCAATATCACCATGATGAATGAATGAATGAATGAATGCACGCGACTCACACAGCGTCAACATCACCATGAATGAATGAGTGAATGAATGAATGAATGAATGCACGCGACACACACAGCGTCAACATCACCATGAATAAATGAGTGAATGAATGAAGGAATGAATGCACGCGACACACACAGCGTCAACATCACCATGAATGAATGAATGAATGCACGCGACACACACAGCGTCAACATCACCATGAATGAATGAATGAATGAATGCACGCGACACACACAGCGTCAACATCACCATGAATAAATGAGTGAATGAATGAAGGAATGAATGCACGCGACACACACAGCGTCAACATCTACAAAACAAACATCAAATCATTTTTGGAACAAATCAAATCAGGTTATTCATTGATTTGATCCGCTGACCACTAAGATTTAATTTCGGGGCTGTCATCACCATTTAACAACATTTTCATCATCAACCTCGTCACAATCATCATCATCATCATTAACAACAACAACAACAACAGCAACTTTGGAACATATCTCGTCTATCTCCTTTACTGCATATTGATTTTTTTTTTTAATATCAAACTTGCCATTTAACAATTTATAATTATTTTATGGAAGCATTTCTTATTCTGACATAATGTTTTCTATTATTCATGTTATATCACAAAATGCGGTGTGTTTGTGTGTGTGTGTGTGTGTGTAGGGTAAGGGGTATTAGGGGGGGGGTGAGAGAGAGAGAGCGTGTGTGTGTGTGTGTGTGTGTGTGTGTGAAATGCACCCTCTGTGCTGTATCACTTGCTTGTATTGCTTGCTTGTATGTATTTAACTTTATACTTTGCTCTTTATCCTTTGTCCAGCCTTTGTCATGTTGTGAGCGTGCTGGACTTGGCTGTGGGCTGAGATATTGTGTAGGGTATAAGTGATGAGCCTGTGGATTCACAATTAATTTCCAAATTGGTGAATAAAGATGTATTGTATTGTATGGTATGGTATTGTATTGTAACAAAGCGCAACTGACCTGAAGGGTTTCAGGTTGGTCTCCGGTAGATTAGGCATTTGGGAAAACACATCACCCTGGGCCGCCACTTCACCGACAAACACCATCAGCGCAACAACCACCGCTGTGACAATAGAGGCAACCATCTTGCAAGGCCCGGTCAGTCAGCCTGGTTCTTTCTTACACCCCTGCTTTTTGGGGTTTTTTGTTGTTGTTTTTTTTTCACCTCAAAACTGAGACAACTTCCCTGTAACTTTCTACCGAGAAAACGAAACCCCCCAAAATGCACAGAAAGCCAACCAACGACAAAATGACAACCGATGCCTCGATTGACTGCAAAGGCTGTGTCAGTACATTCAATACCTTTTTTATAAGAGGCCAGGTACATACAGAATGAGATGGATGGATGTCGTGTGTATTTTGAGCGCAGTGCGAGAGCCGTGTCGCCAAGTGAGGCAAGCCGGTGTAGTGTCCCAGATTGTCCCCCCGCAGCTGGAAACGTCCCCAGGGGACAAATTGACCGCTGGAAAAGTCCCCCCAGTGACTTTCTCACCGTTCATAATGTCCCCTGCGGACATTGTTAGCGGCCAAAATGTCCCCTTTCTTGGGTTTTAGCCTCGTTCTGAAATGTCCCCCTTACCCTGAAAATGTCCCCCTAAGTTTGCAACAACAAAAAAAGTGTGTGTGTCTGTGTGTGTGTGTGTGTGTGTGTGTGTAGTTGCAAGATTAGGTGTGTGTGGGTGATGGGGGTTAGAGGGGGGGCGAGGGGATTGGTGGGGGGGGGGGAATGTCTGTGAGTCTGTTTATATATTTCTGTGTCCGTATCTGTTTTCTTGTTTAAAGCCAGCATGTAAGCCAGTGTATAAGTGTATACATCCAGTTGTATGCCGTACAAGCATTGGGTTCATGCTTATGAATATAACAAGTATTTTTACACGCGCGCTCATGTGTGTGTGTGTGTCTGTCTGTCTGTCTGTCTGTCAGTGTGTGTGTGTGTGTGTGTGTGTGTGTGTGTGTGTGTCTGAAATTGTCTTTGTCTGATGAGTGCATGCGTGAGTGGGTGTGTGAGTTGTTCAATGCAAAATCGTTGGTATATATTCCCCGAGTTTTCCCTGTCTCTGTCAGCGTGATCATGTCATTGAGTAAAATCTCGGAACATGCCTCAGCTGACTGAAGAGATTATTATATGGGAGAGAGACAGAGACAGAGACAAAGAGAGGGACAGACAGAAAGAGAGACATGTGTATAATGTGTTAGTGACTTGAAAAAATTGAAATAACAGTTTGAAAACAAACAAATGGCATACCAAGGACATAAACTTTTAAGAGAGTAACAAACGTGTGGTGTAACAAAATTTCCTTGTCCTCAATGAAACAACGAACAATCAAATTTTTGCCACGTCAGACCACAAAATAAAATACAAGGGGCCAGCAGTTCTGCGTAATACTCTTTTCCCGACTTTTTTTTTTCTTTGTTCTGCATCCCTGAGTTCACTTGGGTACATATACCTACCTTTTTTCGAGTATGAAACTACATGGGCACAGTTTTCATCACCCACGCTGAATTCGATACATCCAGCTTTTTAACACTCTTGTTAAACTGAAACAGTCATCGCTAAAACCAAACACACACACACACACACACGCGCACACACACACACACACACACACACACACACACACACACACACACACACACACACACACACGTATATATATATATAAGAGAGAATGATCTAACAGCTTCCGCTGTTCTTGATGTGACGATTGATATACTTCAGAGATAGAGGACCGTGTTTTGACTGCTGACACGACCTTCACCAATATAGTTACACACATATACACACAGGCGCACACAGACACGCGCGCGCACACACACACACACACACACACGACCTACACCAATTTAGGTACAGACTTATACATAATGGGCGTGGGCACGATACAAGAGGGTGACATTTTCGAGGTAAGGAGGACATTTCAAAACGAGGCTAAAACACAAAAAAGGGGACATTTTGGCACCTGAAAATGTCCGCATGGGACATTATGAACGGTGAGAAAGTCCCCGGTGTACATTTCCAGCGGTCAATTTGTCCCCCGGGGACGTTTCTAGGGTGGGTGACAGTCTGGGATGCTACACCTGGGCAAAACCACGTCTCAAGAGGTGTGATTTATGGTGTCGTCGCTGTTTTGCTGTGACGTTCACTCTGCCTGTCATCATGAATGACGCAGGAGACAGCGCAATACTGAGCGGGGAGACCAAAGAGAAAAATATTAATGCACATAATATCAGCCGATTTAGAATTCGTGTTTTCATCAGCTGTTGTCACAAAGTGGCTCGCCGTCACCGCAGGACTGGGGAGTGGTGGGTGGGAACGAAGGTTCGAACCTCATCATCAGTCGTGTCCATTCGACCCACGGCCTCCTCTTTCCCCATAGATGATTTTCTTTGAGAGGACCAGAGAGTCGAGTCGTCAACCACTTCAAGGATGCGTCTTCAGGAGTGTTGCCTTTGACTGACCAGCATCGTAAGTGTCCGCAACTCAAGGACCAAGTTGACGCGTCTGTCCAGATCTGTCGTCCCAAACCTAAATGGAACTCCAAAGCAGCATATTCTTCATCATCATACATCATCGTTAAAAAAAAAAAAAAATTAAATAAGAAAAAAAGTTGGATTCAGTGATCTTTTCTTATCTAATAAACCGTTCGTTGTTGCGCTTTCAGCAAGTCTGTTGGCCTGCTCATTATCTGAATACGTTTATTCAGTTCACTTCAGTTCAAAAACACTTCATCAATCACTATGGAAATTAACGTGTGCAGTCACAGGCTCGTTGTAGACACCAACATGAAATGAACACGTGCACCATAAAAGACATAAAAAAAAGTCAGATATGAACTCACAGTAGCTGACGATAGACAACAAACCACACACCCACACACATACGCACACGCGCGCGTTAAGACAATTAGGTATTGCACAACAATGTATACAAAATTAATCGAAAACATCCAGCAAATAAATTATGTATGTTTAAAACCACAGAGAGAGAGAGAGAGAGAATAAGGTATTGTACAACAATGTAAAATAAATCGTATATAAATATGAAATGCACACACACACACACACACACACACACACACACACACACACAGTGGAATGCTGGCCTAGAGGTAATGCGTACGCCTTGGAAGCGAGAGAATCTGAGCACTGGCTCGAATCACAGCGGCAGTCGCCAGTATTTTTTACCCCTCAGCTAGACCTTGAGTGGTGGTCTGGACGTTATACAGTCATTCGGATGAGACGATAAACAGAGGTCCCGTGTGCAGCATGCATTTAGCGCACGTAAAAGAACCCACGGCAACAAAAAGGTTGTCCCTGGCAAAATTATGTAGAAAACTCCACTTGGAAAGGGAAACAAATAAAACTGCAGGCAGGAGGAAAAAAAGAATGAATGCACGCGACACACACAGCGTCAGAGAGTGTAGTGACACGCTCTCCCTGGGGAGAGCAGCCCGAATTTCACACAGAGAAATCTGTTGTGACAAAAAGAGTAATACGAATGCAAACACACACACACACACACACACACACACACACACACACACACACACATGTATACATGCATGGACGCATGTACGCACTCACACGCATACAACATATACCACGCCATTAAATTCAGTAAATCACACTTAAGAGTCATGAAATCTATTAAATCACAATAAACGTACACACACATTAACGAATGCCAAACAGTCCCACATGCAGGCAAAATGTCCTGTACCCAGGCACTCGCCTGCGGTAGAGTTCAGGTGGTGCTGGAGGATGGGGCGGGGATGGGGGGTTAGTGTCACAGTCCTATGAATGAGTGTACTGCATGTGTTGATTGTGTGCGCGAATGGCTGAAGGAATGAATGAGCTAATGTAACGAGATGTTCTTGCGCTTGGCGCTCTGAACCTGCCGCTTCTGTCTGACCGTCGACTACTAATGTCATCATGACTGTAGTGGATGTGTGTATGTCTAGGGAACTTGGTCTACATCATTTGCATCTGGATGTTGTGCATTGGCTGTTGCTACTCCGGGCTCCCTCTTTCCACTTCAACTTTTGCTACAGATTCAAAACGTCAGCCAGAATTATGGCATGTTGATTTGAAGGCACACGAATGAATGCCAACCACTGGACAGCATGTGTCACACTGAGCTTCAACTTTCGTTGTTATGCTTGAAGATTCACGGGGGACAGTCACTGAAGGGCGTTGTGGTGATCTATACTCCAGGAAATGAAGCTCCGGGATTAACCAAATTATAATCTTTGGAAGGGGGTTCAGAAGGCGGCTTCAATTCATACTTTTCCACCACTTCCACAAACATTTGTGGCGTATTCATGCTTTCCGCATTGGCAGATTCATTGGGACTGTCGTTCGACGAGAAAAATGAGGTGGTTTTCACTTCAGGAAAAGAGCTCACTCAGTCTGGCTCCTCCGCAACTAAACGATTATTATCCGCTGGAGGTTCAGTGGGTGGTGAGTTGCGTAGACTTAAACAACGCGTGTGTGGGGTTGGGGGGTGGTGGTGGTGCGGGTGTGTGCTGATTATCTGGTTGTGGTTTTCCGCAATTCATCTTTATTCTTACCTTATCTGTCTATTATAATCAATGTGCAGTATAGTAAGCTATGTTTGTAATTATATTCAAATAATGTTTCTTAATTCTTTCTGTTTTTACATTAAGAATACTAGTTATTACCTGCAGTGTGTGGATGTATGTATGAAACGATGTATGTGATATTTTTTACATTTGTATCTTCGTAATATTCGTAAAAGCTGTTGTTGACTTTTACAGTTATGGTCCCCATGTTGTTTACTTGTCTATGTTGTGATAATGCACCTGACCAAATTTCTCCAGTTGGAGATAATAAAGTTATTCTTATCTTATCTTATCTTTATCTTTACAGCTACTGAAATAACTCAGCACCAGCTCATGGGTTCTTCTGTTGTGTCTGGTCTCATTGAAGTGGAGTTAGACGACCTTCTGGTGAGAAAAAGAAAGAGAAAAATTCTTGAGGTCAAATTGTTCAGGGCTTGGGTCTTGGTTCGGTGAAGAGTGTGTTGTTCAAGGGGGGTGACTCCTGTCAGGTCTGGTGGGGACCAGACATTAATAATAGTTCCCTGAGGGCTGCCGACACTCACTCACTGACAAGACAAGACAAGACAAATTCTTTATTTCGAGGATAATAGATAAGCACTGGTGTGCTTTTTTACATCCAGTCCCCGCCCTGTATAGGGTCTACACTTCACAATACTAAATAAAATGAAGGCATGGTGTTAGTAGAGATACAACAGAGGAGAAAAAAAAATATATATGTAAACACACACACACACACACACACACACACACACACACACACACACAAACCGTGATGGCATACAGGCATAGGCATGGTGTTAGTAAAATGCGCAGGAAAAAAATGAACAAAATGAAAGAAACAAACACACACAACACACACCGCACTACAGACCAGAGGGGGGAATGGAGGGTGAGGGATGTTCTCAGTCAACCATACACATTTGACAAACAGTATCATTAAAATGAACGATTTACATTACACATTTCGGCATAAGGTGGGAAAGGCAATGTGTTTTTTTTAAGGTGGTTGGGCAATGGTGTTGTTCAATTGTTTCTGGGAGTGAGTTCCATAGGGTGGCGCCTGAGTAAACCAGACTGGATTTGAACAAGTCAATTCTTGGAATTGGGATATGGACTTTGGGGTGATTCCTTGATGAATTTACAGAATATTTGTTTATTAATGTTGGTGGTGTCATGATCTTTTGCATCATGATTCCTTCAAGTTATTGTACTCTAATCTTCGGATTAGTGGGAGAATATTCACTTGTTTATAGTCTGAGTCTAAAATGGAAGTCTTTTTAAGGAGACAATACAAGCCTGGCCGGTGTGGTGGTCTGGCCGCGTATGTATGACGGTGTATGGCTGTGTTTGCCGGCGGATGATGGGGGATTCTGGATCAGCGGTGTTGAGTTAAGCGCGGAAGATGGGAAGCAAAGGGGGAAAAAAAAGGTGGGAGGGAGTAGGGGCCGGTGGGGGCGCGGGGGTGTGGGGGGGAAGAAAAACGAAGATAGGACAGGGAACAAATAAGAAGAGATGCGGAGAAAAGAAAATGGGTAGAAAAAAAAAAAGAAGCATGCATGGAAAGCCCACCTGCCCCCCCCCCCCCTACCCCCCAGCCCCCACTCCCACCTCCACCCCCCGCCCCCTCCACACACACACACACACACACACACACACACGTACGGGGCCTCCGGGTCAGTAACCGTTAATCACTGGTGTGTACTGATGCACACACAAAGACAGTGCACACACGCGCGCGAGCGCGCACACACACACACACACACACACACACACACACACACATGCACGCACGCACGCACGCACGCATGCACGCCCTCTACACGCTCAACACCTGGGACACCACTTGCAAGAAACGGATAACGAGAACGAAAGTAGAGCAAGGAAGACGAATCATACAAACTCAGCATCGTAGTTACTTCCCTTGTTAGCATGGATGGCGATGTCAGGCGACGGCGCGGAGACGGTGATGTTTCAAACATCGAACCGAGCGCTAGTGACATGCGTGAGGAACGAAGAGATGCAGAACTTGTTGCTCAGGCATCTCATGGGTGAGTGGTCAACTCAAAGATTACGCTTCGTTTTGAGCAAGTCAGTTTGGTTCGGAATCACACTCAAGTCATTTGACGCTTCTGTCGTCTTCAAGGCAAGTGTCGTCTGCTGCTGACGTTAACACTGTTCACACGCAGTCGACCAATTGTTGCAGTTACATAATTTGTTGGAAAGGGACTGGCTCACGCCATGGGCTTAAATATCCATGTTCAAGCCTAAGCCTCGCGGCATCTGAATGTCCCATCTGTCAAATTGTTTCAGTTTACTTTTTCGCAAATTGCATGTGCTGTCAGATTGCAAATCAAATCATCTAAATCTGTTGTACTCGTGTTGTACTGTACCCCCTATTTTCTTTTTATGTTTGTACATGTTTATGTACTACCAATCCAAATATTCCGAACGGTAAAGAATATGCATGCATATGCATGTGCACTCACAAACACACACATACACGTTTACTAACCAAAGGCACACTCACTTTATGCATAATTGTTTCAACACATTAAAAAAAAAAATCAGAGAAAAAATTCTCTCTCTCTCTCTCTCTCTCTCTCTCTCTCACACACACACACACACACACACACACACACACACACACACATATATATATATATATATATATGTGTGTGTGTGTGTGTGTGTGTGTGACCATTCTGAACTGTGGCAGCCTTAATTGATATCTAAATGTTACAGGTGGAATGCATTCTTCTTTGCTTTTGGGGCAGCAGGCATACTGCTGGGAGTCATTCTGGCACTTTTGCCTTCCCCCATCCAGCCAGTGGCCTTCAGGTTAGTTTACAAATTTTGGTTCTACATACTGGAGAGAAACAGACATAAACAAACACATACACGGAAAAAAGACATATTGACAGACAGAGACATAGAGAGACAGAGAGAGGCAGAGAACAGACTAAACTTCTTTTTTTTTTCAGTGATTGTGACCCCCGCTGCTGGCCTGTTATTTATTTTTCTTCTTCTTTCTTTTTTTTTTTCTTTTCTTCTTCTTTTTCCTTCCTCTGCTGTTCTCCTTCCATGTAATCATATTTTTGTTTTGTTTTCATTGTCGATTTGTTTTGTTTTTTAACTTAAACATCCAAAATAGTCTGGACACTGAGGTCATTTTAGAGGAGTCTATAAATAGCCAAGGTCAGTCACAATGGACAGACGGATCAGATGACAGGGTTGTAGTGGGATGGGTGGTCAGGGGTTCACAGGGGTTGTGGGAAGGGGAGGGGAGGGGTGGAGGACCTGCATGGGGCAGCTGTCAGGTCAGCCAGGAGGGTGATGAACAAAGGAAACAAAGGAAACCAAAAAAAACAGAGGTTTGTGGTGGTGGTGGCAGCGGCGGGAAGGAGAACAATGCAGTACCAGCAAGGGATAGGGGAGAGGACTTCACTCCGGCGAGGAAACGGGGAGAGGACTTCCACTTGTTGTTGATGGCTGTGGTCTTGATGTGAATATGTATTAAGAAAGTTTTAAAGCTGGTTTCTGGCACATACAAACACAAAATTATTTACACATGCATGATTGTGTGCACACACGCATACATTCACTTGTGCAGCTCCACACACACACACACACACACACACACACACACACACACACACACACATATATATATATATATATATATATATATATACCACACACAACACACACACACACACACACACACACACACACACACACACACAGAGAGAGACAGAGTGTTTTCTATTTTGTGTTGATTCTAAATCTGTATTACAAACATTAAAATCTCTTAATTTGAAGATGAGGAGAACTCGCAACAGAAATTCATCATGTCACTATTTTTTGATCATCTGGTACAAAGATTAATTTTTGTTGGATACATTCTCACGAAGGGATTATGCAAACTGAGCAGGTCGATCGTTGTGTGAAAAAGGTGCAATGAATATTTACAGTACCACAGAAATTTGTATCCTATATTCATTACAAGGAGGTCATTTGCTACTGGAGAAAACTTGCTGGAACCATGTCAATAAACTGATAAGGAGTCTGATAACTTGCACAAAATTGATTATATATTTTCTTTTAAAACAAAATGATATTACAGTAGCAGAAGGCTCAGCAGTCTTATATACAGACTTTGAATGGATGCCATAAGAACAACATATACTTCTAAAGTGGCATGCATTTGTGGTAATGAAATTACCCCCATGTATGTCATATATGAATGTGAAGAGTAAAAAACATATTTACCACTTTCATTTACGAAATCTGCATTCCCAGCTTCTTGCCTTAGAAAGGTTTTTATATGATAATCAACTTGTGTTTGAAATAGTTCAGAGTTTAATTAGGAGCCCTATTGGCACTTTGTTGCAATTTTACTGGTTGACTAGTTTGTTGTTAGTTTGTTTTATTATTTTGTTTATATTATTTTTCATGCCAATTGAGGAGAGAGGAACAGGGAAAGTAGAGATGACTTGAGGCATGGGTGGGGCAGGGAAGGTAATGGATTTTTGTCTAAAATCACAATTGTGGATAGACGTTAAACAAAATAATGAACGAACACACACACACACACACACACACACACACACCTGTGTGTTTCAGCCTGCCTCCTCCCCCAGCACTGAGTGGACCTCTGGCCCTCAATGAGAAACTGTCACAGGCAGAGAGAGTCTTTGAGAATCAGGTGGTGGGTCCGGAATCCATTGTGAGAGATGGAGGTAACTGCTCTTAAAAATATAGCTCTTTCATTCTTTGTGCATATGTGCACATGTGCACTTTTTTATGTGTGTTTTGTTGTTTTTTTGTCACAAGGTTCAAAGTAGTTTGAATTAAATTATGGTTATCATTGTTATTATTATTCTTAGGTTATCATCATATTTGAAATACTTTATTATTATTATTAGTGTTGTTGTTAGCATTATCATTATTGCTATTTTTATTAATCAGGTATTTTTTGCTCTCCAATTGCAGAATACATCTACACTGGCACAGCAGACGGTCGAATTGTCAGCATCTATAGAGGGGAAGTAAGCAATCTGGCTATTCTGGGCAAGGGAGAAAACTGTGGTAAGATATTTATCGAACAAAATAATGTCCACACAGCAAGGTAGCAACAATTGTTGTTACCATACATCATTTGTTTGGATATTGCTTCTGTGAAGTGTAAGAGTGTGTGTGTGTTTTGAAAGTGAATGCAGATGTATGTTAGTTAAAAACGGTTAAGGATAAAGGCCCCATAGCATATTACGACCATAAGGGCAGGGAATTGTATCTAGGGCTCAGCATAGGAAGGCGAGGCCCAATCCTCTAGTTCCACTGTTTTAACCTTCCCCATTCAGTGTCGGGTACCCGTTCACACCTGGTTGGAGTGAGGAAAATCGGAGTGATGTGCCTTTCCCAGGGACACAACACCCACACTGAAATGAGGCCTTGAAACCTGATCACAGGTGAACACTTCATCAGAAGTCAAGCACCTTACCAGTTCTGCCACAGCACCTCCTAAAAGCATCCTCATCCTCTCCCCAGATCGGAATTGTACCCTGGTCTCTCCCCTCCCCCTCCCCCACCCCCACCCCTACCCCTACCCACCCCTTGACAGACGGGTATCATGGTTGTCTCTTGGGAGCTGAGGATGATAATGTGTTTTGCCATCATTGGAAGGCATGCATGTGGTTTCGTAACCCAAAGTCTGAAGCACACATGTGGTTGCAAGTGGAGCATTTAATGCTTGCAGGTTGGGCTGGGGCAGGGGCAGCTATGGTGTCACACAGGTGGGGATTACTGCCCACTACAGTACTGAGGACCTTGTATGTGTGTATGTGCATCCAATCCATAGTCCAACACACACACACACAGGGGGGTGGGGGTGCAGTGTGTATGACAGGTTTATGTGTGAGTCGGTTAAGTTTTCAATTTTTGCACCGATTGATGCATTACTAATGCTAGAATGTTTGCTGGAAGTGTTTTATTTCCAATTGAATAGACAAATAATAAATAGATAAAAAGTAGCAATGTTTTCTTTTTCTTTTGTGTTGTATGTTTATCATGTGGTTTGTTCTGTATCGAAAACAAAAATTATTCATTTGTTCTTTTTATTATGAGATTATATCAAGTTTTTAACCTCACCACACCCACACCCACCCCATCCCAACCCCTTCCCTCCTTAGCTTCAGGGCATTTGATTGAATGCAAAATATATATGTATCTAAAGTGTCAGCTATATATCTTTCTTCTTTCTCTGTCTCTGTCTCTGACTGTCTCTGTCTCTCTCACTTTGTCTGTCTTTGTCTCCCGTTCTCTCTCTCTCTGTGCTTGTGTGCATGTGTTGATGTATATACATGTTTTCAAGTAAACATTTGTTTGTGCATGCGTATACTTGTGTGTAAATGCTGCTTTTTGTGTACACTTCTCCTTTTTGAAATGTCAGCATTGTAGGCCATTCTGTTCCGTTTCAGTTTCTCAAAGAGGTATCATTGCATTAAAACAAAAAAAATCTATAAAGATTCACGACATCTGGTAGGCAGGTGTCTGACCAGCAGCGTAACCCAGCGTGCTAGACAGGCCTTGAGAGCGAGCATCCATGTATATTTGTGTACCCATCAGAGTGGATTTCTTCTACAGAATTTTGCAATAGGACAACATTTATTATTCCATGGGTTCTTTTCCGTGCGTCAAGTATGTGCTTAACCTGGGGACCCCGGTGTATCATCTCCAAATGAGTAGACATTCAGTTTGATATTCCAGTCAAACATGGGAGAAAGGGTGAGAGGGGGATTTGAACACAGACCATCAGGAACATTGTATTGGCAGATAAGCATCTTAACCATTCGGCTACCTTCCTGTGCAGGCAGCAGTGGAGAGGAAACCAAGTGTGGGCGGCCATATGGCATGCGGCTGGACAAGGAGGGATACCTGCTGGTTGCAGATGCTTACCTGGGCATCTTCCGTGTGAACGTAGCCACAGGTAAATAATAATGAGTATTCATATCTAGGTAAATAATAATGAGTATTCATATCTGTCTATCAATCTATTGAGATATATATATATATATATATATATAGAGAGAGAGAGAGAGAGAGAGAGAGAGCACTGAATCTTGTGTGTAGACAAATCAAAGTGCTTACACACCAGTCCATGTGAATGCATAGCTCTGATGCAGAGGGCTGAAGGGTAAAAGATTGGAATAGATACATGCATTTTGGAAAGCTAGAGAAACTAAGACAGAAGAGTTAAGGAGGTGGGGTGGGGGTGGGGGGCGGGTTGAGGGGGGCTATTTTTGAAAGAGGCAGGGTTTTAAGGCCAGACTTAAATGAGTTGACTGCAGAGATTTGACAAAATCGAAATAGGGAGCTCCAGTGTAAAATGTAAAAAATTTTTTTACACTTAGGTTGTGTGTTCACAGGCCATCCACACACAGATCAAAACAGCAAGGAATGATTAAATGCCTGCACAGTAGACAACACATACACACACATACACACATACCCACACGCATACATGCATGCACACACACACACACACACCACACCACACCACATCAAAACACACACACACACACACACACACACACACACACACACACACACACACACACACACACACCACACCACACCACATCAAAACACACACACACACACACACATACACACACACACACACACACACACACACACACACACACACACATGTATATATATATGTTTGTTGGCCTGAGAACTTCAGTCAGACATACTGAAGCATAATTCAGTTTGTGATGGATTATGAAGCCAGTGAAGCCCCCTCAAAATGGGCCAATGTGTTCAAACTTCTTCACTCTCAAAAAAACCACACTGCAGCATTTTGCACTGTCTGAAGACATTTAATCTGAGTGTGGCAGTCCTGCAAGAAGACAGTTAGAATAATCTAGATTTGACAGAATGAGAAAAAGACAGTCATAGTGCAAGTTGCTTCACAGATTTGTTATGGGCTGGCATTGGACAATGATCTGATACGTGTGTATCTAACTTACTAACTTCATCTTCAGTCTGGCTGTGGAGCATAAGGTGTCAACAAATCTTCTCCAGTCTATTTCAGTCTTGAGTGAGCAAGCTGATTTCATTCCAGGTCTTGCCTGCTGTTTTCGTCTCCTCTTCCACAGTTCTTCTCCATGTGTCCAGTGGTCTGCCTCTCTTTCTTTTCCCTGGTGGTGCCCATCTGAGGGTAGCATCCAGTGTCTCTTTTTAACGTCATCTGTGATGTTGTTGATGCCTGTGACATGTGAGTGACAGGACCTGACTGACAACAGATGACACGTGAGAAATAGGCCCTGACAACAGATCACGTGTGAGTGACAGGACCTGACAAAAGATGTCATGTGCTGGCAGGGGCTGCTGTCCAGCTGCTGTCATCCCAGGATGCTCTGGCGGGCAAAGTCAGCAGGTTCTTCAATGACGTGGAGGAGGGGGAGGGGGGTGTGCTGTACTTCAGCCAGTCCAGCACCAGGTGGGACCGACAGCACCACAAGTACCTGATCCTGGAGGCCGACATGACTGGCAGGTACACACAGTTGTTGTGGATGTGGTGTGACCGGCAGGTGCACATGGTTACTGCCAGGTACACATTGGTTGTCATAAATATGGTGTGACTGGCAGGTACACATGGTTACTGCCAGGTATGCGTGGTTGTCGTGAATGTGGTATGACTGGCAGGTACACATGGTTGTCATGGATGTGGTGTGACTCCCAGGTACACGATTGTCATGAATGTGGTATGACCGGCAGGTACACATGGTTGTTATGGATGTGGTGTGACTCCCAGGTACACATGGTTGTTATGGATGTGGTATGACTGGCAGGTACACATGGTTGTCATGGATGTGGTATGACTGGCAGGTACACATGGTTGTCATGGATGTTGTTTGACTGGCAGGTACACATGGTTGTCATGGATGTGGTATGACTGGCAGGTACACATGGTTGTCATGAATGTGGTATGACTGGCAGGTACACATGGTTGTCATGGATGTTGTTTGACTAGCAGGTACACATGGTTGTCATGAATGTGGTATGACTGGCAGGTACACATGGTTGTCATGGATGTGGTGTGACTCCCAGGTACACATGGTTGTTATGGATGTGGTATGACTGGCAGGTACACATGGTTGTCATGGATGTGGTATGACTGGCAGGTACACATGGTTGTCATGAATGTGGTATGACTGGCAGGTACACATGGTTGTCATGGATGTGGTGTGACTCCCAGGTACACATGGTTGTCATGGATGTTGTTTGACTAGCAGGTACACATGGTTGTCATGGATGTGGTATGACTGGCAGGTACACATGGTTGTCATGGATGCAGCATGACAGGCAGGTACATGTGGTTGTCACGGATGTGGTATGACCGGCAGGTAACATGGTTGTCATGGATGTGGTTTGACTGACAGGTACACATGGTTGTCATGGATGTGGTATGACAGGCAGGCACATGTGGTTGTCATGGATGTGGTGTGACTGGCAGGTACACATGGTTGTCATGGATGTGGTGTGACTCCCAGGTACACATGGTTGTCATGGATGTGGTGTGACCGGCAGGTACCCATGGTTGTCATGGATGTGGTGTGACTGGTAGGTACACATGGTTGTCATGGATGTGGTGTGACCAGCAGGTACACATGGTTGTCATGGATGTGGTTTGACTGGCAGGTACCTGTGGTTTATTTACTTTCCCTGATGAAAGTTTACTGTCATAAATGTGAAAGTTTACTGTCGCAAATGTTTATTTACTTTCCATGAGGGAAGGTTACTGTGATACATGTTTGTTTACTCTCCCTGATGAAAGGTTGCTGTCCTACGACCCCAAAACCGAGGAGGTGAGGGAACTGATGGATGGGCTTGCCTTTGCCAACGGTCTGACGTTGTCCACAGAGAGATCCCACGTGCTGGTGGCAGAGACGATCAAGGCCAGGATCATGCGGTGAGGGATGTCAGTGCAAAGAAGAGTCACAATGTTTGTGAAAGTCCTGTAAGGATACCAGTAGCATCAGAAATCCCAGTGCTAATGTATGTCTTGCACCATGTTTCTCTGACTTCAAAGCGCTTTGGATTAAAAGATGCATTATCCTTTTTTTTTTTGTTGGGTTTTTTTGGGTGTTTTTTTTTTTTTTTTCTAAATTCTGATTTGAACACTTAAAGCACAATAAACATGTTATGAGGCACACATCAGAGCAAGGAACAAGAAGTTGGGCCACGGTGGGTTGATTGCTGTCTCTGTCATGGCAAAGTTTGAACCTTCAGTCAGAGTTGGTGTTAGTTCCCGACCTGATATTATCGTCAGAACTCTCGTCACATGGTGTGTCATCTAACCTGCTTGCCTGCTCTGTCGATCTCCACCTTCTTGGTTCTGTGTCTCCCAGTGTGTTGGTTTGTACAGGTAGTTGTGAGTTGTTAGTGAGCTATTTTCATTCTGATTTATGGAAAGCTTTTATTCGTTTTCACTACCAGAAATGTCATACTTGCAGATTCAGAGGCCGAGTTCGATGGGTAGAAAATGAGGGAAAAAATTTATCATCTTCTAGTCTGTAAAATACTGTTTTGGGGACATGTACAATGGACTACACATACTAACAAACACATTACTGACTTAAAACAGGCATACATACTTGCAAACTTATTATTGTGACTTGAAAGAGAGACATATACTAACAAACACAGTACTTTGACTTAAAACATACACACATACTCACAAACACATTACAATGATGGAAAACTCACACAGCACACTCACTCACTCACACACACACACACACACACACACACACACACACATCAGTAAACATGAAACACAAAAGGGATAATCACTATATTTCTTCACAGTTCAGTTCAGTTCAGTTACTCAAGGAGGTGTCACAGCGTCCAGCCAAATCATTATACACTACACCACATCTTCTTAGCAGATGCCTGACCAGCAGCGTAATCCAAAGTGGTTATTTCCTCACAATTTATCCACAGTTCACCCCATAACTGCTGACTGTCAGTGACATGAGATCAGTGGGCCATGTGCAGTGACTGCTTTCAGTGCACTTTTAAGTGGTTTCATTGATTTTGCTGAACAAAAACATTTGAATCCCAACAGAAAGAAGTCCAGATAAAGAATGATGACTGACATCCTGACCTGCGAGGTCCGCTTTATTGCAGCGACATGACAGCTTTCACTGGCAAGTATACACGTGAGCAGCTGTCAGGGAGTTAATTCTCACCCTGTGCTGCAGGTACTACATCAAAGGCCCTCGCCAAGGGCAGTCTGACGTGTTCGCTGACAACCTGCCCGGGTGGCCTGACAACATCCGGCGTTCCGGTCGGGGCACGTACTGGGTGGGGTTTGCCAGCGTCCGTCATGCTGGTCAGTTCTCCCTGCTGGACTTTGCTGCGTCCAGGCCTTGGGTGCGATCCCTTCTCACCAAGGTAGGTATACTTTGTACATCTTCTTCTTCTGCGTTCGTGGGCTGCAACTCCCACGTTCACTCGCATATACGCGAGTGGGCTTTTACGTGTATGACCGTTTTTACCCCACCATGTAGGCAGCCATACTCCGCTTTCAGGGTTGTGCATGCTGGGTATGTTCTTGTTTCCATAACCCACCGAACACTAACATGGATTACAGGATCTTTAACGTACGTGTTTGATCTGCTTGCGTATACACACGAAGGGGATTTAGGCACTAGCAGGTCTGCACATATGTTGACCTGCGAGATCTTAAAAATCTCCATCCTTTACCCACCAGGCGCCGTCACCGTGATTCGAACCCGGGACCCTCAGATTGAAAGTCCAACGCTTTAACCGTTCAGCTATTGCGCCCGTCGACTACGTACATCGTAAAGCATGTCGGGTGCCTTGCTGTGTTTACCAAGTTGTTATGGTGATATTTTTACATCCGAAAATTTGTTTGGCAGTTTTGTTGCGATATCTTGAAGCTGAAAAGTTGTGATGAAAACAGGGAAAGTTTGAAACTTTGATCTGTGTTATGATAGCAAAACAGTGAAATGCTGGTCCATATGGGCTGCTTAAGCCTTTCAATTCTGACTTCGGATATATACTCGGCTTAGGGGTAATTGCATTATCAAGTGTCCAGCCACTCATTTGCATATGCTTATTTCCTTGCAAATGGCAACAACCTTGATGAGTGTTTGAAACGTTATCTCAGCAAGCTCTGGCTTGATTTTGATGCATTTTTTGTGTTTTGAAAAGCAAAAAGCTGTTGAGTGTGTCAACATGGCTGCCAGGATGTACAGTACAGAAAAGGTGGTTAGAATTTTGTTAGATTTTCTGCACAATGTGGCAAATATCAACTATGAAAACATGATACAAAATGAAAGTGATAATGTTGTTGGTCAACAGAAATGATTCTGGTTATCCTGATGATGTTCACATGCTACAAGATACATGAACAGGAAGGGGGCGGAGTCATATTAGAAGTGGAAAAAAGAAACAAACAAATATTTTAGCTTTTGGTGTTTTCATTACTATGGAACCCTCCAGATAAAACCTTCAAGCCGAAATATTGTTTACAGTGAGCTTTTCTGTTGTGATATTGTGTGATTATGTCTATAGGTGTTTAGGTGGGAGGGTGTGTCTGTGAGTATTCGTTTATAGTATTTATGTTTAAAACAGCATGATAGTGGAGGAAACAACATAATTGCACTTGGTGTTTACCATACGTTCTTGTATCGACACAGAGAATTTTCAGAAGGCAGCAGTCGAAAGAAAAGCTTTTCTTGTGTGTGCAGATGATACCCCAGGAGGTCATGACCTCTTTGATCCCCAAACACGGTCTGGTGGTGGAGCTTGACAAGGATGGGAACATCCTCCGCTCCTTGCACGACCCCCAAGGTCACCACGTTCCCGCCGTCTCTGAGGCCATGGAGAGAGATGGGGTCCTCCACCTGGGCTCCTATTACCTCCCCTACATGAGTCGTGTCTACCTGAAGAGGAAATGAGAGGGCCCAGGACTGAGTTTCATGAGCGATTTTAACTGTGGTCAGTTTGCTCAGTGTGAAGAATGTGTCTTTCGTCTGCGCAGCGGTAAGAACATTCCTGTCTACGCATTACTAAGTTTGCCTATTGTTAAGAATGTTCTGAAGTCTGTGCTTATTCCATAGACTTATAAACATTTTTGAGTAGCGCTGAGCAAACTTTGGCCTGCTAGGATCACTTGTGCAATTAACCCAGCCCAGTCCTATAGTCCTCAAAACTGCCACCACATGATACTGCAGTACAGGACATTTACAACATTGGAGGCTGTCAGTACAGAACAGATGATGATGATGGATAATTCTTGAAAAGTGCAGTTCCCTTGAAAAATATCGAAGCTTCACACACAAAATACTCATATCAACTGTGGAGTCATTTTTCTTTCTCCAGTGGGTGCAGCTTCTTCCATCCTTGCCAAGATGTTCTTCTCTTTTACTTCACTGTCAAGTGTACTGTCAGTCCTTTTCTGGTGACGAACAGAGCTGACTTCTCATGGTCCTGCCAGATACCATAGAGTTTGATCCTCGATGGAGTTGCAACTGCATGGCCATGCCACTTGTTGTGAAGCTAGTGGTCAGCTGTCTGTCCTTCTTGGTCTCAGAGGCTGGTTAGTGAAGGTGCTATTGGTTGTCACCAGTTGGGAGTGTAACCAAGATCACTTATGCACTCTGGACAGACAATGGTAATCATCTTTCTCATTCTGTGGCTTCAGAAGTGACCAGATGATGCTCCTCTTCTCATAGCAGCTGACGCCTTTGTCTGCTTGGTCTCCCTAGGCTCCTGCATTTGCTAGTCATCTGCCCTCTGATGTCAGTGGGCTAGGATCCTTTGGGAGGACTGCTCATCTAGACTTTCACAGCTGCTGCAGAGCTTTTGTAAAGTGTGGTAGCTTGTCGTTATTCAGGTCTTCAGGGCCTGGAGTACAGAGAGAGCATCTGTGAGGAAGACCACTCTTCTCCATCAACTCTGTGTAGATTTACTGGGGCGCTACACAGAACTGTTCACCAGATTCCTACAGGTCTGTCGGTTGTGTGTCAAGACTACTTGATTGCACGAATGTTTAGCTGTGACGTTCTGCCAATAAGCTTGGTCAGTTAATGTGTTGTACATAATTTCACTTCCGGTGTCACACCATTAAAGTGTTCATCTGTTGCACGATGGCTTTGAGCTAGAACAGTCTTTCCAAAATAAAAATGAAAAAAATAAACTAAACAATTACCCTTTTTTTAAATGGTTACTGATTTCCGAAGTCAAGATGATAAATATTCTGATTTTGAAGTTATTGTTAACTGACTCTGGACAAATAGTTTTCTCCCTTGCTTTTCCCTGCAGACAACCCTTTTGTTAGGGTTAGGAAAAAAATCACAAAAAATACAAAACACAAGATAACTGAATGAAACTCGCTGTACTTGACCCACTGACCCCTCTCTTCACGTCGTGTTTATGCCCACCCCCATCCCTCTCTTTACAGCCCTCAGAAGCTGAGTCACTGTCAGTACCTTCTTGCTGGTAGCTTTCTTCACTGCAGATACTTTATTCAACGTCTTCACCATCCTCGTCAATGTTGAAACCTTCAGTTTGAAGCATTTCAATCACTTCAGCAGCAGTAAAAAGCCGCTGTCCTGATCTAGTATGCTACAAAAATTTCCACTTGTATCACCTGCGACGCCATTTTTGATATGTATGCAGATTAGTCATGTGGGGTACCAAGGTCAATGGCTCGCCAGCTAGTGTATAGTTACAGAATCTCACAAAGAAACTTTCCATTCAACCCTTGACACATTCGCAATGCCTGGTGTGGCTGCAATTGTTATACTACCCCATGAGGAAAATGTGAAAAAAATTTTAATTGTTGAAACCGCTACAGCGTTCCATCATCAGGAATGCTGACTTACGTCAGGAACGCTATAGCATTCCATCGTCCGCAGTGAGTTAAAAACTGTTGTTGCACAAAATAACCATATCAACAAATCATGGGCAACACTGGAAAGAAAAGACAATGGATTGTTATTTTTTAGCATTTCAAACAATTTCCAGTTAGTTAATGACATTCTTAACATTATTCTCATTCTCATACTTCACCTTAAAACTGCTTCTTACAGGCAGATGGGTGTGATTTTATTAGAGTGAAAACTATTACAAGCTTCCAAACTTTTCAAGTGGGTTTATCTCAGATTTTTCTGAAGTGCCTGCTCTGATGATAAACTGCTGTCATTCTGAGGCATCATGCTGCATTTCCCAGCTTAGCCAGTGGTTACAGTAAACACCTCCAACGATATAAACATACCAAGTGTTATGAACACCCGAAGTGTTATGAATATCCCGAGTGTTATAAATATCCCATGTGAACTTAATTGAAAAGCCCTTGTTGATATGTCCGGTGTAATATGTTTGCATGCATAATACTAATACCTGTGTTACCACATTTGGTTTTTATCTTTCTTGTCATATCAGTCTTTTACATTGTGGCTCATCGATTATTTCATATGATTTCAAGGTTAGATCAGATCTGAAAGTGGCCACAGCTTTCCCGGAAAGTACCACTCAAAACAGCAGTAAACTGTGTGGAAGGCAAATTAAACAAACACCACAATATAGGCAAGAGTTTTCAGCAGTTCTAGCAGCACTACAGGTGGTCATTGCTTAATCAATAGTCTGGTCATATTATTATCAAAATTGATTGTAAATGTCTGCCTTGGGTTTTTTTGCATTTTGTAAAGTAAAAAGTTATTGAGCAGGTCAAACTAGCTGCCTGGACTTTCAGACACAGTGCAGAGGTGGCTGGAATTTTGTTTGATTTGTCACATGATGGTGGCAGTTGTGACTACAAAAATGTGGTAGAAAATGAAAGTAATGTTGTTGATCAACAGAAGTGATTCTGATTAATCTGATAATTACACCATATCAAGTACTTTGACTGATTGGGGGTGTGGTCAAGTTGGACACAGGATTAAAAAAAAAAAAAAAATTCGACTTGTTTTCATTTCGGAATTTCAGTACCATGGGACTCTCAAATGAAGACTTAAGCCAAAATATTGCATACTGTGTGTGTGTGTTGTAATGCAGATTTGTGAGTGCATGGGTTGGTGTTTGTTCAGAACATGGTAATGGAAGAAAACAACATAATTGCACTCGTTAGCTATGTCCATTTGTAAATGGTTCAGTACCATTCCCACCCACTAAATATCAAAACATGAATTTTCATTAAAAAAATAAATAAATAAATAAAAATTGTGTTAAATAGTGTGTACGGTTTGATGTGCGAGATGTTCAGTGGTTTTTGTTGGTTTTTTTGTTTGTTTTGTTTTTTGGGTTTTTTTTTCACTTTTCAAATACAGGAATGAGAATTTACAAGAATGTGCATGTGCTCATACCTTTGTATGTACTTATGTCTTTTATGATTTGTATTGACCGGTTATGTTGTGGATGAGATTTGAGACATTGTCAGAAGTTGGAACATTACAATAGACCTGTAATATTAAATAACAGGTTGGTTGGCCTGCAGTTTGTGAACTCCCATGTTTTATTTTTTCTTTCTCAAAGCTTTTTATTGGTCAGTAACAATTAGTTGTATTTGCAGGACAATTGTGAAGTCTTTAAGTATTTTTCTTTCAAAAATGATAGTTAACATATTAAACTGTGATTCAGTGGTGCAGAATCCAGCAAGGGTCTAATTCTGATGCAAAATACCACTTCACTCAGAAATGGAAAGTAGATGTTGCCAGAGACCTCCCCTTAGTATATTACCTCCCTTCTGGATGCCTGCACAGTGCCCTCTTTTTCTTCTTTTTCCAGCATCCAGTTGGAAGTTTCTGATTGCATAACTTTGATAGGGCAGAGACAAGGTTTCTGGTTGTAGATACTGAAATCTTGCATGTGCCAAGAAAAGAACATCATTCCTAGTTGTACACAAACAGAAGGGAAAAAAATGAACTGACCTAATACAGTGCCTGTTCCAGTTAACTCTTACCAGCCGGTGACTTCCTCTCCCACTTTCACTTAACACTGCCGTAAGTTTCAGTATGACTGATTGATTTCATTGCACACTTGCAGTTTGTTGTTAGTCATTAATTGTAAAATGCACCGGACACACACACGGTTAAAGGTACTGTTGCTTAACATAACAGACATGATAATGGTAAATGCTTGCAATCTAGATTAAGGTCCTATAACTTTTACAACCACTGGGGCAGTGAATTATACGTATAATCCAGTGCATCTAGGGCATGGTGTTGAAAGACTGACCCCAGTCTTCTCCTTCTGTTGCTTTATCCTTTCCCAACTGATCAGGTACCCATTCACACCTGGGTGGAGTGAGGAAAATCAAAGTAAAGTGCCTTTCCGAAGGCCACAACACCATCCTGAAACAGGGCCTCAAACCCTGATCACTGGCTAACATTTGATCAGATGTCCAAGCGCTTTGATAAGCTGCAGCTCAGGCATCTGCTTAGCAGAATGTGGTGAAGCACACATGGATTTGTCTGAACACTGATGCTTCCTTGAGTAACTGAACTACAATACCTAACCAGTTCAATTTTGGAGCTTCTTGATCAAGATATTGGTAATATGAAGATGATGGTGTGTTGTTATTGCAAGGAAATCTTTTCCTCCTGTTGATGATGATGATAACATGAAGATGGTGGCTTATTTCTGTATTGGTAGCTATTGCTTTGCAACAGTTCTAAGCCAACTTTGTGAAATTACTGATGTGACTCCTTTTTTCTGTTTTTTTTTGTGTGTGTGTGTGCACTTAACACTGCTGTTAGTGTCAGCATAATTGATTTCATCTGTCATTTGTTATTTGTCAAGATTAAAATGTGCTCAGGCATGAACTGAATATTATAATTAGTGTCATTACAGTTATGATTTGAATGGTGATAGTGAGTGAATGGTGCAGCTCCCAAAAACATTTGTGACAGGCTTGTGGTTTAGAGACTGGCCATAGCCCCTTTTTTGGGGGGGAGGGAGAGTATGGGGGGTCTCGAAGTTCTTGGGGTTTGTTGCTGCTTTTTTCTTTTTCTTTTCTTTGGGGGGTGGGTGGGTGGAGGGGGTGTAACTGTTAGCCATGTGCAGTCTTCATGTCACAAGGCACCAGTGTTGGAAGCTTTGTTGTTTCCAATTCAGTCAGTCATGAATACAACTTGTTTCAGTATAAATTATCCAGGTAAAAGAACCCACAGCAACAAAAGAATTCTCCCGGCAAAATTACATAGAAAAATTCACTTTGACAGTGAAGCAAATACACTTGCAGACAGAAGAAAAATAAAGGAAAAAAAAGGGGGTGATGCTATTCTGATGCAACATGCTCTCCTAGGGAAGTAATCTGAATTTCACACACATAAATCTGTTGTGACAAAAACAAAACAAAAAAGTAATACAATACAAATTTAGCACTTGGATATTCAAGAGGAAAACTGTTGTGACAAAAACAAAAAAAGTAATACAATACAAATTTAGCACTTGGATATTCAAGAGGAAAACTATGGGAAAGTTTGTGTTTTTTTCCACATTTCTCATGATTTAATATTGTCTTGTGCTAGATCCATTAATGTGGCATTATTTTTTCATTGTGATATGAACTGATACCTGCACTTTCTGTTCAAGATCTCACCAGCTCTGCTGGCTTTTTTTTTCTCTCTCTCTCAGCACATTTCACTCTGTACATGATGGTTGTACACAGGTTTTATTACATTTTTCCCTTTTTTTTTTCTTTTTTCTTTTTGTTCCAATGTGACATGAAATGACTGTACACTGATCGTGATCCATACTAATACAGCAGGTATGTACTGAACTATACAAAACCCACACACACACTTTGTTCTTGAAGCAACTTTGCGTCATCACAAACTCTACCACTGTAGCATACAACATGGCTCTTCACTTTCACCCTTGAAGGGAAACCAAATTTGTTAAAAAAAAAAGAAAAAAAAAGTGAAACACACTCACACACAGGCACCCACATCAAGACTGACAAAAAGTGGTTACAATATACATGATTCTTTACACTTTACTAATATTCCCAAAATTAGTACATACAAATACACAAAACATTCTTATACAGTTAAATAATGTGTGATAACCATTGCACAGTTTAGTAGTAGTTGATAAAAATCAGTACAAAACGAGTTTACTGGTTTCCAGCTGAAAATAAGAGAAAAAAAAAAGTCTTATGTGCAGCACTTGAAAGCTACTGAAACATGAAGTGTCAACACCAACCTTGTTTGTTTACTGTTGAGGCACAGGAAATAAAAAATTGTATTTCACAACAGGAGGTGGTTTAGTAAGACGTGCAGTGTTCATACAACAATCGCAAACTTGGCTTTGTCACATTGTCTCAAGTCTTTAGACGCAGCAATTCACCTTGTTCTTTACCTTACTGCCCCCGTTCTTTTCCCCAACTGGACCGAGTCTGTTACAGATTTCATACTGAGAAATCAGGTTGTCTGATTTCATTTTGTTTTATACTGTGCTTTAAGGATTTAAAAAAAAAAAAAAAAAAAAAGTCTGAACATCATCCCTCCAAATTGGCCACTGGACTGATAGTGACACAATCATCACTTTCTACACTGATTCCAACGTGTAATCAACTTGCTGTGTGCTTGAGAATTCCTGCTTTAACCATCAGATTTTCGCTCTGGAGAATATATTTTATACTATCACCTGATAGTGACACAATCATCACTTTGCACACTGATTCCAACATGTAATCAACTTGTTGTGTGTTTCAGAATTCTGCTTTAACCATGTTTTTCGTTCTGGAGAATATATTTTACACTATCACTTTTAGTACATTTTCCACCAAAAGAAAAAGACAGACCCCCCCCCCCCCCCTTTTTTTTTTTTTTTTTTTTTTATTACCCTGGAATTTGAACTTGCAACTGAGCCAACTGTTGCAATGGAAATAGTCTTGATGTCTTTTCCTTATGAGAAACAGATAGGGGAAAAGACTTCCAAAAGGACTGATTTAACCACAGTTCTGGTACTGGGCAGGAATTCATGTTCTTACCCATCCAAATGTACAGCTCCCCTCCCCCAGTCACTATCAAGCACACTTTGAATCTGTGGACTGTTTCAATTAAAACATTAATGTACCATAATCATTCCATGATACTCATGACAGTGATGAATGTTGCAATGGGTGAATATTTCCACTACAGGTGAATTCAACACAAATCAATGCATGCCCTTTCATAAAGAAAGCCAGTTATTAGACAATGGTCCGTGGCCAAATCTGATGGATTTGAGCTTTCTCACTCTGTCACTTAAAAAAACAATGAAACACTTTCATGATGATTCATGCTAGTCCCCCCCTCCCACCCCCTCCAACATCTAATACTGCAAGCACAATTTTATTAAAACTAACTGTAATGATTTACACTCCAACTGTAACGGTTGGCAGCACTGAAAATCTTATATTGGTCCAAAAATGAGCAAATTAATCCAGTCTTTTTTTCTCCATTTGTCCTTTTTTAGGTTTGGGATTCAAGCAATGAATGTCCAATGTGGAACCTGCCAAAAATTTAAACAATGAATTTAAAAATAAAGTGAATAGAAAACTCAATTCTTTAATGTTTAGTGTTCAATGGGATATTAAAAAAGGAGAAAAAAAAGAGAATAAAAGAAGAAATAAGCATGTAACTGTTAATTTAATAATGGTTGGGAAAGATGGAGTGTTGAAGATAAAAAAAAAAAAAAACCAACAATGTTTGTTCCTTGTCCCTTGCTTCTAAATCCTTTCATTGATGAACAATTATACAGGGTCCAGAACAGTATTTTAACTATAAAAAAAATTAAAAACATTAAAAGGACTTAAGCATTCACAGGATCTGCAGAGCACATGTGGTAAAAGAGCCCCAGTAACAGCCATCCCACAATGCAGGTGAACCAAAACATGGAAAGCAACCTCTGCTGATTGTCTTCACAGCATTGCTGAACAAGTCAATTCTGAACACTTTTCAAACCCTCACAGCCAAGTGAGACGGAATACCAATCTGTCTATTGTGAAGACTATGATCCTAAATTTAGGCTGCAAGATTGCACTGGCTCTTAGTGCAGCAGCCTTTGGAAACCGCTGTCTGTCCTCAAGCCCTCTTTGCCAAGAGAGTGAGTGGTGGAACTTGGGCAAGACTCTCTCCACTACAATCAAATTCTAGCCCAGATAATAAGGCAGCAGTTACCACCATAGTCGGACATGACTATCATACAAATCCATTATGCACAGCAAGACAATTTCCTCATGTTCATCTGACTTCACACTGTATACAGGCAAAACAAATTATTCCAAAAATATGGAATGAAAATGGGGATGGGGCAAAGTTATGTGTTATAAGCAACCATATTATTCAGGCCAATATTTCATGTGAAGTCCATCAAAAAAAAAAGGCGTTTCATATCTAAAACCTGATGCAATTTACCCCCTGCACATTCCTCCTTCAGGTCCCTTGTTCATGAATACCTAAAACAAAATAAAAACAATTTTTGACTCTCATTTTCATTTGTGAGCAATTTCTGATGTTCATTTTGTTTTACTGCACGTGTCCTGTATCCACTCCCTGCCTGCATCCCCTGACTCCTCACCAACAAACCAAATACACTGTGGGACAAGTCAAGTTTGCACAGCCAACAACAACAGGAGAGATGAAAGTCTTTGCGCAGATATAGCATAAATGCAAGGTGACCAGTTCAGTGTTTGCAGCTTGCCTACAGCCACCATCAAAAACTAGTGTACCCACACACGAGACACCACACACAATGAGCAGATGAAGATTTGTACACAGTGGAATGACGACAGCAGAACGCTCACAACAAGGATAAAGACAACAGATATGCATGTAGCTTCAACTCCTTTCAAAGTGACCAAACTGAAAGCCCACTGTCACACACACAGCAACCACTTTAAACAACTTGCAGACACAAGTAACAATGGACACACTCGTGCCACGCACATGAAGCTATCCCCCTCTTCAAATAAAGAGTATGGGGAGGAGAGCCCCCCCCCCCTCCAAAAAAAAAAAAAAGTGTGGCATTTTGTTCAAAGGCCTAGAAAAAATTGGTTCAATTCTTTGTTACATATTTTGAATTCACAGCATGTTCCAATCTCAATTTGAATAAAATGAAAACAAGCACAAGTACAGAGTCCTCATATGTGCTGTTACCTAACTGAAAATACAAGTTACCACATTCTGACATTTTTAGAAGTGATTTGCTCCACATTTTTCAAAATCTGGAACTGAAAAATGAATCAATGATAGACCAGGGGGAAAAAAAGAACACAATGAAAAAAAAAAAAATCCTGCTGACTCCTCTGCAAGCTTAAAACTAAGCACAAGCACTAAGACCAAAGCTCACCTCTGAGAACACATAATGATTTTGAATATCTATCTCTGAACATGGACTGAAGCCACAAAGCCATGACAAGTAACGTTTATCCACTAATCTCTGTACTTAATGTTCCTGTCATGTGAAATCCCATGGCCCGAAATCAACAGGCCATTAAAACACACAAAACTGCACATCTATGCAGAATCAAACAGCAAAGCATTTCACAGCAACATTAAACCATGTCATCAGAATTTTAAAATTATGTTTGAAGAAAAACACTGCTGCAAGTCTGGCAAAGAGAATGAGCTACCTATGATAGCCATTCCATTCCTAAACCTGGGTACTGTTCTTTTTACCACTGTTCTCAGGCTCAGATAGATTGTTTTTTTTAACAGCAATGCTGAAAGTTTTCTAATGAGGACCAATGGTTGATGAACCAAAATTGAATGTACTTTATCTTCATAAACTAGCATTTCTCTCCAGATATTGCATAAAACAAAACAAGACAAAAACAACTAGATTAAGTACTATTTTGACAAGTAGAGACCCAGAGGATTTCAGATTTATCACTGCCAAATAGAAGTCTACATAGCATGCTCAGATGTCTCCAGCCATCATCTACAAGCAGGTGAGAGTGGTGCTACACAGAATCCACCCTAAAACAGATGACTGGTGTATGGAGGTGAAGTTGACATGAAGCTGAACAGGCTCTAATGGGAGAAAGGCACTCCACCATCTCCCATCTCCCCCATCCAGCCACACCCTACCACAACAAGGGCTGATTCCAAGGAATAGGACATGACCACAGCAAGCCCTGTAATAATGGTGCTGACACCTCTGACCCACACCTGTGAGTCACGGTGAAACACAAAGAACACGGAAGGAGGAAACATGAGGAGAGAGAGAGACCCTGAGATCTGTCGTTGACAAACACACACTTGTTTCCCTACAATGTAAGCTGGCACATGCACACACACACACTCTCTCTCTCTCTCTCTCTTCAAGATGTTCCCAAGTCATTTCATATTTGTGGTTATAAATATGTTTGAGGTTTTAACCAAGCACATGCACACTCGAACAGAAATAGACTCAAATACAAGGACTAAACATGTTTATGATACATACAATAATTACATTCAAACTTTCTGAAAGATTCAACTTAGTGTCAACATACCCAACAACATTCCAAGATGGAAACCTCCGATGCATAAATACTTTGGGTCATAACACATGATGTAAATAAGCAATATGTACTTCAATTCCATTGGTTTCAAACACAAACCAACAGGTACATGCTTGTCCTCAAAGTCAGTTTTGTGCTTCCAACATGTGCAACATCACATTCAAAATGCTCACAGAGTTTGATGATGAAGAAAAAGACTGATTCAAGAGAAATTAGTACTCAGACAAGTGAAAAGATCACTCCTTCCATCACACCATACAAAGATATATTGGAGAAACAGTTGTATGGAACCACAAACAATTCTCAATGGGACTTCGCCTGTCTCCACCCACCACACAAACTGCTAACTACAAGTTCAGCAGCACAAATGAAGCACCTTCACAGAATATTAAAACAATGATCAAGTAGATAGATGAACTCACACACACTAACACACACACACACAAATCCATTTGAGTGCCGGAATGGTACAAGGAAAAACTTGTTCAGACTTGACAGAACTGAAACTTGGTGATCCCATTGACGTCAAACCAAATGAGCACCAGTATCAATCACGCTGTGTCCTCAACAGCATCCAGTGAGTCCCAGCAAATGTGTGCCATGGTCGGTTGCCACAGGTTAAAAAATACAGAATTAAAATGAATAAATACAAACAACAGATCAAGTTCAAGTAGCCAGCCCATGTCCCTCTGAAAGATCTAGCCAATAGAGAACGTTGGATATGCACAGCACCCTGATTTGCTTCTCTTTCAGTTCCTTGTTTTCAACACTGGTAACTTTCATATCTTGAACCTCAGCATGCTCAGTCATTTTCTTCCATAAGTATTCTTTTTTTTTTCTTTTTCTTTTTTTTAGATTTAAAGATTGCACAATGTACTTGATAACAGAGATGCTGTAAAACAAACTGAAAGAGTGGCATTATGGCTAGCAATGTGGTTTATAATCACAGTGGACACAATATCTGAAGTGAGTGAAATTGGCAAGGCTTTGAAATAAATACAATTCATATTATTTTTGTTCCCTGTGTGGTAAAACATTTATAAAACAGTGAGCTTACAGCAGAATGTGTAGGCTACCAGTGCACTTCTATCCTGTGAGGGGGTCAAAAAGAAGACATCATACATATCCTAGTCGGGTTTTTGTTTTGTTTGTTTGTTTGTTTTTTTAATGCTTTCTTTTATTGTCTTTTTCAATTACTTTTTCACATTTCATTTGGAATACTTCAAAACCAATGGTTTTTCTTCAAATGTGCATGCTGTCACTCTCATTACAGGTGTTATTTCCTGTGCCACAGAACAAACAAGTCACATTTCACAGAGAACTTGTCTTGATACACGAATTTATTGGTGGTACTTGTCTTGATACATTAGTTTATCCGTAATCAGACTGTAACTTGATGAGTCTGTATTTTGTGGGCCGAAATTCAGTGAACGGAAACATGACAATTTCTACTGGAAACTACCAGGATCTAGGGCACATGCCCAAATGTGTACAAAAATATTTGTTTTTGCCCAATTTTAGAATATGCCCAAGTAAATGCACTTTTTTTTTTTCAAACACTGATATGCATAGTGCAGGCAAAGATATGTTGGCTTATCCTCAAACCACACACAACAGAGTGCATTGGTATCACAACTAAATGTCTGAGTACAACACCAATATGATCATGACAAGAGCATTGTGCAGACAGACATGGATATGAACGAAAATATTTTTATGTGACTGTGTGACCATGTAAGTGTGTGCCTGGTTTTTTGTTTTTTTTTGTTTTGGGGTTGTTTTTTTTCTCTCTCTTTTCATATCATTGTTTATTCTGAAAAAATTTACACTTGTAAAACTACTATATATAAGTTTTACTCATTCTGTGTTCTTCACATACCTCCAGGTATTATGAAAACAAGACCATGCCTGGCAAACACACACCCTGAAATGTGAGTATGCTTTTTATCTAGCTGGATGAATAGTCATCTACATAAACTTTCATTCACGGGAACAAATTTACTGTACTGAGCTGCAGCCCACAAGCAGAAAAGAAAACTCAAAAGTTTCAGACATATAAAAGCCAGTAAAGATCTGTATTTTCATGCTGGTTTCCCAACATGTATCACATATTGCCCAATTTTCTCCCCTGGCATTTGTTTTTGGTTACCTTTGTAATGAAGAAGTGGAAGCATGCATTTGGACCATGCCCTCCATCCTCTCTTTCAACAGCTTATCAAGAAGCCTGACTATCTCACCTACAGTCACTCAAGTTGTAGATTTCACTTTCTCCTACTTCTACAATCTCTATCTATCCAACGCAAGTCCAGATGAAAATATTGGTTTTCTGTCCAGAGTAAATGCATGACTCGTATTACCACTTAGTATTAAGTAAACAAACATACACATGAACAAATATTGTAAAAACGTAAATTGACACAGATTTCTTAAAAAAAATAAAAATAAAAAAACAACCATCAAAACATGCCAACATGTGAAGGCATACAATAAAACCTGGAAGACATGCCATGTCCCTGTTAAAATGATTGTTGTCCATGTGATTTTGTTGTGTCTGCGAGAGAAGCTTCCAGATATGATATGGGGACAGTGCAATGAAGCTAAGTCAGACAAATGCTCCTCAACAATCATCTCATGCTTTCTGTATAAACAAATCGAAACGCACATGCACACACATACACACATGCATGCACCCACCCACACACGCATACAGGGCAGACAGCACACACATGCACACCCATGCACAATGAGCAGACAAGCATAGCTGATATCCCAAGGATATGTCAGCCACAACCCCACTACCACCACCAATCAAGATAGCTACTGACAAAGTGTAAAAATCAAGTTGTCACGGATTAAACAAAAAACAATGTGCAAGTGAACACAACTCCCACACAATAAATAGATATATAAAGACAGAAAGATCATAATAAGTATCTGTTGTCAAGATCATCCCATCTCTGAAGAAAACAGCAAAGCCTATCACCAGAGTTTCAAATAAAGAAAATGAAACACCCAACCACTGAAAATAATGGAGAAAACAGCATACTGTGAAAAGAACAAAGCACAGTCAAGAAAGTTCAGTTTTGAATGTTTCAAACTCTGTTCATATCTTCTTTTTTTTTTTAAGTTTCTAAAATATTTGAAACAGGAAGCAAGAAATACATGCACATATATACTGTGCTACAAGAGGACATGCAGACTGAACCTTTACCTACAAGCTGCCCAGACAGATGGGCCCATAATTCTGAAGGCATCAGCGTAAATTTGTGATGTTGAATCCAGGTCCTGTTCCACACTTTCTTTCTCTCTCTCATGACACTGCCTGTAGAGGTCTGCAGACTCCATTTGTCAGTCAGCTAATGCACAGAGAGCTGTCATGAAGCTGTCTGAATGCAGTCAGTTCCTCTTCCTCATCCAATGTCCAAATTAACCACTCTGCTCATCACATTTATCCAGCAGTTTGTAAGAGAGAGCCAATCCAGACCTACACACTGACAGTTAAAACAGATCCATTCAAGCTGTTCACAATGTGCATTTAAAAAAAGAAAAGAAAATGCACACAACCAATACACAGCAAAGCTGGAAAACAAACGTTTAGAAATTAGGAATCATTTAATGGGAGAAATTAGAAATCGTAAATCAGATTGGTGGTATTAATTAATCAATCAACCAAGTAAAATGTTAAGACGCTGGGGCGTAACTCTTAAGTGACAAACACACACTAATTACGAACTGAGAGAAATAAGCAGAGAAAAGCTAGTCAATGCATATTTAGTCAATATGTACAGAACACACTCGGGATCAAGAAACATGAACCACTCCATTTACAATTTGATATGAAAGCTCATGTATTAGAGAGAAAGTACATCAACTATAGTCTCTCTCTCTCTCTCTCTCTCTCTCTCTCTCACACACACACACACACAGTGAACACTTCAATAGACACTGATGTGAGGACTGTCTTCTTTTTTTTTTTTTATCTACTCGCTCAACCACATGCAAATGTTTTCAGAAAGAACCTTTGAAGCAGCTTATACACTTCATTCAAATTCTGCTTCCCTGTTTTCTCTCTGATGATAACCCCACCCCAGGCAATATGAGGACTTTAGAACATGTTTTTCTCTAAAAACATAATTAAAAAAATAATGAAAAAAAAAAAAGACAACAGCCCCTTAGTTAATTTGTCTTGTAAACACTTTTGATCACAAGGAAGCTGTCCAGACAACACACATGGCGTCACAATTCACAGCTGAGCAGAATGGTTCAAAAGGAATGCTCTCATGCCAAAGCTGCTGCACGACTTTTCTCCCTACTATGGAGTCAAGTCCATACGGGGTGAGCGGTAGTTTAGAGGGATGTGTTTGTTTTCTGGTACTGACTTGGACCTGCAACCAATTGATACCACCTGTCCCTTCCCTCCATACCCCCCTCTTCTCCTTACTCACTAGTCTGAAACTACAAGCTGACTGGGTGAACAAAGCTATGTGCACATCAGTCCCAAACAAAGTGATCGTCTGTTATGACTAAAACACATTTAGAGTGGTTTTGACAAGTGTCAGAAAAAAAAGCAAACAAACAATGTGGAGCAAGACTATTAAACATAATCAGTTGTTTTTGTTGTTGTTGTTTTTTTTGGGGGGACAGGTAGATAGAGAGAGAGCAAACAGGTAACAATCAGAAAATCAAAGTTAAATAGACAATTCCAACAATGCAACTCACCTGCCCCTAAATGCAACACTGTTAATTCACAATTAAAAATATGTAATAAAAATAATAATTAAAAAAAAACACACACAAGAAAACACAATGTTGGCACAGATAACAAAAACACTGCCGTAAGAGAAAAATCATCCTTCTGATAAACACATAAAACAAGTTCCAGCGCTGACAGGTGGTTTGAGTCCATGGATCAAGTCTGCCTGAAAGGCCCACTGGGAAGTGGGCCCACTGCCTTGCTCACTCTTTCTGTACAGGGAAGCAGCATCAGCAGCAGCAGCAGCCGAAAGGAAAAGGACACTGGCCATGTGGAAAGGGAGGTAGGTCACCACCACCCCATGACCCCCAAGTTTCCATCAACAGTCTGTGGAGGTTGGGGGATTGCGTACGGAGGGACCACTTCTGGAAGCAGGGTGGTGCGGGGTGGAGGCGGGGGGTGGAGCTCTGCTGGCAGTGGTGGTGGTGGTGGTGGACCCCACAGACCTGCTGCGCCACTTTGGGGACTCAGGGCTATCCTGCCATGACAACACACACACGTTTGGCTAGTTGCCATCGTCCCCATGCACCCCCCCGCCCCATGCCCATCTCGCATACCCACATCCAAACAGTAATGCAGTACACAAAGCCATAGCAATTTTCTGTCAAATCGATTCCTTTATGATGAACCTATATCCAAACATAACAACATAGTCATGCAGCATACAAAACCCTAACCATTTTCTGTCAAGTCATATTTCCTTTATAATAACATACATCCAAACATAACAACACTGTCACGCAGAATACAAAACCCTAACCATATTCAGATGATTGAATCATACTTCCTTTCTAAACCACTGGAATGTATGTAGCTACAACTTTCACACAAGTGTATCAACTCTGACAAATGACGTCTTCAGCAAATGAACAATACTTACGATTACAAGACACTCTTTTGTAACCAGGAGTTAAAATAACCTTGCTAAAACAAAGGCTTGTAAAATGAACAATAACCCCATCTCCTGCCACTGTTGTGCACTGACAGATCTTTAAGAAAACACATCAGAAAGCTCTGATCAACACTCTCTCAATCACATCAGTACTGCACAGATATGCTTAATGATGGTTACAGTAACTAAGTCCTGACTGCATATTTACTCATTATGTTTTCTGCCAAAATTGACAACAGCAACCACCACACCACACACACACATACACAAACACACACACACACAAATCAAAAACTGTTAATGTTTTTCATTCTCCCTTGAATTCCGCACATTTTAAACGGCTGAACTGACATTATATAAAACGTTCCCTGAATCTCAACCTGAAATAAAACCTCCACCCTTTTCACTGAGCACAGAGATGCTTTCAGTTCTACAGAAACACTAAAGGAAGGAACAATAAAATGATGTCATGGAAAATAAAAACTGACCCCCATCAACAGACAACATTCAATGACACAACAATGCTGCTGTTATTACTAAATTAACCAAAAGTGCTTGAAACCAGGGCTTATTAAGCGGAGTGCTGAGCAAGTGAACTAAATCAAATAAATACAAACCACTTAATTCAAAGGAATGCTTAAATAAATAAAAAAAGAGATACTGAACAGGTAAAAGAAAAATCACAATAATGTTAAACAAATACAAAAACTGACACAAACGTATACATTGCTTTTTCTTTTCTTTTTTTTATAATTTTTTTCATCTTACCAGTCTCTTTATCAATGAACAAGTTTCTCAACAGACACACTACCAACACTCTATGCATACAAACATCAACATCCAAATAAAGCACTATCAAGACCATGCAGCCTTACTTGCATCACTGCATTGTTCAATATAGTTTTTAATGTGCTATCTGGTACAGAGTCGGTACAACATACACATAAAAAGTAAATTCAGTATGCTGTGCTGACATCCGTGTTTATATTCATATGTATACACGAGTTGGCGTGTGTGTGCATGTGTGTGTGTGTGTGTGTGTGTGCTCGCGCACATGCTTGTGACACCAGGATACACGATATCTGAACATATGTGATTTGTCTAAACTTATGTTCTCTTTCCAGGGGTATGAGGCAAAATTTTTAATACAAAAAAATTATACCTATACTGACACTTCTTTTTTTTTTTCTTTTTTTTTTTTTTTTTGAAGCATTCTTGTGGTATTCTGTTCTGCACTGTAAAATATGGAATTAAAGTAAGTCTGAATAATAATGAGATACATGAATAGTACAAATACACTGCAATATATCCAGATTTTGTCAATTGTTTTGGGAAAAACAACAAAAACTGTCTTCTGAATAACCACAGTAAGTGGCAGAAATATCACTTACTGACCATAACAAAATCACGACCATACACTCATGCAGAACAACCCTGTTTAATCACATGCGTTTAAGACATGCAAGATTTTCAATCCAACTTTTAACTGTACGTTAGTCTTTTCTCTATTATTGTTAGGAAACCATCAGGTTTCAAGTCAAATGTCAACAATGAAACAGTAAAGTTAAGCATTTTGGCAAGCATCACCCATATTTTTTCAAGTCAAGTTTTTGGCAAGCATCTCCCATATTTTTTCATCGAAACTGAAATTAAACTTCTGAGTGACCACAATTAACAAGCCATGATATGTTAAGTTAATCTAGACATCACTCTGCTATCTTTGTTTCCATGACAGTAACAACCCTCACGCAGAAAGAGGAATTGTTGCCCCCCCTCCCCCCTCCCACCCCCCTTCCCCAAACCCTCCCAGGCCCCCCAGGCCAATATCAAACCTCATCTCTCAGTAATAAATGGCCCAATCCTAATAAATCTACAATTCTGGTGGTGTCTTTGAAGCAATGTTCCTTGTGTCTTCCATCATAGTGAAAGTTATTTGATACCTGATTAAGTCATCCTGCAGCAATCAAGATCTCATCAGATTTAAACTTCCATTTAAAAATCTAAGTAAAAGACTTCTTCTCTCTCTTACATTGTTCTTTTAAAAAAAACTACACTAAATTTAACATAAAACTTATTCCAAGCCTAACTTTAGTCTGATTTTTACAATTTGAAAATAATCTTATTCTGAACTGAAACATTTTGTTATATGGAATACAGAAATGAAGAGAACAATGTGCCTAACTTTCAATAAGACATTCCTGAACATTAGTCACTGTTTGTGAGGCATTCCATAAAATGAAAAAATGAATCAACCATACTCACTACAAGTCAGCATAATTGACACTACAGTTTAAAACAACATGCACTTGTCAGTGCAATTCTTTTTTGTCTTCAATTTTCAAGCAGCACATTCAAAAACAAATACAACAAACTTTTGTTGTTTTTTTAAAGCAACAAAATCAAAACAAACAAAAAAGAAACCACAATCACATTCATTATGAAGTGAAGCAATGAATACAATATGGATCATTCACGGTGTTAAGTGCAGTATCAAACACAGATAATTCCTGTGTTAATGTGAAACGGAACAAAACTACGCAATCAATCATTCTTCAAAACACTGATCATACTGACCCATTTTACAGGGTAGAGGCGCCATGCTTGGGGAGAAAAAAAACACAAAATAACAGAAGCAATGGGAAGCCAAACAAAAAATGGGTAATGTCAGAACAACAAGAGGGCATCAACAAGGCTGGACGGGAGGTGAAAAACGGCACACATGCAAGCCACAATCCAAACAAAGAAGAGCGGCAGAATGAAAGACGTCTACCAGTACCCTAGCTATCTCTTAGTGTCGTCAAAAGTGGGTAAGGACCAAGAGCTCCCGCTAGTACTGTGCGAAGAGTTAATCATCTGGAACACGCACCCAGCAGCACACACAGAAAAAGAACACATCACTTTCAGTTGTTTCAGTTCAGAGCACAGACGCAACAAAATTAAAATTAAAAAAATAAAAAATAAAAAAAAAGCAGCGCAAGTTAATACTGCAGAAAAATCAAAGGAAGAGCTCTTGAGGGAGAGAGAGGAGAGGAGGGAGGAAGGTAGGGATGGAGAACAGAAGAGAGAGGCAGAGAGAGAGAGAGACAGAGACAGAGTGAGTGTGCATGTGTGTGTGTGTGTTCAAATGCGTGTCTATGTAATGCAATCATGTGTGCACATGTGCAAGTGAATATCTACATATATACAGGAAAACAATAGGTGCACAAACTCATAACTTTCTGAACTGTTCAAGTGGCTACAGGTGGCTCTTTTCACATTTGGATAATTAGTTTGAAAAACACAGTGAAATAAGTATTACTGTGTCAATGAGGAATGTTTTGTGCTCGATCTCTCTCAAATATATCCTTCCCTGCGAAACAAATAGGCCCAAAACAGTCAGCAGGTAATTTTTATCTATGGCATGTTTGAGTGTAACTGTAAGCTATGAAGAACAGCTGCAGACATGCTGAACTGCACTTTTAAAAAGTCATCTCTGATATGCAATTCACCTTGACACCTATCAAAAATATGCAGAAATTCATTTACATATATACTCTAACAATGGGCAATGTAAATCTACATACTGTACATGACAATAAATGAACACAACAGCTGTGGTATCATTTTGTTTCACTGTACATTAACGTTTATTGTGAAGTACTGATTTCTCTTCTCCTCTTCCCATTTTGCAAGGCTATGTCACATGCTGCCCTGTGTTTCCTCATAAGAATGTTTACTGCCCCATTTTGGGGACTTCCAATCTAAGCAACAACAACAACAAAAAAAGAAAAAAAAAAAAAAAAAAAAAAAACGCGCACGAAAGGGTGCAGAAGAGAAACACAGAAAGGAAAGATAAATAATTCCTGAAAAAGGGGACTGGGAAATAAGAGCTATGCAAAATAGCAATGTTAATGAAATAGAATGCCCTTTCTCTTTTATTCCCCCATCATACAAAGGGTGCAGGTTTTTTCTGATCTCCCAGGTCAGCTTATATTATGCAGACCTGTTCTTTCCTGAACCCCTTCACGTGTATATGCATGTAAAACATCAAATACGCATGTTAAAGATCCTGTAATCCATTTCAGCGTTCAGTGGGTTATGGAAACAAGAACATACCCAACATGGACACCCCTGAAAACAGAGTATGGCTGCCTACATGGTGGGGTAAATGAACAAAACGGTCATGCACATAAAATGTTACATGTCTGTATGAGTGTGTATGTGTGCGTGACTGAAACCCAACTGAATGACACAGGAAACGAATGATGAACATTCAAATGGCAGCTGTCAGTTGGCTCTACCCAGGTAGGCAGCCTGTTGTGCAAATTACTCCATGTTTGTAAAGCGCTAAGAACTTGGTCTCTGACCAAGAATAGGCACTGTATAAGTATTCACATCATCATCATCATCTTTTACCACCGCCCCTCTCCCAAATTTGATAAGTGGTAATGTCCCTCATCCGTTTTCCCCCAATCTACCGAAGTGGAAATGCCACTTTCCATTTTGTTCCCCATCTAAAAACGCAGAAATACCCCTTTACCTCTCTATCTCCCAATCTATAATGAAGCAGAAATGCCTCTTTCTTTTTCAATTCCTTAATCTAATAAAGTAGAAATTCCCCTTTAACTTTCATCCCCCTATCTAAAATTAAGTGGAAATGCCCCTTTACCTTCCATCCCCCTATCTAAAAAAGTAGAAACACTCCTTTACTTTTCACCCCCATCTAATAAAGTAAAAGCGACCCTTTACCTTTCATCCCCCTATCTATTATGAAGCAAAACGCCCCTTTACCTTTCATCTCCCTTCTAATAAAGTAGAAACACTCTTTTACCTTTCATCTCCCTGTCTAATAAAGTAGAAACGCCCCTTTACCTTTTATCTCCCTATCTAATAAAGTAGAAACGCCCCTATACCTTTCATCTCCCTATCTAATAAAGTAGAAATGCCCCTATACCTTTCATCTCCCTATCTAATAAAGTAGAAACGCTCTTTTACCTTTCATCTCCCTGTCTAATAAAGTAGAAACGCCCCTTTACCTTTCATCTCCCTATCTAATAAAGTAGAAACGCCACTTTACCTTTCATCTCCCTATCTAATAAAGTAGAAACGCCCCTATACCTTTCATCCCCCTATCTATTATGAAGTAAAAACGCCCCTTTACCTTTCATTCCCCTATCTAATAAAGTAGAAACGCTCTTTTACCTTTGATCTCCCTATCTAATAAAGTAGAAATGTCCCTATATCTTTCATCTCCCTATCTAATAAAGTAGAAACGCTCTTTTACCTTTCATCTCCCTATCTAATAAAGTAGAAACGCTCTTTTACCTTTCATCTCCCTATCTAATAAAGTAGAAATGCCCCTATACCTTTCATCTCCCTATCTAATAAAGTAGAAACGTCCCTATACCTTTCATCCCCCTATCTTTTATGAGTAAATATGCCCCTCTACCTTTCAACCCCCTATCTATAATGAAGTAAAAACACCCCGTTACCTTTCATCCCCCTATCTAATGAAGTAAAAACGCCCGTTTACTTTTCATCACCTTATCTAATAAAGTAGAAATGCTTCTCCACTCCACCCTACACCCCCAGCCTCCCACCCCCTCCACTGCCTCCCAAGCACTGGCACATGTTTGCATTTATGATAGTCACCATCCACCCACCACCACCATCCATCCACCCCTTCCCCTTCTTTGACATCCCCTTCACCCATCTTCTGCGGTGTCTAAAGACTAACTGAAGAGAAGACAAGACAAGTATAACAGACACGTTTTACCTTGTGCCTGCAAATCCACAGAAACAAAAAGGGATGGGGAAGAGATGCATCATTTTAGTTCAGAAAAGCTAAGAAGCATTAAGAAGCCAAAATGGTTCATTTTCGAACAGAGCTCTCCCAAACAAGGCAAAATTCTCAAGTGCTGTTCCAAGTATGCCAATCCAAGTTCACTTTGTACCAACATTATATCATTACATACTTGTGTCAAAATGAAAGCCTTTAAAAGTCACAGAATTATTTGCCATCTGAACATTATTTGCCTTGCTGGAAGAGTCTTAAAAAATACATGCACAGCTGCTGCTGCTGCTCAAAATGACAGTGCAAAATTCATAACACATCATATTCATATACATCTGTGAGTCTTCCACAACATCAACGGCACAACTTCATCTTATCAAAGAATGGAAAAATCATATCAGTAGATCATGATGATTAATAAAGATCTTTTCATTAAACTGACATAAATTTTCAAAGACATATAAGCAGCAATTCAACCAATGTCAAATAAATAAGTAGCAATCAAGATTATATTTTACTTAAAGTTAGTATCAATCACAAATGTTATTACCTTCTGTACTGTTTCAATGATGTTTCCCTTTAAACTACTTTCTGCTCTCTATGCTCACCCCAAAGAGATCACAATCACCCCTCAGAACTACTACTGTGCAGTTTTTGAAAAGAAATAAACTATCCACTTTCTTCCACTCAGATGGGGAAAACAAAACATTACCAAGACTACTGTAGGCAATGTGAATTTCAGTAAGTCTATACCAGCTAAAGGCCCTACTTTATAGACAATCAAAAGACTTTATCATTCCAGTTTCAATTTGATATGAAAGAGAAGTTCAACACATCAGGAAACAGGCTATGGCACAGGTTCTACACCGATTAAAAAAAAAAAAAAAAAAAAAAAGAGGAAGGAAAGAAAGCAGTTTCTCTACCAGGTTAAATGTTTCCCTTGAAGCACAGAGAAAATAGTACACGCATCCCCCAAACCAAATGCCCTTTAAAATACACACCTCAAAGATCTGGGCAGTCATGTCCTTCTCAAAAGTGGGCTCCTCAGGGCTCTCCAGGCCGATCCCTTCCCCAGGTGGGGATGGCCCTGGGGGCAAGGACCGCACCATGCTCTGACTCATGCCTGGCCGCCCACTCCCCTCCCCACACCCTCCGGCACTGCCTACCAACAACATCACCCGCTCAGCTCAAACCTTGCCACCGTACTGGCCAGCTGATATGACCAGTCTGTCTTATACGTGTGCGTGCGTGCGTGCGTTGTTGCGTGCGTGCGTGTGTGTGTGTGTGTGAGTGCTTTTTAAGCCAGACTTTGCGTGTACAGTTCTTGTGAAGTGCTTCTTATCTTTCTTTTCGCTGCAAAATATCACCATAGAGTCGAGTTTACATCCAAAGATTCGTACATTCATAATGTTTTAGATTCCTTTACAAAAAGCAAGGCAGTAGCCTTCAGAAATTCATGCAAAGATGGTGAACAAATATTGCTGTGTGTACTTCAATGGCTGAAGGACTCAACCGTTTGTCAGTGTTTAGTAAACTAATCTACAAAAACAGTATGGTAGTAGTGTTTTCATTCACTTCAACCCTACAAGCAAAACATTCTTGAAAGGTATCTCTGCCCAGTTCCCTAAATGCACTTACAGAATTAACAGCAAAGAAGGAAAGAAAAACCTTTCATGCTCTCAACATTTACCCAAGACTTTAAAAGTATCAGCCTGCAGGGATGCATACACCACACATTTCATCAAAGACATATTTCATCGGCTGAAAGAAGCTGAAGCATTGCATTTCAATGTGAGTACAGTGTTCATCCTCAAAACAACAATTAGCTGAAAAGTTCAAATGTATTCATCAAAGAAACAAAGAAAGAAACACACATTAACTGAAACAATAAAGTCAGCAATAATATGTTCATTAATAGCCAACGGTAAACCAAAAATAAGAAGCCAACAAAGCTTTTGCCAATCTAACCACATATATACTCAATTACGAACGAGTTCCAAGAGTTTTTATTGCTTATAAAAGATTTAAGTGAACAAGCAGCATTTTTTTTCTTTAATCATAATTATTTCAAACAATCTGTGTCACTGCCAGATCAATTGGAAAATGCCAAGGTGAAAGTGAAAACAATCTGGAGAGGGGAGATACAGAAAACTAAATCATTCATTATTATTTTTATATAAGTAAATAATCAAGCTATATTTTTGAGGGGGTGAGGGGGAGTTGGAAAGGTGGACCAGGATAACCATACATGAGGACACAGACAAATGAACTTTCCAGGATGAGTTTTTACTTCGTCTTTCTGGACTACTGGGGCGAGGGGCTACAAGTATAAAAAATGGGGAAAGAGAGAAGGGACAGGTTACACCATAACGTCTCTCTCTTTCTCACAAGCAGCTGAGGTGGGCGAATCCAGATCAGCAAAAGCTGTGCATAGAACCAAACAGCTACCAACTGGCGCAAAAGGCTGGAAACAACAGCCAGAAAAAGACAAAAACAAAAAAAAAACAAAAAAAAGAAACAAAAAACAACCTGAAGCGTTATTTCAAAGAGGTGTGTTGAGCTGGACACCCCCTGCCCCATTCCCCAACAAGTGCCTGCAGGCCATTCCCCATACAGAGGTGTGTCACACATCTTCACAGCAACTCACCATTGAAATGAGAGCTGCTAGGCCGCGCCCCTCTCATCTGCTGCTCATGGATGGACCTCAGCTGAGGCTGGAACATGCTCTTCACTTTCTGCATCTGATCCACATCCGTCTTTTGTTGTTGCTGATGCAAAGAACACACATAACCCACTTCACAACGGCAACCTATTTCTCTTCATGTGAACTTCACCCCTAATGATCTGTTTTTTTAAACCCTTTTTTTTTTCATTACTCTAACTATATCCTAGTACAAAAGCACTTCTCTTGTAACAACAACAACAACAACAACAACAACAGAATAAAAAGAGAAAAGCACTTCTCCCACACTAAACCTTACAACACAGAATTTCACAAAACAAAACATTTTCTCCCACAAAAATTGCATCATAATTTTTTGTTTTCCTTTCTACCACTGATAAGACAAAACAGTTGTAGTGATGTAATTCTGAACAGAACCTGATAGCTGACAATGGACAGACAGAAGCATTGCTGCTTACCTTGGGCAGGTCAATGAGCACCTGCATGCCCTGGTCTGGCCCCATGTGAGCAATGTGGCTGAAGTTGGATGGGGGAGAGATGATCCGTGATCTCCTGTCACCTCTGTACACAGACACAACAAACATGAGCACATGCACATCAGGAAACACGGTATCTTCCCCAATCACTCACTTTAAAAAAATTCAGGAACTTTTGTCTAACATTTTTTCCTTGGGCTAATTTCAAATAAAGAGACATCCACTGATATTCTAAAATTAAACTGGTAAGTGCTGTACAGAAGCGAGGTGTACTTTGAAACTGTTGTTACTTTTATGTTTTCCATCATAAAAATTAAACCAATGCATAAGTTTGGATCAACATAGCATTTGATCCATGTGTAAATGAGTGAGTGAATCTTTAATCTAAATTATATGGCAATGTTACATGATTATGTGCATGAGATGGACAACAGGGAGGGAGGTAGTGAGAGAGAGAGAGAGGGGGGGGGGAATGTATGCAAGTGTATGCATGTGTGTATAATGTGTGATGCACACATGTGCATGAGATGAGGGAAGGGTGGATGAGGGGAGGGGAAAGAAGAGCGAAAAACTGAGTAAATGTGTGTGAGAGAGAACCAAAATTTATTAGCATATCTGATAATGATAAAACAAGCAGCATGCCACATACACCTAGTTATAAAATCAATTTTCGCTGAAAGACAAATAACCTTATCTGCACTGTACAATAGTCTGGTTCTCAAAATACACAATATATACTAACAACAGCACACATTTGCATTTGTACATACATAATCACCATCTCAGTTCAGTTTTTATTTGTTATAGCAGACGAAAATAGCTGAAAAATGTATGTGCGCGTGCAAACGTCTGTTGTGTGCTTGAGTAATATTTTACATTGAACACTTGAAGCAGATATCATGACACAAGAAGCCCTCAAATCCTAAACAAAGCTAGAAATAATAAAATCATGCAATACTCACTCTACACAAAGAAACATTTGTACAAAATGGATGGCTATGCAAAGCAAAGTTAACAGACATTTAAACTACTGATTTTCATATATTTAAATTTTCATATTAACTGGTTTTCAAACAAAACATGCTCTTTACCAAATGCATCTAATTAAAATGTCTGCCTTGCAAATTTCTGTGTGAAGTTCTGGACTCTTCCCGTCTTCCTATCTTAAACCAAATTTTCCTTGAAATGAATCAAAACTGAAATCATATTTAACTCATACATATTTAACTCATAATATCAAGAACAATGAATGTGATTACTTATATAATATGTAACCCAGTGTAAATAATTTATAGGGAAAAAAAATTAAAACATGTTACCATTAATTTGATTTTCACTTGTCTTGAAACAAGGCAAAAACCAGTAAATAGAATTAAGTCTCACTAACCCTTACAATTTAACATGCTATGGTGCATCTTTTTTTGTTGTTGTTGTTGTTTTTGTTGTTACTGGGGTTTTTTGTTTGTTTTTTGTTTTTTTGTTGTTGTTTTTTTTCCTTGTTACATTCTGCAATGGCTGAAAATCTGCAGCCATCAATGCCAGGTTATATATCATTCAATTTTGTTGTTTCTGACACAATACTGTAAAAAAACCAAAAAAACCCAACCCTTTTTCTTTAGTACTATCACTTGCCTGTACCTGCTACAAAATATTTAAGACTATTTATGTAACCCTCCCCCCACCCCCTTTCTTTTCTTTTTTTTTCTTTTTTTTTTTTCTTTTTTCTTTGTTTCATGCTTCTCTTATGTTCCTTTAGGTGTTGTTTTATGCATAATATAAGTAAACTGCTTATTTCACAAACTCTAAATCCACTACATGTTTACTATCAACAAATATTGTACACTTTACATGGCATCTAAACTGTATGCTATTAAACTGAGAAATCAAGAAAACAGAGTATGGCAAAAGTCTGAAAGACAGCACATTACTTTGTCAAAGTGTGGGCAAGTACATGCCTCAAGTCCCATGCAATGCCATGCCCCCTTCATCCCACTAGGGGAACCATCAAAAAAACATCCCTGCCACGCATGCAAGTGAAATGTTTTTTGAAAAAATGCAGATACCCAAGATACGATACTTTCTTGAACAAATTTTCTTTGATACAGCAATGAGAAATCATGCAAGCCATTTAACACAACTTCTCCTCCCAATATGTACTGAAATGTTTCATCACAATGAAATCAACATTTTACATTTAAAAAATAAAATAAACAAGCCGACTAAACATATATGAAGAACAACAACACTGAAAAATAAATGACAAGTTAGTGCAAGTGCTGAAAGGAACAAGGAAAATAGGATGACAACTGTAAACCATCAGGGATAACATCATCACACCAACCACAGTTCTGAGATAGGGGTGGAGGGTGGCGGGAATAAGGCATAGAATCAACCAGAAAAGGAAACACCCTCTTTGGGAAGGGTACAGAAAGGAGCTGGAAGTAACAAATACTTCCTCACTAATCCAGCTATCTTTATCTTCTTCCAGAAATTGAGGATGAGAACAGAGAACAAGTCATCTGGCTTAGCCGTGCAATAAGCAGAGATGGAACTGCCAGCTGCAGAATATATCACTGCCAGATTGACTGACAAACAGCTGGTGCCCTCTGAAGTCAGAAGACATGAGTAGACCAATACGACACCTCGCCAATGGCGTTCTGTCCTCACTGCTATGAGCCAGATGGTGAAAACCCAGGCCACATCCCAGAAGAAGACTTTTACCACTGTTTCAGAAGTCAACAACAGTCCATTTGACAATAGCTACTTCACGCATACATAGACACCACCGCAACACTGTTCTTATGTCATTTTGCCAATTAATACCAGTTACAAATTAACAAAAATTAAATTGCAAAGTGCATAAACAAATATTCTGTAACAAAACGGTACAATGAAATTTTAAAAAGAAATTGAACTTCATAAAGATGACAACAAACCAACTCTATAAATGGTGCATGAACCTTAAAAAAAAACCCACAAATTATACTTCATTTTTTAAGTGTAAAAACTCACAGCAACAAGGAAATTATAAAATAAGCAATGTAGTATTAAAAAAATAAATAAATAAACATCCAACTACAACAATACTTTTCAACAAACAAAAACACACAAAAAACCCAATCTGAGTGTAACAATTACAAAATATTAGAAAATAAATGAACAAAAAGATACTTTAAAAAGAGGTAAATCCCAGTATCAGCAACAAGCTGTCTGTTGGCAAACCATGTCCCTGTTCAAGCATATGACTTCCAGCTGACACTGGTTATAGATGGATCATGCATGATTTTACCAAAATCATCACAGTACTGTCATCATCACAAAATAATGTATAAAAAAATAAAAAAATAAAATGATTAAAAAGGTCTGCACACCAGCAGCAGTTGCTCAAACCGGGATCAACCTGAACTACATATTCCTAGACAGCTCTTACACAGATCCTTTCTCCTTTAAGGATTTGTCTCCTCTCCTTGCAGTGATGAAAGAACAGATGAAAGAACATGTCATGAATGGGTACAGCATTGAAACCAGCAATGATATTGTTATCAATGACTAAGGACAATTTAGTCTAATTTTAGAGGAACAGAACATTTTTCTTTAGAATGGAATATGCGTAAATACACGAGAGAAAGGGTTTGCAGCATACAAGAGAGAGAGAGAAAGAATGAGAAAAAAAAGAGAGTGAGTGAGTGAGTATGTATATGTGTGTGTGTGAATGCATGTGTGTCACGCATGTGTGTGCATGTACACTCACATGTATGTGTGTACAAACACATGCACATGTTACTGCTTAAATACACAGACCATGTGTGATGGTCCTTTGGCTTTAATAAAATACTAAAGCAATTCTGAGCAGTATCAGCGCTTCAAACATAAAGTCAAACAAATCCATTTTTTACACAACACAGAACACACAAAACACTCAATGCTGCACAACTGCATCTACATTGAAGCAAAAGCAAAAATCTTCAAAGTACCTATCTGATAATGCAATAAGTGAATAACACATCTACAATCACAGTACATATCATGATATACTATTGCAATCACAGGAACAAACACTGAAACTAGAACATGTTTTTCTTTTTTTTTCTTTTTTAAAGGCGCTATCACAATCACCTGAAGAAAGAAAGAAATTTCACTATTTGAAAACATAAATAAACTGGATACAAGATTAACCAATGAAACAATCTACTTCCTATAAATAAACTGGTTGTAACTAATAAAACAGTCTACTTCCTACCCAACAAATAAATTGGTTAAGTCATAAAACTGAAAGATGCAAATAACTGAAGAAAAAAAAAGAGGTCAAAAACTTTAGCTGGCATTCACAAGCTTCTCACTCTATTCCTTTATTCAAGTGTTGAATGCTGAACATTTCACACACCTGAGAAAGGATTCTGCCCTGTGTCACTTGATGCAAAAAGTGAACACTACAACTGGCAGATTGAGAGCAATCATGACTGACATTTAGTGACAAACAATTGGGCCCTATTTCATGATTCTGATCTCATCTCTGAAATGCATCAATCTGACATAGAAAGAACAGTTGAGATGGAGGGAAAGGGTAAACCAGTTGTCTTTTTCTGACACAAAAAGAACAGATAAGATGGATGGAAAGGCAAAACCAGTTGTCTTTAGACAAATGAACACTGATTCTAAACAGACATGTTCTCTTAAGAAATTTCTGGTAAGAAAATAGGCTGCATAGATAAGTACTTTTATTTTCTCACACTAACTGCAACCAAAAAGCCAGCAAGTCTCAAACACCTTTCAAGACCAAAGCTATCTTGAAACAACAAGAACAAGAAACACCAGTCTTCAATGAATGCTCAGATGAATGTCATTCCGGCCCCAGCAGTAGGATCAGAATCTGCCTGAGACTACAAGTATTCATACCACAGAGACGGACGATCACCCTTCAGAAGGCAGGACTGGGTGAAACATGTCATCCATACATTCTGGAAGTCACAATATCCCTCTGTCCCTGTCTAAATACCACTGAATGTGACAGTAATATCCAAACTTCTCTCTGCTTATTTCATCATTCTGGTTAACTGCTTATCATGGAGAGTGTGGTTGGATTTTTTGTTTCTGTTGCAAGTCAAAAAAGACAGTTTCTCAAGTTTTAGCTATTCAACACCATTCAAGGACTTTCTGGCTAATAGCTTTTCACTTCACATCCACACTGATTTTGATAATCAGTTAACAATCTTTCAGACCTAGAGCCTCAAGGTCAACAAAACAAAATGTTCATGATCCAAAAATCTTGCACCCCTATAATTAAAATGTGTGTAAAGTGCTTTTTTTGGGGGGGTTCTTTTTTTTAAGCATTTTTTTTCACTCACACACTCCAGAGAAAGTTTTAGACACATGCACGCACACACACGCATGCATGCACACATACATACACAGACAACCCAAACAGGGTTATGGCAAAGACTCACTTTGTTCACATATGTCAGCCACCAACAGACAAAAGAAAACCCAAAAAAATCCATGACTGAGCTGAAAGCTTTGGTGAACACCAGCAAAAACGGGAATTTCTACAGCAATCATTACACTGTCTACATTTCTCAGGATTTTTCTTTCACACATAAACAGAAAAGAAGAAATATTTTATCAATGTTGAACACATATCACTGCTTGTTATTCATTTGTGTAGCTTAGATTTTTGTACGCGTGTTGTGTTGTGGTGTGGTGCAGCATTTTACGCGAGTAAATACAAACATGTTATTTTCTTTTCGTTGTAAAAACATGGAATATGATAACGAAAAAGATGATAAAGAGTGTGAGCAAGACAGTAAGAAATCATAAATATCCGACCACAACAAGCCCCAAACTCATGAGTATATTTAATTTTAAGACATTGTAATGGTGTGTACACAGCAGGAGGCAGAACATGGAACAAGGAAACCGTGAGCAGGAACTAAGCCCTGACAGCACAGGGGACCAGGGAATAATAAGACTGACAGCTGTACTTTCTTTTTCCCTGTGACCAGTGACTTTCTCAGCTGTGTCACCAGTAAGATTTCCCTGACAACAGTTTCACCTCACCATCCCCAAATACCAGCCCCCTTTCCCGCCTCTAACCTGAGGCACTGTCAATATGTGGTACAGGCACGTAACTTCTAGTGCCCCACTTTTCGCCCACAGCTGATTTCAGTGTTGGCACAGCTGCTATGTTCCTCTGACATTTACGCAAATGCTCACACTGGGAAAGAGACCGGGAAAGTGGGTGTGCTTGTGTTAGGGAAGTGAGAGATAGAAGCTAATTTGCAGGTGTCAAATTTGTCACTTTACCAATGTTAATCTTCACTATAAAGTGTGTCAGTTTAATTCATTATTCTCTTTATGATTAATTTTTTGTCATGAATTAGGGTTCTAAAAGTTTATACTACAATTATTGTTACTATTATTATTATTATTATTAATATTAATATAAGCAACATCATTAGCATTAATAATAAAGATATTATCATCATCATAATTATATTATTATTATTATTACTATTACTATTTTTATGATTACTATATTACTGTCATCATTAAAAAGCGCATTCTATTTTTAAGAGCTGAAGTAACAATTATTTCACAGAAACAACAGGAGCATGACAGGAGGAGTACACCAGTACCCAAAGCCTACGTGATGTTCTTATGATGCGTCCCTGAACATCACTGCTCTCCCAAAACAAGAGAATACACACATCACATACACATGTACCAGCAAATATGCTATGTTTTGAATCCCAACAACAACAAACAGGATCACAAAAAAACAACAAAAAAAAACACAAGCTGAAACAGAACTACAAGGCAAAGCTTTGTATCCAAAATGGGTAGGGTAGTAAAGAAAAAAGGCGAAAGCGGGTACAACACTACAGGGTACATGTTTTGGTAAGGAGGCAGGAAAACTCAAAACAGGCTTACGGTCCACCGGCAGGCACAGTGGGCATAATTTGATCAGGTCCTACATGGGCTACATGGCTGAATGATAAGGGCCCCGAGATTTCTCGACTGCGTCTGTCAGGCCTGAGGTAGGTACGCAATGCATCATGTTGGATTACTTGGTTTCCACTGCTAGCATCTGTTCAGATCTCAACCTGGCACTTCTCACTCATCAGTCCAAACAGTTCTGATTTAAGCTTAACTATACCATACTGCACTGCAACATAATAAATTTCGCTTCCTTTCGTTTGCAGACTTTTCAAGAACTGGACCAGCTGTGATTTTCTCCGCTTTGTCAAAATGACACTTTTGATCATCAGAAAGGTAAACAATTCTGTTTCCTTTATATTCCAAGACAGATGAAATAATGAATAACAGTGTGGAAAATGGTGATTCTGTGACTTTTAATTCCTAGACTGATGACAGACACAGTTCCTGCAGCAAGTGGTTCCAGCATGGGCAGCATCATGTTGATTGTTGTAACACCACATTACAACATGTATCAGTAAAGGGTTAACACCATGACAGTATGAAAACCATGCTTCTGCTGGGCTTAACAGCACAACCAACCTAAAGAAATTGTCAGATGTTGGTGAAACACACACACACTCATACACATGACTGATGGAACTGGTAAAATATCTTTTTAACATGCACACACATTCAAACACACAAACTAAGTCATGTATACACATGCACATACATGCACACATGTGCACACATACTTACACATGCCTGCAAGTATGCACTCAACACACACATGCATTATGTGTGTACAAGCATACATACATACACACACACACACACACACACACACACACACCAGGCATGAGATTGGGAAATTGTGATTGAGTCTGGAAGGTGGGGGCCTGGGGGCCGCAGAAGGCCCCCAGTGGGGGTCCATGGGGCAACGCCCCTGAAGCTGAAGGTTTTTCTCAATTTCAAACCATAAAATCTGCACGTATGGGCCACCAATGCTGCTGAGGTATTCCAACCCACAGAAGACAAAAAATCAGTCCAATTCTTCCTAAACTGAAGTGTTTTTGCTTCCAAACCTGTAAAGTCAGCCTTGGGGGCATGATTTTCAAAATCGTGTCTCGTGTGAATGTGTATGTGTGTGTGTGTGTGTGGTTTCAATTAACTCTGTGTATGTGAGAAAGAGAGACAGACAGACAGACAAAGAGATTGAGAATAGGGGTCGGGCTGGACATGGGAGGAAAGAGTGAGTGTGTGTGTGTGTGTGTGTGTTTTCAAGGAAAATGTTCTTAGCACACAAGTTTGCACTGTACCAGTATAACTGACCATCTGGTCTCTTCAGCTGTCCTCTCTGTTCCACTTACACATGTGTGTTGGTTGAGGAAAGAATGGGGGAAGTGGAATGACTGGAGGGAGGAGGGGGTGGGTCTGTGACTGGTTATATCACTTTCAGCAGTCAAGGATTCTCAACTGGAGCTAGCCATCAGTGTCTTGGCTCAATGCCAAAATTGCCACAGTCATTGACAGTGGATTCATACCCCCCCCCCCCCCCCTTCCCTCAGCATTGGCAGGAGACTCAAGAGGGAGGGGAGGGGTACCTTAGCAAATCATGAAAGTGAAGTCTGCAGGAGGGGGTCAGGGGTTGGGGAGTGACTTTTTTTCCCTCTGAAATCAACTGCTCTTCTGCTGAAAATAGCGGATCCGGATCCGCTGAGAGTTCCCCAGCATGGACTCTGTGTGTGTGTGTGTGTGTGTGTTTGTGTGTGTGTGTGCGCGCGCATGTTCAGTGGAGAAAGAAAGAGAGAGAGACAGTGAGCAAGCATCAGTGTGCACACGTGTGTGTATGTGTGGTTTCAATTCAACTGTGTGTAAACAAGAGAGAGACAGAGAGGGAGGCAGACAGAAAAAGAGGGGAGATGGTAGGAGGAAAGAATGCAAGTTGTATTTGTGCATGTGTATGCACTGCTTTCAAATTCAATAGATCCCTCTGTGTGTGTGTGTGTGTGTGTGTGTGTGTGTGTGTGTGTGTGTGTGTGTGTGTGTTTTCAATACAACTGTATAAGCAAGAAAGAGAGAGAGAGAGAGACAAAGAGGGAGAGAGGGACAAAGAGACAGAAAGAGAGGGGGGAAGGTGGGAGGAAAAAGTGCAAGTTTGTATGTGTGCATATATGTGCATTGCTTTAAATACAATTCTGTGTGTGTGTGTGTGTGTGTGTGTGTGTGTGTGTGTGTGTGAGTGTGTGTGTGTGTGTGTGTGTGTGTGTGTGTGTGTGTGTTTTCAATCTCTGTGTGTGTGTGCTTGAAAGAGAGAGAGTGTGTGTGTGAGTGTGCACGCGCATGTGCATATTATTAAACTCTGTGTGATTGTGTGAGTGTTCATAATATTATGTGTGCACATGTGCAAGTGTGAAGGAGAGAGAGATAAAATAAGAAACAAAGTATGTGTATATGTGAATGCATTCATGTGCTTTTGTTTTTGTTTTCAAAGTGTGTGTGTGTGTGTGTGTGTGCACGCGCATTCAATTCAGCTCTGTGTCTGTGCATGCGTGTGTAACTTCGGTAATCTGGCCGGCTATAGGTCTCGAATATAAATACACGGACTCTTGCCATGAACTGTTTGTACTACAGAAGGTTGGCTGTGTCAGAAAAGGCACTGAAGTCAATAAGTTGCTACAAAGTTTCTGTTTCAATCGCAACACTGAATGTTACTTGTGCATACAGTGGCAAACGTTGGCAGCTTCTGCTGAATGAACAGAGGTCAAGCACATGTACCCACGGCCCTTGTGGCTTGACAGGGATGGAGATCGCCCGCACTGATGTATCTGTGCGTGCGCGCAAGTTTATGTGTGTGTGTGTGTGTGTGTGATCGAAGGCATGTGTGTGCATGTCCGCGCGTGCGTGCTTTTCACAGTGCGTTATGAAACTTTTGGACTTCGATTTTGGTGCTCTGACAAGTCACTGGATCACCTCTCAAGGGGTCAACAAACAACGCTTTGGAAAGAGCATTCCATTTTCATTTTTGGCAGATCATCGGTAAACGATATACAACAGCCCATCGGCTTTTTCTTTCTTTCTTTTTTCTTCTAGAAATCGGACGATCCGTTTTTAATGCAAATGTGAAAACAGATTTCCGTGCCTAGACTGAAGAGTTGCACCCATACAATCTGATTGGTAGATCTGACACCAATCGCACTTGGCCTTGCCCGCGGTGTCAATTTTCAGTTTGACATGGTACAGTATATGACACCAAATTTGCGAATAACGTCGCCTATCCGTGAAGTTATTTTTTTTTATTCTTCACTTCTGTTTTCACAATCTCATCTTGCCAGACCCAGTTCCACTTATTATTCACTTCTTTATTGATCTCTGCTGCAAAAATCCTCTAATCCTTAGTGAGTTTTCTCATTTTGTCAATAACTGAAGACGATCGACGAAATCATGCATCTTTGCAAGTCGAGAAGCCCGCGAGCGAGTTTTTAATTCCGACCGACTACAGATAAGCTGAATGATGACAGAGGAGCAACGGAACACTTATTCTCAATTGGTTTGCTTATCCAAACATGGGGTATTTTAGCAAACGCTGTGGGTCTGTTTTCTCGATCGGTCGGACAACGTTCGTGCAACCTTCGTGGGTCGGAAAAAACCTCACCCTCCCCTCCACCCCTCCGATTTTCTCAACAAATTTCGTGAATGTCAAAAATGGCCTCTGGAGCCAATTTTCGGTCGGAAATCCGACTATAGTCGGAAAAATCTCATGCCTTCACACACATACACAACCTCAAACACTTGCTCACACTCACCTATGCATACATACACATGCACAGGCGTGCGTGCACACCCACATGCACACACACACTTAATTAAAATCACCTTTCAATATCCAGTTTAAAAAGCAACGCACATGAGTTTCAAACAGAGCTGATGCAGCTCAAAGCTAAGCACCAAGTGACAAGGGGGATCTGTCTGTGAATGTGTTCATCACAAACACAGCAAGGCAGGTGGTGTATCATGCACACGCAGGGTGACAAAGGACAATTCAATCATTATCAATCTCTTTCTCATACACTTTCTCACAAGTTGAGTAAAGAACCAACCAAACACCAACCAAACAACCTATCAACCAGCCAAGTAAAAGAAAGCGGGAAAGACCAACACGACACAAAAATAAAAATTTCTTTTTGATAAGATTTAACCTGGTAACAATTTACATGATAATGACGCACATGAACACACATGACATTTGTGTGTTTTTTTGGGTTTTTTTTTTAATGTAAAGCAATGACAGATACTCTTCAGCAGTTTTCATACTGATCTGTGCATTCAGAATTTTGTTATCTTCTAACTAGGAGTGTCAAGACAGTATTTTCACAAGAAAAAACAAGATACTACATGCCAGCATGAAGACATTAGTTAACAATCCAAGCTGTTTCTCATACACAAATTAATTTCTGGATACAAATATATCAAAACTAGCCTGATGAAAATCCACTTGTTCATTATTCTGCAAAACAATAAAAGCAGCATGCTTTTGAAGCAGAACTCAAACCACTCACTTGGTACTGGAACGTTCATCTTCTCGGGTCTTGAATGAAAACCGTCGTTTGTTGCGACTACTTTTGCTACGGAAAATCTCTGCCACAGCCAGCTGGTCCTCATCTGCACATACCATGGTCACCATGGTTACAGGAAAGACACTTACTGCAATCATCGATCTTCAAATCTAATGACCAGTGTCTGAAAACAGACTGCTGCAAAAGCAGCTATGATTCATCCAAATTTGGTGTTGACAAACAAAGCCTTTCCTGAGAAAATTAATTTGTTCAAGTTTACTATAGATACACACACACACACACACACACACACACACACACACACACACACACACAAACACATATTAGTGTTTTACACAGACTCTATTTACATACGAGAGACAAAAATGAAAGCAAAATGACGTAAGGAAGGTTTACTACTTCCTATGCTCTTCACAACAGTTTATTTTCATTTTAACTGGAAATGTTTTAAACACACAAACACACTGACACACAGACACAGACACACACACACGCACGCACACATACACACACACACACACAAACACACAAATACACACACAAAAAAAACCAAGGTTATTACACTTTTACTCTGACAAGAGAGCCAGAAAAAAAGAAGAGAAAAGAGAAAAAGATTCAATGTATCAAAGGGTTACCAATAAGTAGCCTGAAATCTTACAGAAGTATCTTTATTCTTACAGAAGTCAGGTGAAAGCACTTTACCTGAACGGAGGTTCTTCAGGTAAATGATATGTTGAGTGTCAAAGGAACTCAGGAGACACAATGATCCATCCTTGCACAGAGGCTTGGTCTGGAAAGGGAGAACAGGAGTTGTTTTTCATTTACTCTCCACATGCATGTACACATGGACACATTAAAACATATCACTTTAATGATAGGACAACTTAAACTTATATAAACAAACAGCATACCACAAACAAAACCATGACTAATTTCTATTAAGCAATCATCCAGAAGACCGAAACAGTGACAATGAATAAACCTGTTAAATAGACCTCTGGAGAGTTCCACGCCTACAAGACTTATAAAGGCACATCACAAGATCTGTATTCTCGGAGTTGATTGGCTCTCCAAATATGCAAACAAAGTAAATAATCACAAAGTCTATGAAATCACTGAAACTTTAACATACACTCAAGCATATGAACTCACCAAACACACAGTCAAAGCTAACTATCCAAAGTACTTGATTTTTTTTTTCATTTCAAACATTAAACAAACATTATTCTAAGCATTTTTGCTCTTCAAGAAGTCCAAAAGATTAAGTCAAGTAAGTCATATAAACAAAAGTTGTCAAAAACTTCCGCCAAAAAAGACCCCTCCCTACAAACAATAACCCTAGTCCCTTCTTCTGATGCTGAAATCTTCTCACCCTTTTTAAACACATTGTCTGTAACCACTCTGCTGTGACCACATTGAACACAAAGGTGGAATTCTCTGCGTAGCAGACCAGGTATGGACAGGAATAACCTGCAAAAACATGTTAGCAAAATTAATTATCTTTTTGCACCCTGACACTGTTCAATAAAATAATTTTTAAAACATTTCTGAAGATTCTCTCTCTCTCTCACTCTCTCTTTTCTTTTTATTATTTTAATTTTTTAGCCCCACCAATGAAATGTGGACAGTCTACAACATGATGTAACTTTGACTGAAAGTTCTAGTCAACCTCACCAGTACTGTTTCTCTCCACAGAAACAATGTCTCTGTATGACATCAGTTCTGTATGACGTCAGTAAGCAAAGAATGGAAAGAAGCAGTGGCAGTGCCAGTGCCACATTCAAACTGCTATGCAGTGATTGATGTCGCATACAAAGACACCACCATGGGTTTCAATCCCCATCAAAGGCCCTAAATACCAATGGAAACTTTTTTCTGACTTGGCCACAGCCAAGTACTACAGGCTCACCAGAGCCACACTGTGATCAACATCACCAAAGTTCATCTCTCTCTCTTAATCTACATGTGTTTATCTTTGCAGCCAATGATACTGAAAATCCAGCTTACTTAGAGCAATTGGTTGTGATGGCCACAAAATTTCCTGCGCCCTGCTCCGCTCCCCAGCTCTGTTGACGAAAATTCCCATCTCTGAAATGCACAGACACACAAAAGTTACAGCATGAAACTCTGAACACAGCACGGTGGATAAAGAGAAAAAAAAGTCAACTGTGTGACGCTTTTCCATATACAAATAAAGGCAAAATACTTTTGAGAGACATCAGTTACAGAAACTAAGACATATACTAATTCTGAGATATAGATAAAGATCAACAGGAATGCTGAATGTTAAAAAATATACACACACAAAAATTGAGAGTTGGCAGCGTTTTCATGTTTCACCCAAAGGTAATTTCATGGTACTGGAGAATGAAGGAAGAGAGACAGGGGGGTTACCATTGAAGAGCAGCAGAAACTCCTCAGCTGAGAGCTCAATGGCAAGCAGGGCATCCACTGGTTTCTGCGTCAGGAATTTCAATGTTCTGTCTTCAGTGTTCACCAATGCTGCAACACACAAGTGTGCACATACTCATCTACTGTATGTGTCTTGTACACTTAAAGGTTTCCCAACAATACAGCATCCTATTCCATTCTAATATTCTCTCCCACTCTCACACACACACACACACACATTCTCTCTCTCTCACACACACACACACACACACACATATGTCATCACCTACTGTGTTGTTTCACAGATCTGTTGACACTAGCAGTATTATAACAGTCCTACATAAACTTAATATCTCCTTGGTTCCACCAAACTCTGGCTGAAAGTCAGTTACCGCTGCATAGCATAACCAGATGAATTGCAATAAACTACCTGTAATTTCATCTGTGTTCACATGAATTTCTTCTGTTCCATATTCATTAATCCCAGCAGACCAGAGCAGATGTATTCAAGTGGTGCCGAGAGATCTATGTACAGTGAGATGTGAGCAAGTAATTTGGTAAACCACTCCGTCCACTCCACCCCACCCTGTGTAGGTATTTGCACGCCGGTTCATCTGTGTCAACGAATGAACGTATGCATGTCTGCCAGCTGGCTTGTATGTACACATGCTGTGCATCATCTTGTCTGTGCTGCTCTGTACGCATGCATGTCCATATACACTCTGAACCACTTTATCCCTTCATCTGCCAATGACATCATAGCCCATCAGGGTAAGATGACCTGCAACGTTTACAAAGCCAGCTACTACTCACTCATGGGAGCTGCGTCACCCTGCATGCTGTAGATGGCAAAACAAGATGGGTAGCCAACACATAGCTGCTCATTCATCATCTCCATGCACTGCACCATGCCCGGAACTTGGATGTCTTTCATCTGTGGTCATCAACAAACACAGCATTCATCAACACTATTGCTTCACTCATGTTTCTCCTTTTTCTTTTCTTTTTTTATCAATCATCGATCACAATAACTGGGTATATATGTTTCTTTCCCAAAGCAGCATACAAAGGAGACTTCATGCATGTGTGCATACTTTCCCACTCAAAAACACACACACAGAGAAGTAAATACAGACCACACACACACACACAAACACACACAAGCAGACACACACAAACATATCAACAATTTCAATGCACACTTCTTCAATATGAAAACCATATAACAAGCCTTTTTAATTCAATTTCGTTTAGGAGAGAAAGGGGTTGGGCCCTTTTTGTGTGACAGAAAGGATGTAAAAGAAAAAAAAAGAAAAAAAAGCACAGCCACTTCACCTTTCGATAGCGCTGCCTGGTCTTGACGAGCTCGTACACCTGCACAGTGCGCTTAATGGCGACGCACAGGCAGTGGATGAGGCCCCCGTTGCCACCACCCACAGCCGTCACCACACTGGCTGTGCTGCTGCCCCCCTGCTGCTGCAGGGACCCCACACAGAACGTGCTACAGCCCTTCGACTCGTTGATCTTCACCGGCTCCGAGTCACTGCCATCCAGGGCCGACACGTGGAGCAGCTTGATGTGTCGCTGTTTGCCTGAAGTGTCAGAGGAAAGGACATGGTGTTTTGTATTTACAAATCAGTGAACAGTTATATAACAATATTAATAACAATAAATACATTTCATTACCAATTTTCACACCCATGCGTAACTCTGATACAAAGGGATGAATGACAAAATTTATAAACACATGTATGAAAACAGAGCAGAAGATCAGTTTCAGTTTCTCAACAGGCATCACTGAATTCAGACAAATCCATATATGCTACACCACATATGCCAGGCACACACACACACTCACTCACACACACACTCGTGCACAGACACAGACACACACAGACACAAAACCCTTTGGCAAAGAATACATGGCATGCAACGGTAAGCCTCCTTCAAAAGCGGACTTACACCAGAAAGGAAACTGGTTTGTCAACATCGGTTGGGGGAGGGTTGTAAACAGACTTGCACCGCACCTTTCTTTCTGAGCATGAGAATATAAGGACTCTTTTTTTTCTTTTTTTTTCCCCTCTTCGTGAGATAAGATTAATTATAATCAACACAAGTTATAAACCAACCACTCACTGAAGATATAGACCAGCAGCTGTTGTTCTAGCACCAAATCCAACATGTACACTTGCTTCCTCTCCGCTCTATCACCAACACGTATAAACTCTGCAAACAGTCACCACCACCTTTCATAAATTCAGTCACAATGGTATGGTCAGGGAGTTTGGAAACATGCCCATGATCTCAGATTTTCAAGATGTTTTGCATTTCAACTAATGTGTATGTGTGTGTCCTCCATTTTTGAAAGTACCAAACGTATGTTGATTTTACAACTGCAGCACTGTCAAACACTTGTTGTGTGAGTATGAACTGTGTGTGTATGTGTGTGTGTGTGCATGTGCATGCATTTGTGTGTGTGTGTGTGTGTGTGTGTGTGTGTATGTGTGTGTGTGTGAAGCAAGGGTATATATGCAAAAGCATCTACCTGTTCATGACATTTCCTGCACAGGTGTGTGGACAAAGTGAAGAAGACTGACCAATCCAAAACCTTTACACTCCCACAAGCAAAGGGCATGCATAAAAACAGTCAGTATGTAAGTGTGTGTGTGTGTGTGTGTGTGTGTGTGTGTGTGTGTATGTGTGTGTGTGTGTGTGTGTGTGTGTAATAGTTAAGTGGATTGTGCCCACATTCACCCCCTTTTTGGCACTCCACACCAACACATCTTCACTACCCCACCCTAAGAAATTCCCTCCCTTTCCTCCTCCCTCAGTTCAGATCTAATCCTCCACATGTTTTTCTCATATTGCTTTATGAACCTTTTGCACTAGCAGAACCTATAGCCCTAGCAGATGTGGAAAAACTCACCATCAACTTTTTTACATCCTGTTCTGTAAATGGGAATTCTTATATTAAACATCCAACTTTAAGGACATGAATGTTCATGGCAGGTTTCAAAAAAAACTTTTTCTTTGTCACAGAGAAAAAGACACCAACATGTCAGGGTAGTCACACTTGTCATAAAGACACCAACAGATCAAAATATCAATGCTTCTCATACTACTTACGGTCTTTGTTGAGATCGACAACATGGAGACCTTCTTCTGTGCCAAGAACTATTCTTGTGGAATCTGCACATTTTCAGTGGACCATTTTTCATTCGATTCACATCATATACTCTTTAACAGGAAAACATAAGAAAGGGTATATTATCAAACAAACGCGCATGCTCACGGATCTATAACACATAAAACTCATACATATTTATTTTCTTCAATTATATATATATTACAGCAAATAAAAACAAAATGTGAAATTTTGAGCTGGAAAGTTGTTTAGATATCCAGGAAAATGTTATGATCATATCTATCAAAATCTAACCTTTCCCGGTCTTCATCAAAATTTACCTTAACTGAGACAAAAGCACTTAATTCACATTCAATATAAAAGGGCTTACCCAATATCACTGCAGAATGGGTGCTCTTGACAAGTGGAAGGGAATTATCACATACTTCTTGGGCACTGTACACCTGAAAAAGACAAATAAAAGATCTAAATCAGAACATGGACATCACAGCAACAACAGAAATCCATCACTATGAAAAATGGTAGATCTGTATCTTTGATGTCAGGTTCATTGCAGCAAATATTTAGTATGGCTCAGAATGCGTACATATGTATGGCTGGCACTGGGACCTCTAATATTCAATATCTATTCAAAAGCATTGTGAAGGGAAATTATTTTACCCAGTAGCCACTATGTGTCAATATAAATTCAGACATTTTCCATATTTCTAATAAAATAGAAGAAAAAAAATTATTTAAGATTCTTCTCAAAAAGATTTCTTTTAAATAATAATAAACTGAAGCAAAAAGCTTTAAGGCTGCAGTCTCTGCCAGCCTGCCTACCCACCTATGTCTGTCTGTCCATCCTCTCAAACGAGTCACCTGAAGGTTAATTTCCATACCATTACCAATCACAATCAAAGAAACTTTCTATGTAAAAAGACACCTAATTATTACCTATCCCATATGTGGGATTAAAAAAACAACAACTGAAATTCAGGATTATCAGTTTACATAAAAGAAGACAGCGGCAATCAAGAAAAGAAGATTACTCACAGAAATATATAAATAAATTCTATAAAAATACAAGATCAAAGGAAGCATGTGGGGTTGCATAATTTTATAACAGGAATCTGTTTTGAATACAAACAGCCGCCACTGTTGGCTTCATATCATTAAAAAACAAAAACAAAAAAAAACCTATACAATGGGACCTAACTCACAGAGTTGCTGGGGGGGCTCTTGCTGCGCAAAAATTTATGGAGCTCGTTGAGAACACGCAGCCACTTCTCTTTCTCCTTCTCATTCTCTGCCAGCAGCAAGATGACATGTTTTGTACCTGGGGGGTTCAGCTCAGAGGATGTCACCTGGTGGGAAAAAAAACAAAACAAAAAAAACAATGAAAGATTCAAGAAAAAATGCTCCTTCCAATCAAATACTAACAGGATGAGGAAAGCAAAATGTTGCACACACACACACACACACAGAGGAATACTGATTTGGAAGGAATAAGCTTGAATACTTTTGACACTCTACAATAACACTTACCCTGAATATACATGGTATATCCTTTTTGTTTGCATGAATGACATCACTAGGGGACACTGCAGCAGCAGAGAAGTCTTCATCCCTGAAACAATGAAGTTTATACATTTAAGGATCCACAAAACAAAACATAATCACTTCACACAAAAAATCAGTAGCATATTTCTGCATCTTCACACAACATTCTGATTATCCACATTTTCAGCAGCAAATTTTGAAAAAGGCATTCCAATATCATTATATTACACTCATATGTCAATACATTGCTGCAAATGTGCATGCAAGTATTTTCAATATAAGCAATACACAGAAAGTACTTTGGCGCACATATAAATAAATATATGCATATGAACACACACACACACACACACACCACACAACACATACATACACAAACACACATAAACAGTACACAAATATACACAAACTAGTAACTTAGCACTGAACTGGAAATAATTTTGAGGCAACCACTATGACTTTTTTCCAAATTTCAAATGGACCCAAGCTTTACAACAGATTGTTGTAAAAAGTAACGCAACATTAACTTCATTATTGTGACAAAAACTTACCAAAGAAAAACAAAAGCAAGTAAAAATCACTGTTTTCAGAGTCCATGCAGTTCAAAAGTTTTGAAGTTTGCACAGGCACAGATGCAATGGCACCACTCGCCCTGACTTAGCATAAAACTTCTGGACTTACAATGATGCTTCAATCTGCATCTCGATTTCAGTATGAAACATGATCTTTTTGGGTTATAAGGAAAGAGGGTACAAGAAGCAGGTGTTTATAACAGAGAGCAACAAATTGTTTGTAATGAAAGACAAACATGACCATGTCACAAACATTCAACAAACCTCATGTCAATCACTTGTTGTACAACTTGACTAGGGCAGGTTTTGTCAGTGGGAATTTCGTAAAAAAATAACTTGTAATCACAGATAACCAGGTACTCTCGTACCCAGCCTTTCTTTATGCCGCCATTCCTTGGTACCTGAAAGCATCAAAACAAAATAACTGATAAGTGATCTTCTTGTACACACTAACTCAGCATGGAATAATTATATGATGTAATGGTCAAGGAATGAGCTGCTTTTAGAGACTCTGGTACATGGGTTTGTAACTCAAAACTTTTAATGCAAAATACATTTTTACAAATCCACTTAGGTGCACAAATTCAGTCCAATAGCTCAATAGTCCCCTTAAGAAATAATCAATATATAACATTCCTGTAAGTGTGAAGAGCACACACACACACACACACACACAAAATAATAATAACAAATTTGCAAATCATCATCCGCTGCAAAAGTTTTAACTGGCATTATTTGAAAGACACTTAAACAGATGTCCAACATCAACCTACAACTTAATCAGTAAAAACTAACATCAGAAATATATTCATGTGCCTAAAAAAACATAACCAGGGCAGCAAAAGACATACCCTGACAGGTCCTTCGTACATTGTACCAACACCTTTGTTCAGTTCTGTTCCAATTGGCGGTCTCTTTGCTGAAACACACACATACACACTTCACGTTTTAGCACAATAGTTGATCAAAATGCCTTCAGCACACAAAAATGACCTTCAGTACCTACAATTACTGGACACAGCTTTCATCTTCTTTGAACAAGTATCTGTTCATTATGTCATCATTTCACTTCGGCAAGCTAGAACTGTGACTGTAAGAGATATGACAAGTGATGATCAGTAATTACTCACTGAGGTCTGGAGGTACAGGGCACTGCTGTGGCACTTTCTCCTTGCAGGAGATATGACAGACATACCCACAATCTGAAACACATCAGAAACGTCATCTTAAAATTCTGAAAGTATATGAAAGATGTCTAAGTAGTCTAAAACTGATCATGGCAATACCATCACATACATATTAGCTGTACATTTTCTGAATCAGTCGAATGATGAAATTAAGTGAAATTTCAACACACTGAATGCTGGACTGAATATGTGTAGAATACTTGAAGTTTGGATTCTACTTCAGAACCCTGTGTATACAAAAGGTTATGGTATCAAGACACATCTATCTTTATTTTTCATGTATTTTGTCATTTATTTCATATGGTTTAACTGACAAGTGCTTGGAAATTATGTGAACATGTTTATCTCACTTTCATGGTTCATTCACTGCTAACCAGTGTGTTGACTAAACTTCAAACTAAAAAACTGATAGAATACTCGTTCTGCTTTCAGAAAAGTATGGGTTGTGTATGTTTCATTGCAATAGTTTGCTTCTTCTTCTTTTTTTTTTTTTTCAATTACCCTCTATGACCAATAATTGCTTGGCACAAGGAAAACAAAAATCAAAATAATGCATGGCAGTGAAATGGTTAAGGGTGGAAATTTCTCTGATTTCCCAGGTCAACATATGTGTAGACCAGCTAATGCCTCAATCCTCTTCGTGTATACATACATACAGAAGATCAAATGTCGGTGTTCAGTGTGTTATGGAGACACAAAGATACCCAGCACGCAGACCCCCCCAAAACATAGTGCGCCACCTCAACATTAGGGAAACTAACCATTATGCATGTAAAAGCCCACTTAGGTATATGATTAAAACTGAAAGTGGAAGCTGTAGCCCATGAACACAGAAAGAACTGCGGACACGCACATCTTTCTCCCCAGTCAATCAGTACTGAAGCCCCCCTGTTCAAACTGGGCCAAACACAAACAAAGGCTCACTCACTTTCACAGGTGATCCCCTGGCGCTTCAGGCCCACCAGCAGAGAGCTGCACAGATTGCACTTGTAAGGAGAGAGGAAAGACTTGACGATGAAGTGGTGAGACTGCTGAGGCATGCGTGACGGGTGATCTGAGTGGGGCACCACCTGCCGTGGGGGGCTGGGGCTGGCATTGCCAGGACCCAGCACTCTGTCCATCATGGTTTCATTGGCTTGCTGAGCATCCCGTGTCTCTGTTGGACACAGGTCTGTGGTGGAGTGGCGGAGAGAGTCGGTCTGAGAAACTGTGTCTTCGCTTTCTTCGTCACGCTCACTGTCCATGGAAAGTTGCTGGGGATTTCAGAATAAGGCTGCCTGATTATTATCAACTCTCGATGCAAACAAACATAGGCAATTAAAAACAACAACAACAATTATACCAACATAAACTATTTACTACCACATGTAATTACTAGTCAATGAAAATACGGACATCACTGAAAAATACAAACACCAAATTTGAGTATATCCATGCATATTTAATGTATAACATGTAAATGTGCACAAGAAGTGTATGCACAGGTCTGAGCATTTGAATGCTAAGTACTCAATATGAAAATGGACAGAAGAAATGCATGTTGACTGCTAAAGGGAACAGAGAACTGTATCACATCAAAAACACAGAAATCTACTCACATCAGGTTATCATCATTATTACTATCATTGTTGCTTATAGTCCAGCTGACCGCACAGTGCCATATCCAGACTGCCCAACTACAAAAATGTCCAACCATGTTAAACACAAAACTGTCACATATAAAAAAAGATATCATTAATGTAGATAAACCTACAAAACACAGTTCATGACATATTATCTTAACCATCTGGCTCCTTTGGCCATGCTGAGGGCATCAGCCCTTCCACTTAATTTGTCATCCCCAGATTACAAAAAGAATCGTAAAAAAAAACCACAAAAAAACAATACTTCAAAGCCAAGCCAAAAATACATAAAGTGGTCTTATAGACAAATAACACTGCAGAATGGACAGCTATTGCCCATCCCTGTGTTTATAATTTCACTACCTAATCACCAGAGCAAAACAACACAGATGTGATAGTATATCATAAACTGCGGAAAAGAGAATTAAGTGTCAAGGCTTGCTTAAAAAAAAAAAAAAAAAAAAAAAAAAAAAAAACAACCCCAAAGGGCAATGGACTGGGAAGGCAGAAAAAGGAGACAACAGTGAAAGAAGAAAAAAGACAGAAATAAAGAGAACAATAGAAATTCTAGCAGAGAATTCCCAAAAGGCAGGGATGCTACTCACATCAGGTAACAAAGAATATCTGTCGTTGAGGTATTTCAAAATGGAAGCATTCTCTCCACACTGATTGTCCCCTGAAAAACAAGCAAAAAGAAAGAATATAATTATAAAATTCTAGATATTGCAGGAAACAGTCGTCAGGTATTTGGGTTTTTGTTTTTGTTTGTTTTGTTTTTTGTTGTTTTTTTTCATGAATAAAAGAAAGAAATGAAATCAAAATAAATTTAAAAAAAAGCATGGATATATAACTGAACAGAACAGAAACTTACAGTAGGTGAGAGAAGAGAGAAGGATTGCACAGACAAAGGATCAAGAGTGACTGCAGGGAGATAAGGTCCAATTTCTACTCACACTCTTCAGTTCTACTCTGGCCCTGCATCTTGCTGTATCTTTCCTTCATTTCTTCCATGTCACTCTTCAGCTTCATGATCTGGGCATCTTTGTCTTGAAGTTTCCTGAACAATTCAAAAACTTTTTTTTTATCAGTAACATGTATCTGGTGCCAGTCCAGTGGGCAGTGGGCACATGCAGTCTTGAAACTTATTGTCTGATAATCAAAAGAAAACAAACAAAGCAAAACTGTATCTGGGTTGAAAGTATGTTACTGTCCACATATATTCTTAAGTCAGTTGATGGTTTAGTATAAAGGAATGATATAGACAAGAATCTTATAAAACATGTTGTGTCTTACAGACCTGAACAGCAGACATTCTTGCAAAAATAAACATCCTTTACAGTAGACTGATGCTGCTGTTTCTGTCAAAACCCATAGTGACCCTGTACTAAGCCAATGACCATGAAATACAGCATACCTTGGCTTGGGAATATCTTCCATTACAAATTTTCCTCTACCATCCAAAATTAATGCGTTAATGCAGGAGGGGTAAATTCATCATCACTTCTATTGCCTTCATCCCAAGATGTGCCATGAGATGTCATAAACTATAAAAAGGAATTTTTAAGTTATTTGATTTTTGTTTTAATTATTTGATTAAAAAAATCAAACACAACACCATCCAATCTATTGTATTTTATTGTATTCTTCTGTACTGTACAGTATTGTACTGTACTGTTCTGTACTGGATTGCACACAACTCGACTCGACTCTACTGCTACTTGTCACAATAGATTTTGTGATGCTAAATCCAACCTGCAAACCTAGAGACAGTGGAGCACTACCTTTTTATTGATTCATCAAAACTTGCCTTCGAGTCTATCTGTTTTACTATCATGGTCGATTTTACAAAAGAATTTTGCCAGAGTAAACCCTTTTGTTGCTGTAGGTTCTTTTATGTGAGGTAAAAAGGACAACGGGAAAAGTTTCCAGATGTCCTCTTTCAAAAAGCATAGAAAAGTTTTGTTTTGTTCCACATAAAGCAATTCTCTTCTTGACAGATGTTCTGGTACGGGAAAGGATCATTATTCAGCAGCAGACATACTGAAAGTGAAAAATGGCTGAAAACTGCTCTGAACTGGGAGCTTTAATTAACAAAGCAAATTTACTAACAGTCAAGAAGTCTTGTCATCTGAAGTACAGTAGACTAACCTTTCACTGATTGGGGGGGGGGTGGGGGGGGTGGGGGTTGGTTCCAATTACAAATGTGTATCCCGTACCAGCTGCATAAAAAGCATAAAACAAAAATTACTAAAAAAAATAAGAAGTTGAAAAAAAAAGAGGCTGCCACTTACGATTCCAGGGCGACACATTCCTGTTTGACCTTGGACAGTTCGTTGCTGACTTGCTGCTTGGCGAGAATCTCACTCTGCAAGCTGGACTGCAGGTTCAACAACTCCATCTTGTCCAGGCGCTGAGACCTCCTGTTGCGCCATCGTGGTCGGTTCTGAGCGACAACACAGATAAGGCAGATGACATACCTCCAGGGTCAAGACAATACAGCACACATTGCTTCAACGACGAAGAATACTGGCAATGTCACCATGTCCGAATAAAATATATCAAATGTATGCAGCTTCTAAATCACACAAGTACTCTGATAAATGTATCAAAACATTCTTTCACCTATCAAGCAGTGAATGAACTAGTGTTAGAAAAGAGGAGTTCCTTCATATACTTCCTATTTGACTACCGTACATTCTGTGTCAGTATATTTCGCCAAATGCAGTCATTCTAAATATGATGGCATGTTGTTTTACCTCACAACTATGACTGCACTATTTCTGTTACTGTGACCCTGCCATAACAAAGATAAATCTTCACACAGCCAAGAAAACCTTACAGAAAATATTATCGCCAATTGAAGCATACAACATGCACTTGCATGCACACACACTTCCACATACATAAACATATACACACAAGCTATACACGTAACATTTCCCTTTGTACTTAGGTGGTGGTTTGTTTTTTTCTATCCCCTTCACCGCCGATAACAATAACAAAAATAAAGATGACAGCTTAGAAGCGTACCCCATCATCTCCAGACACATTCATGATCTTGAGATTCTCCAGCTCGTCTGTCATCTTGGAGGCCAGGGCTTGCAGGTAACCACGGGCATCCTTCTCATCACTCACCCTGCAATGGACACTATACAAATCAGTTGTTTTTTTTTGTTTTATAACTTCTTCAAAGCAGCACAAAATTGTCTTTTTTCCCCTTTGTGTGCGTGTGTTTGTGTGGGGTGTGTGAGTGTGACAGTGTGTGTGAACATGTGCATGCACATACACCGCCACACACACTCTTTGTGCTGAGCAAGATCTCTGGAACAATGAAAAATATCACCATCAATGACACAGCTGTCATCAGAGAAAAGACAGAAGTATCTCCATGATGCAGAAATGAAAAACAGAAACAGACAGACAGGAGCAACTGAAATGGGGAGTTCCTTCATAAACTCCCTGACTGATACACTTACTACGTCCAACTGGAAAATTAAGTTTTAACAAACAACAACAAAAGCATCACAACAATATACAGAATCAAATACAAACTTTTCTGCCCTGATTTTCTCATGCTAAAGCAACTGCGATGACACATACCACTTGATAATTTCTGAGATCTGGGCTTCCCACTGGGCAACAGACTCTCTCTTGTCGTAGATGTCTCGGATCTCGTCTTCCATCTGGGTTCTTTCATTCAACAGACTTTCTATTCGGTTCATTTGCTGAAGACAGACACAGAAAATTTACAATAAAACACTAGTTGCTTCATTAACTGCTTAAAAATAGACATGAAACTTTTTAACTGCTTACATTAAAAGCAGCATGAAAGTTATTCATTACCTGATGTTATCAACCCAAAAGAAAAATGCAAAACATTGACTGATTGAGTGCTGCCACACTGAAATATTTTGGGTTTATTTTGAAATCATCTCTTTTGGTCTCAGGATTGATAGTTACAGCAGCCGCATCACATTATCAATGTCTGGTTTGATGACTTACACTCAAGACTGTCGCATGCAACTCACAAATACTACACAAATAAATATGGAACACGCACACACGCACGCACACACTCACGTACACAAGCACACACACGCATATGCACACACACACACATTATAGTTCTAACTCAAAGAGTGCTGAAAGAGAAAATGCAGCATGGTTGTCTAAGAACTCTGAACAACTTCCATACCTTCCTTTAACCCTTCCTCTAATCCATCCTTCTAAAAGCCACCACTACTACTTCCTCTCCTATGTCTACCTCAAATCTACACATTCATCAATCATGTAATCCCACCCACTCACCATCCTTCACACTTACACTTATTCACTAACACACATAATCATGAAATACTGTTGTCCAGATTTCCAGAATGAGTTACCAGCTGATGTCAGATGTTAACAAAAAAAAAAAATCATAAAAACACAGAAAAGGCTTAAAAACAAAACAATAAAAGACATCCCACTGCTACAACTAACAAAATCACTGATGTCAACCTCCTCTCCACCCTTACCGACTGGTTCTCCTCTTGCAGCCTCTCGTTGTCTTCCTGCAGCTCCCTTGTGCGACGTGTCATGTAGCTCATCTGGGTTTCCATGTGAGACATCTGGTCTTTGAGGTCGTTGACCGCCGTCTGCGAAGACAGCTGTGCCCGCATGCGTTCCAGCTCTGCTAGGGTCTCCACACGCTTGTTCTCCACCTCCTGTACCTTGTACTTCAGCTCACCCACCTCCTGCGAGTGTTTTGATGTCAGCTTGTCGATGGTTTCATCCGCTTCCGCATCTTTCTTCTCCAGTTCTTTCTTTAACCTGTGAACAGTATCAATCTCTTGTCTGTACAAGGCAGAGGAGCATTTCAAAGTAAATAATAAACAAGCAGAGTAATTTTTGTTCTGGAAAGATATAAAACTTCGAGCAAACGCTTCTTAATGTTTCTCATTAATTAGCACGCACAGACACGGGCAAAACAAAGTAACAATGTCTGTTCACAAGATCATTCACTAATGTTTTACAGCACAAGTCTTCAAGAACATTAAAAATCTAAGCACAGAGTCAAAGAGGCTGTCAACGAGTCTAATATACTTGCATGTTCATAATATTTATATATAATATATTATAGTATTCCTCCAAATGGATTATTCCCTGATATTATTTGAACCACACCACCTCTGCAAAATGTTTGTTCAGAATGAGAGTAAGATTTTTCAACATCGTCACACATTCAAAACATGACTCAAGTACTGAAGGGTTGGTAAATGAAAATATAACACTAAAAGAGTCTCAACTTGCTGTCATTCTCCATTTCTCTGCACTGACAAATCTATATATCAACAATTAAAGAACTAGCCAGTCCTTTTCAAAATGATACAGCTCTAAGTCCAAATTAGGCTAGAGCCTTAAATTTCTTTTTCTCTCTCCTCTTCTTTCTTATATTCACCTAAAATAATCTTTCTCTTTTTTTTTTCTTCTTTTTTTTTCTTAAATCAGGTAAAAAAGCATGAGAAATACCTTGAAATCTCCTCTGTCAGTTCTGCATTTGCTGATGCTTCAGAACGTCCCATATGTTTCCGTTTTATCCTTTCCATTTCAGATTCCAGGTCTTTTGCATACTGCTCAGCACGTTCACGGACTCTGATTTCTTTGCCGACATTGGACTTTGTCTCATCAAGTTGATTTTGCAGCTGAAACAAATTTCAAAACATTCCTACTTGTAGAAATCACACCACTAATATTCATTCACAAGTTCATGTATAAATACAAATGAATAGTGTTAAAAGAAAGAGAGAACATTTCCCAATCCACTTTCCTTAATTTTTTTTTTTTTTTTTTTTTTTTTTTTTTTTTTTTTTAGATCAAGTCCAGTATCCACAGAACTTAATATATCACCTTAATATTTATCTAGACTGAGACCAGTATTCACAGACTTTAATATATCACTTTAATATTTACCATCTATTAATCACAGAAATAAACCAAGAATGAACAATGGGGAAAGCAACACACACCCAGTACATCCATCCTCAGTAAATACTGACACACGATTCAAAAGACAAGCACCATGGACAGCATGATGCAGATGTCTTCTCACCTCATTCACAGCTTTGTCTGCTTTGCGTTTCTCCATCTTCAGGGTGTCCAGTTTATGCCGGTACTCCTCCAGTTCTTCGTCTTTGTTCCGACTCTCCCTCGTCAGTTCTTTCACCTTGGACTGCACCTTCAGTTTCCTGGAGAAGAAGGGAGAATGCTTGTCAAGTCTTTGTCCCTTGAACTGAAAGTATTCTTTCTGTCACACCAACCCACTCCCCTTGCCTGTCCTGTATCCAACATTCTTTAATTCTGATCTTACACACTGATATAATCTGTCTGTGGTCAACTATAAATGGCTCTCAACAATGCCAAAATACCCTGAATGAAAATGCATTCAAACGAATTAATTCATAAAATTAATTCAAATTCTTACACTCTCACTGACACACACAAACACATATAAATCCACACAGCAACAAATCACAATTCTTTACCTTTTTAAAAGCAAATGACTGCTCCAATCAACAACTTACCCGTCATTTGCTTCATTGTACTGCTCAGTGGTCACTTTCAGTTTGTTGAGGGTTTCCTTCAACTCTCTGGCCTGGTTTTTGTACTTCTCCCTCCAGTCACTCAGTTCCTACAACGAAATGATGGTGGATGATGCACAGCATTGACAAAATGTCAGAGGAAGGAGGGGTGGGTGAGTGGCATTAGGGATCGGTAATCACTCAGCTTTCCCAATATCTACAGTTCCTAACTGCCTGGTGCTCAGTTTTAACTACTCAGAAGCCTGAACACAAAATTCCTGATGACAAGAGACGAAGCAGATGGGGGGAGGGACTGTTTGTTGCCACTGATCCACATCACTTTTTCAGATCTGCCAGCCCGTAACTAGATTTGCAATCTTTTCAAACAGATCAACAGCAACAACAATCTTCGATTGTGCAATCAGCTGCTTTAAATTTCTTTGCAGTGCCAACATCTTGACTTGTGTGGAATACTGTTCAAACTAAACTGGATGACAATGGGATAAAATGGTGACAGATTAAATAAATGAAGTTATTCACATGGTTACTGTGCTCCACATACAACCATGCTCCTCCTGTTCATGACCAGTTCTTTCGAACAGAAGTTCTCTGAAGAAAGAAAAATCTAAATCCCAGACCAAGCACAGAGAGGTCAAAAACTAACAAAAACAGATGCAGACTCAAGAGATAAGCAAACTGAAAAACTGAACCCCAACACACCTTTTCGAAAGAAGCCTTGTCATCTTCTCCAATGCGCAGTTTCCTTTCCAGCTCCAGTCTTTGATCGCTGACTTTTTTCAACTCCAGTTCCAGTGTGCTCATCTCAGACTGTGATTCTGCAAATAATGGATCATGCCAGAACCTGGATTTAAAAAATAACAACATAACCTAAGATTAGTCTACTGTTGAAAAGCATATCCATCTTCCGTGAATGCAATAATATCAATCCTCTGTGAATGCAATGATATCAATCTCTATACTATATCAGAGATATAAAAAAAAAACATCAGCTGTCCATACTCTCATAAAAGATGAACAAATCATCCCTTTACTTGTATCAAAATGTATCAATGAAGTACTTCTGTACCAGATCTGGTGTACTTCTATTCAAATGTGTGCTTTACCCTTTCAAGTATCGAGTGCCTGCCAGCACACAGTAAAACTAGCAGTGCCTCATCAATGTGTCGATCATGCAGAAATTCAGAAAATAAAAATTTCTAAAGTTTTGAAGTGAAACGGTGTTCTAAAAATGACCAGCCTATATTTCTAGCATCCTGTATGGGAGACAGTGGTGGAGAAAAAGGAAATTTTCTTCCTAAAATTATTTGGGAGACTGTGGTGAAGAAAATCCGATTCCAAGGGATATACAGCACAAGACTTTGTTTGAATGTGCAGCCAATTGAAGCTGGAAGTGATTTGGATATTGACTGGGATGAAGTTGTTTGGTTGCTGAATAAAGATACGTTGCTGGAAGATACGTTGCTGGTAAATTCGGAAGATGATGATTTCTAGCAGCAATCTGATCAAGCATGGTCAGTTACTTTCAAAATTGGAATTGCCAATTTTTTTGTAAAGAACTATGGCCAAAACAACTATCCAGATGATGCACAACCACTGAGAATGATAAGCTGATTTTTTTTCTTTTTTCTTCTTAGTTTTTGTTTGTTTGTTTTTGTGGGTTAACACTATGATGCAAAATTTTAACTGTTTTTATTCTTGCATTTCTCCCCGTTTGGATACATAAATTTGCATAATATCATAATATCATGCCCTACTTGTAAATATTTGGTGCATATAATGGTGTATCAATGCAGGACACTGCCATTCATATTCTGTCATATTTTATGAAAATGTGTTTGAGAAAAGCAGGCATACAAAAAGAAGCAATACAAAGCAAAACAGAAAAATAATACTTCTTTTTTTTATGGTCAATGGAAGCTTCTTCAGACTTGTCAAAAGGCAAGATCAGTATTAACAGAACATAATATACATTTTCCACTCTGAAACAATACATCATAAAGGGGCTGACATTTCCTTACCTGCAACAACTCGGTGGAGCACAGCCACTTCATCTTTCAGCTGACGGATCTCAGACTCATCGCTGGCGGCAGCAGCCGCTGCAGCAGATGGATCGATGCCATTGTGAGTGCTCTGCTGCAACTGGTGAAAGGCTTCCTGAGAGTCTGCAACATCATGGTCCATCTTGTGAACTCTGATTCCCTTCCTTTCTTCTTGCAATGAACTAGTTCAATTATCAGTTATCACAATGTGAAACCTTCACAGTCAGTTTGCCAGTCAGTACAAAAAGGCTCTTTCTAAAAGAAATACATATATTTAACATACAGTAAAACTGCCAAATCCCAAATCATATCAAGAAACAAGTTTAATTCTAAAAAACAGACCACATTCCAAGGACAAATACACTGTAATATCCCCTGCCTGTCAATTTGCCATGATTGTGTGTATTATTATAATGAGGATGAAAGCTATTGTCAGTCTGATGTAAATTTTGATAAAAAAAAGAAAGAATAAAGAAAGCGAAAGCAACTCTATTTCAGATTTCCTTTCTTCAAAGATCAAGAATAAATGTGCTCCTTCCATACCAAACCAGGATTTATGTGGATATTTTGAGCACAAATGTTCAAGGTCTGCATTTATAGGTCCAATTTTAAAGTTTGCAACAACTAAACCAATACTACTTGTGGAAGCTGAGAAAATGCCCTTTTATATATATATATATATATATATATATATATATATATATATATATATCACAAACACACATATATACATGCAGACAACCAAACAAAGCTGTTGACATAAACTCAATGACACTCTGAAAAAAAAAATCAATACAGATAACATCAAAATGAATTTAAACCATAATAAGTGTATGATTCAAGACTGAGAAGTTCATACCTAGAAGTTTTTTGGCAATGTCTTTGTTCTCCTTTTCCAGTGATTTAACTTTGCGTTCCAAAACTTCTAAGGACAGGTGTTCAATTTTGTCGCTGTCAAAGTCCATGCACTCTTGTAGACATTCAGCATCTGACAGTTTGCTGGAAAACACACCATATTGTCAACTCCATACCCAGCAAATAACACAAACAAAATTACATTTCCAACCTTAGAAATGTCACTTAAATACGTAATAATTCTAACAGCAATCTAAATAGTAATGACAGTAAAACAGTTTGGTTCAAATAGATACTAACTGCAAAGTAGGAAAGACAGTGGGTGAAAGAAAATCTTCTATATTTGCAATACAAAACCAGGCACATTCAGAATTCAAATCTGCTAGTTTTATGGCAAGACAACAAAATCAAAATACAAAACTTTATTGCAAAAATATATAAAACAGATACATATTCTTAACTTTTAATTTTTCTCCTGCGCCAGATCTATCTAATACATAATTCATTCTATTTCTTTTTAGGGTCTGAACTAGTTACTTTGTCTTGAGCTAAAAAAAACAACAAATATTAAATCAAATGACTAAAACCACAAGCTTACCAGTCTTTGGTGAATGTAAAACCAATGAATGGTAGATGGTGTCCCTTGAAAGCTGAATGTGTAGAAGGTGGAACAGTGTCCTATACAGACAAGACAGAAATAACAATCGGCGTTCCCATTCATAAAATAACCATTATCACCATTCATAAAATAACCATTATCATGAAGTACAGGGGTGCAACTGTCCTAGCAGTCAAATTCTCAAAAATGAGTTTGCTCATGTTCCAAATCTGAAAAGTGCTTCAATCAAAAAATGGTAACAAGGAGATGTTGTGTTTCTATTATTCATACACTTTCTTTTTTTTACCATGATGTTTAAATACGAATTCAATTACTGCAACAGAAAGTGTAAACTGCAAATATATATCCAAATAATATTTCTTGTTTGCTGTCAAAAAGGTTTTCTTTGTGACTGATTCAATGCAAGGCTGAGAAAAAGCATCAAGGTGGGAGACAAGCGTGCCCCAAATAACACGGAACACTCACCGTGTGCTTCACTTCAGAGTCGTCCACATCAAAATTTGACGTGTCTGTTGCACTTGTTACTTCTGGCTTGTATGGAGCATTCACTGCAACGCAAACCATTTGGTCACAGTACAGCATATCAACAAAAGCCAACCATCTACAAGATTAACTCTGTTTGCAATATATGCCTTTTTAAGCAGCAGAAAACAATGCAGAATTAATGGATATTGGTTGAACACAACTGAGCAAAGAAACATACCTTCAACATCAAAGCAAGCTATGAACAATTAACAAACAGATGGTCTATACACCTTACACAAAAGTTCTGCAAATTGTTAGCACAGCACAAAGTTGTAGATGTTATTTTACTGTAAAATCTTCACCTTTGTTCACTTTCTCTGCGTATTCCAGATATATTCCATGGATTTTTTCAAATAACACACAGATGCTTAGCAGGCTTTATAGGTGCAACAGCCAAGTGTTTTTCATGTTTGACTTTCAATCAGAGGTTCTTGGGTTCAAATCCTGGTCATGGCGTCTGGTGGGTTAAGAGTGCAGATGTGCAGATTTTTCTGATCTCCCAGGTCAACATATGTGCAGACCTGCAACTGCTAGTGCCTGAACCCCCTTTATGTCTATATGCACGCAAAAGATCAAATATACACATTAAAGATCCTGTAATCCATGTCAGCATTCTGTGGGTTATGGAAACAAGAACATACCCAGCATTCAACAACATCCCCCAACCCCCTTCTCCACCCCTAATGGAGTATGGCTACCTACATGGCAGGGTAAATAAAGAAAAGTTAAACACATAAAATGTTACATGTCTATGAGTTTGTGAATGTGCATGACTGAAACCTGATTGAATGACACAGGAAACACCCAATGGCTGCTGTTAGTCAGCTCTGCCGAAGTAGGCGGCCTTTTGTGCAAATGACTCCATGTTTGTAAAGCACTTTGAGCTTGGTTTCTAACGGAGGATACGCACTGTATAAGAATCCATATCATCATCATCATGCTTCTAATCTTTCCTCTATCAATCAACCATACAGCTAAAAATAAAAAAATATACAGCTTAGTACAACTGTCATTTGTATATGTCCCGGACAGATACCAAACATACAGGCAGAATATCTTAATACTTGGAATCTGAGGTTTATATGGAAGAAGTTATAAGATTGTCAGCTGGAAGAATTTTATCATTTTAGTGGTTACATGTCAATGATTTCTGAGAAGTAAGCATTGACTCAGGGTCAAAATTCATATATGTTACATTATAAGGAGTTAACATTTTTATCATAAATTAAAATGGTAAAACTACAGCACATGGACTAAGGCGATACTTTTTCCCCGGACTTCAACCCATGCGAACCCATGTGTCTTTTAATACGGTGCGTCTAATAAGTGACTAAAATCTGTCCAAACAAAGTCATAAATCATATTGATTTGACATTTGAACAAGGGAGTACGAAATTCAGAAGGAAACCGTCAATCAGACCTAAAAGAACTCACATATAATCTACTTTCAAACAGCATGCAAGCACACATGATAAAACAAGTCAAGGAAGCTGTCAAAAGCATTAACTCATTCCAGTAATCACCCCCAGCGGAACAAGTTTCTCCATTCTTCACAAAAACTGGAAGACTTCACCAGGCACCAATGTATGAAGTCTGTCAGTGGGTTTGTTTGTTTTTTTATTATTAACCTAGCAGCAGGTTTTCCCCCAAACAATCAAGAACAGATTCAAGAAGGCCGACATCAACAGAGCCAACATGCCAGCAGAAAACACAAATGAAGCAGTAAGTTCTGCTGATGATATCAGAGCCGCGTCATCAACCAGTACTAAGATGAAACATGGCGATGACACCAAACATGAATGATTTCAGGAACAAAGTTTGTTTTGACTGAATGTTGATTTTTTTTTTTTGTTTTTTTTGTCTTTTTGGGGGGTCTGTTGAACCTTTTTTTCATGCATTTTATAATGTGCTGTACTTTATGTATTGCTAAAACCAGATTTTCTTTTTAATGCAGGGTGAACACCTTATAATACCAGCAGCTTGTACAGTATATGCTGATTCCTCACAGTGATTGCAACAGATCATCAGTAGCATAACAATAAGAATTATCATAAAAATGGTTTCCCAGTATTGAGGAAAATGTGTAAGTCAGATGGCAGGCCAAACTTACTGTCTCTGATGTTGTCCCAGTCGATGCCAACAAACCACGGATGGTTCTTGAAATCATCCAGCCCATTTTTGCCAAACCGTTTCTCTGCACTGCATATCAACCGTCGCACCAGATCTTTTGCCTCAGGAGAAATGTCATCCACATCTGTGGGAAACTCGAACCGGGTCTGCACAGAAACCTAGCTATCAAGCACTTACAAGCATACATCATCAAGGTGAGCAAAAATAAGACTGGTGTTGCTCAATACTGGTATCTCACATCACCACCTGTAAACCAATCTATGCAATCTCTCTGAAGATATTGTCATAGTTTAATTCACTAAAATCTTGAACAGAAACTATATTTACAATGGTATGTCCAGTCATGAACAGTTGGAATTTCAATACGACAGTTCTGCATCACACTACAATGCACTTGTTTGTTTGTTTTGTTGATTTGTTGTTGTTGTTGTTGTTTTGGGGTAGGAGGTGGGGGGGTGTTTTTTCTTTATAAAAAGCTGCATGGTATTACAGTAAATAAATACAATGACACAAACCACATCAACATCACAATACTCTGGACATCAACATCAAATCTGCCAATAAACTCCGACACATGAGAAATTTACCTGATGATTCATGATCTTGCCATAGGTCTCCACCAGTGACTCAGCATAGAAAGGGGTTTCTCCATACAGCATCTCATACATGCACACTCCCAGAGACCACCAGTCACATTCTGGGCCATATTTCCCGTGTCCATCTTCCATTGCCTGACACACAGAAAGGACAATGCGCTCAGCAGGGCAGGACATAAGTTCCCCAAACTGTGTCACAGTAATTGTTCTGCATTCCATAAATGAACTGATTCAAAAAGGTTATGCAACAGTTTCTTTCCTTAGTGTTTCAAAGACACATGAGTGAAAGAACTTTTCACACACTCAAATCAAACAAAATAGCAAATGTTAGAGTATGTGCACAAACGCATTCTGAATGGTAGATGATGGAGCTGCAAAAACAAAACAAAAAAGAAAAAAAAGAAATGTTCACTGCCGCTGGTATGTAAGCTGTTTAGCAAAGGACTATCACCTATTTATCATTAACCCTTTCGCTGCCAGGAAAATAAGATTTAAGTGAAATCTATTTGCCAGGGTTTTTTCACAAAAAACAGGTATAAATTTTCAAAAAATTCTGTGCTCTTTGTTATTGGAGAAAGACCCATAAAAGTATATATTTTCTGAAAGGTAAATGAATAAAGAATACAAAACACATGCTGTTTTCCCATTTTATATATTTTTAGTGACAGGCTGTTGTTTTGAAATCAGTGTTTTGTTTTTTGTCACATTTTCAACTTGTTCATTACAAACATTAGTCAGGTAATTTGCACAAAAACATCATATTTTCTGGACAAATGGATATCTGCAAACACAAAATCATACTAGAACAACCACAATATATATATTTTTTTTTTAAGAGATAGATACACAATACATTGTGACTTCTCCAAGTGATAAGATGGATGTGAGGCCACGCCCCCTCAGTCTCCACCCCCCTCCTCCTCACCCCTCTCACACGGTCACTTGATTCAGTTCTCATCAGACCGCGTTGGCTGCGTGCCAAGAATATCGCTCTGCTGCTAATTCGGTCATCTGTCGTCTGCTAACATCTGTACAGCCGGCATCACTCACTGACAGTCGCATCTTGGCCACTCTCATGATTACTCCCTTTATTTTCTATCAGATCGTCCTGTAAATGTTCATCACTATCTTCTCCTTCGAATTTACGCTTCAATTCTTTCTGAGCATCAGCTAAAGAAAGAAATCATGGTTGATTTAGTTCGTCACGATCGCATGTCTTGAGCACGGCGTCAGTCCGACATTTTGTTGAGCGAGCGAGGAGAGAAGTCAGGCAAACACTTGGACAGTGACCCAACCAAAACGTTCAAATAAAGGACTGCTTCATGACGTAGATGGGGTTTCTAGCTATGAATAGAATCTAGAGAGATTCCCCAGGCTAAAGCTACCACTATTTTTGCCAAGGAAGTGAATGCAAACCAGGGAAAAGTCAGAATATTTCGATGACGAGTTATCTCGTCATTGTGGCAGCGAAGCATACATGCTTGCCATGACGAGTTATCTCGTCATGCAGGCAGCCTAGGGGTTAATGGTGAGACAGATAAGGTTGCTTAGTACTTTTTTTTTTTACCATGACTACTTCCTCTCTCGGATAGCATCACACAAGCCAAATCAATTACAAAATCCAGTAAGTATACAAATCTTACATAACTGCTCAACAAATCCATGTCATACTTATCACATCAAGACAAAGCAGTCTATACACAAGTAAGAATGTTTCAGCAACACAGTGGTCTTCAACATGATGCCGGACCAATGGTAAAATAAGTATCTATACCATAAAACAGATGAGTCACTACTGGTGGAGTTTCAGTGTCCATCTTCTTGATAACTGTCCATTTGGGCATCAGCAAGCCAAAGTACAATGAATAATACTAAGGAGAGAAAAAGGACATCCCTCTTAAAGGTAAGTCATAGGTAGTACTTACTCTCAAAATTTCTGGAGAGATATAGTCAGGTGTTCCCACAGCCACAGATGACTGCACCTTTAAAATGAAAAAGAAAACAACATAAAAAATTTTTTAAACATATTGGACCAAATAAAAGAATGAGTCAGTTTCACTTTCATACAGTCGGTTTTTGAGGTGGGTTTTTTTGGTTTTTTTCATACAGACTGAATGACATTCGCCAGAATGACCCAAGCGGAACCAAATAAGATTACACTGAGAAAAAAAGGGAAAAAAAACCACCTCTGTGTGACATACTTTGTCTAAATATCATATTCCCAACTAACAGATTTTTTATCAAGCCTTAAAAATGGTTTAATCTGCAACCTGATCAGCTATCTTTAACAAAATTATAATAATCATAGCAAATCAAGAGCAACACAGATTTAAAAGCTTATGTAGGAATCCTGCTTTCATTTTTATTTTTAGGAAAAAGGAATCCACTCCTCCTGCCCCTATGGACACACAACTGCGCACACACTCCCACTCACAAGCACACACACCCCACCCCCACCCCTCACCCCAACCCCCTAGTTTGCCACGATCGCATGTCTTGAGCAAAGCGTCTGTCCGACATTTTGTTGAGGTGCTCAAATAAAGGACTGCCTCATGCCGTTGATGGTGTTTCTAGCTATGAATAGAATCTAGAAAGATTCCCAAAGCTAAAGCTACCAGCATTTTTGTCAACGAACTGAATGCAAAGCAGGGAAAAGTCAGAATATTTAGTTATCTCGTCATTGTGGCAGCGAAGCATACATGCTTGCCATGACAAAGTATCTCATCATATAGGCAGCCTAGGGGTTAATCAAGAACATATATACAAAAACTGGCATTCTTCAACACAGACTTACAAACACCAAAAAAGGCTAAGGGTAACAAAAACTCGAAACATTGTAGAAAGAGGAGAGGAGACTCACTGTTCCATCAGGCATCAGCTTGAGACAGGACCCAAAGTCGGCCAGCACAATGTGACCGCTCCTGTCCAGCAGCACATTGTCCGGCTTGATGTCCCGGTGCACGTAGTCCAGCCTGTGCAGGGAGTTGATGGCCAGCACCATCTCTGCGATGTAGAACTTGGCCATGTCCTCCGGCAGCCTGTCCTCAAACTTGCTCAGCAGGGTCAACAGGTCCCCGCCGCAGTAGTAGTCCATGACCAGGTACTGACGAAGGGATCACATCAACCACCATCATCAACCCATCCATCTTCTTCTTCGTTCGTGGGCTGCAACTCCCACGTTCACTCGTATGTACACGAGTGGGCTTTTACATGTATGACCATCTTTACCCCACCATGTACGCAGCCATACTCCGTTTTTGGGGGTGTGCATGCTGGGTATGTTGTTGTTTTCATAACCAAAAGAACGCTGACATGGATTACAGGATCTTTGATGTGGGAATTTGATCTTCTGCTTGCTAATACACAAGGAAATTCAGGCACAAGAGAGGTCTGCACATATGTTGACCTGGGAGAAAGGAAAAATCACAACCCTTTACCCACCAGGCGCCATTACCGAGATTCAAACCCGGAACCCTCAGACTGAAAGTCAAACGCTTTAACCACTCAGCTATTGCAACTGTCAAACCCAACTGCGAATTTTTCTGAATTGAACTGAACCCATCCATCAATTCAAAGTCAATTTATCAAACAAAAACCATTAACTTTTTTTTTTTTAAATAAACAAGACACCTCTTCTCTTTTTTCAAAATACCTAACAACATAAAGTTGAAATCATACAGACCTCAACAAATTACGCAAAATTTGCCTGAAAAAAAAAAGAAAAAAAAGAGCCATCCACCAACTGACACAATCTTTTCCCCGCCAGTTTTGATTGAAATCATGGCGGCAGTACAATGACAGCAAGGCCTTGTGTTGAAAATGAGAGTATTTTGAATGCAGTCCTTTAGCTATGGAAAAAGATGTATATATGTGAAGCAGAAAGGAAGAATGGATTTAGGGTGAAAAACATTCTAAAGCTCAGGCAGCTGCAGGGTACTTGCAACAACCTGATCAAGGAGTTTGGTTTTGATGAAGATTTTTAGAGTTATACATGCGTCTAACAAGGTGACAATTAACTAAATAATGGACCTGGTACAGGGGGATCTCATTAAACACTGCCTAAACCAAGAAGGGATCAACCCCAAAGTGTGTAAAATTTGCAAATAATTTCATAGGTCAATAATGATAATAATAATAATAATAAAGTGCATTTTAAGACGCTTATCCCCTTAGAGAGCTCTAACTAGTCTATGCACCATTACAATTTCTTAAGAAGGCAAGAATATTTACACACTTATCCACAAAACTATGCTCATCCACATATAAGTATATATATATATCTACACTTATCAACAAAAAAAAGCAACAAAAACAACAACAAATGCATGAAATTCAAGCAGAATACATGTATATTAATTCACCAAATAACAAAAAAGTTTATGTGAATTTCTAAGAGCAAATTTTGTCACCCCTCACTTCCCCTTACACCCTCCCTATCACCCTCCCTCTCTCTCAACATACCAAAAATGTGTCATCTTGAAATGCATAATGCAAATTGGTTATCCATCTGCGGTCGCCAAACACCAGCACATCTCTTTCTTCTTTGAAGCAGGCCGTCTGCACAGAGGGACAAAACAAAGAAATTTGCTGAAGTTGTTTTGTACTCAGAAAAAAAAGAAAATCTCTGGATTCACATCAGTTACATATAAAAATGAAAACAATACAATATCATGTGTTAACTCCAGTGATACCCTAAACTACTATTCATTTGGAATTACACCAAGAATTTTGAAAAGCTTATGACATTAATTGTTTCTGCTTCAGATAATTGAGTCTACTACTACTGAAGAGGACACGCATAAGGATAAAAAGAAACTAATATGTTGATAACTGGGAAAAGCAGTACTAACTTGTGTGGTGAGAGAACAATATTTCCAAGAAACAGTTTGAGGAGGGCAAGTTGTTTCAAATTTTATAAAATCCTAAACATCTATAGTGACAAAGTTTAGTGATATATCAAACTTTTGTTTTACAATTTCTAAGTCAATCTGTTTTTTCTTATTCTTACAGAAGCATTCACTGGGCTAGTTTAATATGATTAAAAGCCATAGAACAAAAGTAAAGCAAGTCAAAAAGTTTATAAAAGCTGATTAATTCAATCTTTCTAAGCAGCAATGAATGCTGTCTCAAAGAAGACATAGTTTTATCATAATTTTTAAAGTTTTTCAATGCATCAGAAATATTACTTTCTAAAATGGGACCAATAAAATCAGAAATACATACACAATGGCAGACTGAAACACTCGACTGTTCACACTATGGCTATGAAACTGAGAGACAGAATAGCTTCTGTTAAACCTCAAGTCACAAAGATTGCCTTATCATCAAGCAATACAATACCTCAGCTCGTTTCAGCATTTCCCACTTGTTCAGGATCTTCATAGCATACACATTTCCTGTTGTCTTCTCCTTGACAACTGCCACCTGTACATAATAAAAAATAATTAAAAAAAAAAAAAACACAAAGAAAATTACACAGCTACCATTTTGATTTTAATATCCATTTAGGGTGGTGATGATGATGATAGTGATGATGAAGGTGAAAATGATGATGATAATGGTGAACAGACCACTTGGTGCAATTTTCCTTTTCAAAAGAAGTCAGAACAATAATTGTTCATTTATGTGCAACAGCACAACTTAAACCTAACAGTATGGATGCGCACACACACACACACACACACACATACATAAACGTACACACACACATTTACTTTATGACAACTACAAATACCGTATTTAGTATTTGATGGTTGAAATTTAACACCAGTTCCACAAAGCTGTCTTCATTTCCAATTTTCAAATTGTGTATACGGTATAGCCTTTTTCTGAATCAATCAATTAAAAGAATTTATAATTTCATAACATGAGGATACAAACTAAAGTTATTAGTACTTAGCCCTTTCAATTCCAGAACTATTTTTGATTTTTGGAAAACATGGAGACTATACATAAACATTCACAATCACATACACTCACACACACTCACACACACCCCCACCCTCCCACCCAAACACCCACAAACACTATCACACAATATTACAACATAAAAGCTCACTGTAAACAATATTTCAGCTTGAAGCTGTCATCTGAAGGGATTCATAGTAAATGAAAACCCCCAAAATGAAGTTTTCAAGCTTAAATGTTGTTGTTGTTTTTTCTCTATACCCACTTCTAACATGACCCGCCCCCTTCCTGTTGATGTACCTTGTAGCATGTAATCATCATCATGATAACCAGAATCACGTCAGTTGATCAACAACAACATTACTTTCATTTTCTATTATACTTTCATAGTTGCTATTGTCGACATTGTGTGGAAAATCAAACAAAATTCTAGCCACCTCTTCTCTACCTCACATCCTGGCAGCCATATTGATAAGCTCAACTGCTGTTCGCTTTACAAAACACACAAAACAAGAGAGGCAAGGCCTTCAAGACTCATTTGTGATACACTTAAAAAAAAACAAAAAACTAATCGTTAAAATGTGTTCTTTATAAAAATTAAAAAAAATTGTTAATATAAAGCTTCAGATTAAAAGAAAAAAGAAAAAAAACAAGTCCTAACGGCAGATTTGAACCCAGCGTGTTTGTATGAGAAGAAACTGTCTTACCCATTACACTATCGTAGCTCCTTAACTGACGTTCAAAAATTTAATATTCAAACATGCTTTTTTAAAGGGCAATAAATCGATTGCAGTATTCGCAGTGAGAACGCTGTTTAAATCATATTATTCTGGTGTATCTTGGGCATTCAAAAAATCTTTTAGGTCAATTAAAAATTCTTTTTAAGACTGCGGTAAAGGAGACGCTATCGCCGCAATCACACTGCAACATTTTGCGGTTTTCTCTGGATCTAGATAGATGTACAAGTTTAGTTACACCCGGTTGACACGGTCCATTCAATTTCTCTTTTATGTTCATTCTAGTTTTATAGTTTTAAAGCTGATATGAAAATTGAGTATTTTGTTAAACTAATAACATGTAGAGCCAAGCACAAGTACTTCTAAACGTCATATGAAGTGAAAAGGACTTCATTTTGAGAAAAGTCAAGACTGGAAATTTTTACGTTTCATCAATTCAAGGGTATTAACTCTCATGGTTTATTATTTATAACTGTGAATTCCGACTGATTCTGTGGATATTTTTATGGCAGTTTGGGGCATAACCCATTAAGTGATGAGGCTTTCACAAATCTTTCTCTGAATTAATATTTAACGGTCTCCTTCTCCAACTTTCCATCACATGTTATCATGTATTGTCGACTGACTATAGGATTGAACAGGCAGGTCAACAACTTGAAACAAAATGGCGTCATTCGCGTTCGCAAAGAATATGAACACGAGCTTTGAATATGTATAAATATGTGTACGCAACTGATTTTTGCCCATGACCTTCAGGGCTCAGCCAATAGATCTAGAAAGTCCACTCGTCGTATTGATTTTAGTATTTTCCGAAAAAGACCACTTGGGCGAATGAACATAGTGAAAGCCCTGTACACTGAGAGTAAAACACACAAGCTTTTTATGTACTGAGTATAATTTCAAATTGTAATGTTTAAGATAAGAAAGATCAGTTTAAAGCAAATTAAGCCCCCTAGCATTAATTACAGATTAATTTCCCTTTTTTACTATCTGCACCAAAGACATGCAAAATAAATGTAACTTCCATGCTTAGCAAAAGAAGTTCCTGTTTGAACAAAAAAAAATTGATAAAAATGACTGCTCTTGTTGTTTTGTCAGAATATCAGATCAAAGTGCCAAGTTTAGAGAATAAAAAAAATATAACAGTAAATTCAGTTTGCATGTAATTTGGCGTTAAAAAAATTTTTTTTGTGCCCATCCCAGAGGTGCAATATTGTTTTAAACAAGATGACTGGAAAGAACTGAATTTTTCCTATTTTTATGCCAAATTTGGTGTCAACTGACAAAGTATTTGCAGAGAAAATGGCAATGTTAAAGTTTACCACGGACACACAGACACACACACAAACAGACAACCGAACACCGGGTTAAAACATACTCACTTTGTTTACACAAGCAAGTCAAAAAGCTTCAACATCAAACCAAAACTTGCTAAAATATTGCTTCACACATCAAGGCAGTCACCACTTGCAAGGAAATAAGCGTATTCAAATAAGTGGTTGGACAGTTCATAATGCAGTTACCCCTATACTGCTGATACATAGCCGTGGTTGGAAGCGAAAGGCTTAAAAAATCAATCATTGTGCACAAAATTACATCAAACATATTAACTTTTCCAAACTTACCTCTCCAAAAGCACCTCTACCAATGACTTTGAGTGTTTCAAAGTCATCTCGTTGCAACCGTAAACTCTTGACATTTGTGGCAATTGGACGAGCTGCAACCAAATAAGCATTTTTTTTTTTTTTTAAACTAGATTAAAATCAGCTGAGCTATAATAATAAAACCAATGATCTTATTGAAATAAAAAACAACAAAATTACACTTTTACAGTGAAATTGTTTTAAAAAGTTACTGAAGCAATATCAGTGGATATAGCATACAAGGTACAAAGTGTAAACTTAAGAATAAGGTGTCTGGACAGTGAGAAGAGTACTGAGTAGTTTTCATAGTTATTCAAAAAGTGAACACTGAACAGTAATGCAGAATGTGACCATAAAGTGCAGAAAACATTTGGAGATCTGCCATCATCAGGAAGGTAAGATGGGGTGGAATCAGAGAGATTTTGAAACTGTAAAAATCATCCAAATTAGTTATTATCATATATTTTGTCTGCTGAAAACCAACAAAATAATTTTCAGATTTAGTAAAGCACAATCATCTGTGGATTAAGAGAAACAAGCCACTACTTTAGAAATCAAACTGAAAGAGTACATCATTAGTGTTTTAGTAAACTGTAATGATACAGCCAAGCACAACACTGTCACAATGTGCACATCTGACCTTGTTTTCAGACTTTCTCCTCACTCTTATGTGAAGAAGAAATGCTTGTTTCACATAAAGCAAAAGTTCACAAATAGTTCAGCAATATCATATAATCAGCTGCGGCCATGCCCATCACCCCTTTATACTGATGCATATTTGCGTATGTCAAGCTCTTGCAATAAGCATAATTTCTAAGGAGGATCTCATGACGTACAACTGCAAGGCAGTACAAACTACTCTGAGAAACAATAGAAGAATGTTCCAAGGGAGCGAACTTCATGAGTTTTACTTACAATAGCCTTTACATAGTTCTGTGGTTTATATCCTTGGATCCTCTTGCTGAAAAACCCCTGAACTAGTTGTAGCGTAATTGTGGTCAACATGAGTAAACACTGAAGTAACTTTATCATGGGGAAATATTTTTTAGTTTTTCACATTAACTACTGTGATTAAGTATACATACACCACATACTCATAAATTATACATTTACCTCAATTACTTAAACTAATAATTTTTTTTTTTAAAGTAATCTTACCAACAGAAAACATCTCGTGCATCACATGTGTACAACCTGTGTATCTGTATGGTGTGAATGCATATGTGCGTGTGTTTGAACAGACCTGTGGGTAATGTCAAAATGAAAATCTGATGAAAGATCTGCAAATGACCAACTACTTTAATACTTTGACACTGACATTTGCTCATGCTCAAAAAGTTAAACCATGTTTGCATATTTATAAAAACTTGTCTAATTACTGATTAATTTGAAGCAATGCATACATGACAATCTAAGTTTAATAATGAAACAGAGAACTTTGCACTGTCATGTATGTACACAGATTAAGCATGAGTCCAAGTTTTCAAGAGAAGCCTGAGTGGTCTAGAGCTACCAATGATCAAAGTCTCCAAATACATGTAGTACAATGAATGAGCACACTGTGTCTGGCTTGCACAAGTCATCACCAGCAGTTTGGCTAAAGTGTGGCACTCTTCAGCATAACAGGTCCACTACCTCTTCCTGAATATCTTGACACGTAGGAAACAGAATGGCTTCAAGTTTACCAGTACAAACGCTGACCCTGTCGTTTTCATAAGCCTCCCTTCCACACACCACATTCATGAATACTCTCTCTCTCTCTCTCTCTCTCAGTCTAGCACATGTGCACATGCACACTCACCACCCAAGCATACACCACCACTTTTCACACACACACACAACACACAATCAGATATATATATATAGCAATCACCACACACACACACACACACACACACACACATGCATACATGTATCTGTTTACACACACAAAAGCCTTGGGCATGCATGAATTATTGAATGCATGCACTAAATAATGCAGACTTGCACTTGAATTTACTCTCTCTCCCTGTGTGTGTGTGTGTGTGTGTGTGTGTGTGTGTGTGTGTGTGTGTGTGTGTGTGTGTGTGTGTGTGTGTGTGTGTGTGTGTGTGTGTGTGTGTGTGTGTGGTTGTTGTTGTTTTGTGTTGTTGTGTTGTGTTGTGTTGTGTTGTGTTGTGTTGTGTTGTGGTGTGTGTGTGTGTGTGTGTGTGTGTGTGTGTGTGTGTGTGTGTGTGTGTGTGTGTGTGTGTGTGTGTGTGTGTGTGTGTGTGTGTCTGTGTGTGTCTGTGTCTATGTGTGTGTCTGTGTCTGTATGTTAGTCTGTTTCCAGCGTGCTAATCTGAAAAGATTCATGATTTATTCAAAACCTAGCCAGAGGTGCAGAAATAGGACTATCCATTATCATTTTGATAAATATTAACCTCCCTCCAACCCTTCCCTGCCAGCCAACACCATTAAGAAAATATCAAACTGCATCTACTGTGGACACATAACGCATTTCTACACCTCTTTTGACTAACACGTACATGAGCCTTTGCTTCTCTATCTTTCTGGAAACTTTAGTAGAAAAAGCAAAAAACACTGTTTAAGTTTAACTTTTCAAGTAAAAGAAATGAATCTGACTTGCCAGAGAAAAAATAATGGCAAATGCCAACTAATCAATACCACAGCAGGTCTTACAATGTTGTATGTTATTTCCATTATTTAATGGAACATCTGAGATCCATTCACTCTATTTCAAACCAAACCTGACTAAACAAAGAAAAACAATTTTAAAAACAAATATGCTCATTCAGATTCAACTTCCCATCGGTCTCCATAATTTAAAAACATTTGAATTGAGAAATCTAATTTTACCTCAGTCAGAACCAACATATTGTCAGAGCCGCTGACTGAATGACTGTTGGTCAACAACTTTCAAATTTCTGTTAGCTGTCATTTACAATACAATGGGTCAACTGATTCAAACTTTAGTCAAAACTGAGAAGACTTTGGAAGTAGAACTGGTGAACATGTCAAATTTGAGCATGGTTGATTAAGAAAATGTGGAGCTAGAAGCTCACACTGGCCTATTACATTTACTGAAAGACAGACTGTTGATAAACAATACTAATAATTAATATACTGACCAATGACAGACAAAACACGTAACTGGTTGTAGCAAAGTAGCAGAGTAAATGCTACAGAAAAATGTACATGTCTGACTCCCTGGAACACAGCTGAAGGAGTTTCTGAGATCTAGCCCAGTAGCCTCATCAGTTCATGTTTTGCCCACCAGGTCCCTAGGCAGCACCCATGGATCACTTAAGTCACAGACCAATGTACTTGTCCTTTTACTTCATGATGTTGCCAGGGGAATTTGGAATTTTTTAGTCGCAAACTTTTTTCTTTTGTTTTTTTTGATAAATGAGCTTCAGATAATTTCTATTTTCTTTTCATGGCTGTGCCTGCTGTTTCTTTCTCTCTGCCATTGTAACTTCCCTAAAATTTATCTCTCTTTGCCACTGTAATTTCCTGGCACTCAGTTCATATATATATAAAACTTTATAAATCACTTGAAATTTTTATGCCCAGCAAAGAATGCCATCAATACATTATACTATATATAATATTTATAATAGAGCATACAGTATTTTCTTTCAACTGGAATCCTGGGAATATGATTAATAAATTATAAAGCAGATTTACTTTCCATGTCAGTTATCAGTCATTGATATGTCATATGAAATAGCCATCAAATGATCAATGACGCAGGAAGTTGCTCACTTGACTTAATCATTACTGATTTTTTATAAAGTCTGACTCAATAAAAGGGCTTTTGCAGATTTTTTCCTTATCTAAATGCATAACAGTCGCAACTGCAGTTTCATTTTCAAAAGAAGAACAAATGTAAGTGTTACTGTTATTTCTTTGCATTACAACGCCAAGCACACCACATTGTTTTGGATTTTTGTTTTTGGTTTTTTGTTGTTGTTCTTTTAACTTGTACAGAGCCATCAAACAAAATGAACTGTGCCAATACAAAGCCATCATCACTTGGGTCTTGTAAACTGTAACCAAATAATTTTCGAATACAGCGCCATTTCAACCTTTTTAATTTCCTGCCAATTCAATGATTGCAGTGATGAAATCATCATTCGCATCATGGAACATTCAAAAAAAAAGATGCCTCAAATCTGTGTTAAGAACAGCTGTTATTTCTTCCTTTTTGCACACCAGTCATCTGAAGAGTCTGAAGCTGAGATTTCTACAGCATTTGTGGGTAATGGTATCCGGTAACATGTTCAATGTTATGTCACTACGCGGCCCTTTCATATAAAATCAAAATCTGATCAAAATGAGCACATTTTGACATTATTTTACTTCTTCATCATTTGAGCAGCCATACTTAACAGTTTTCTGGGTATGTTTGACTTTCCATAACCCAAATTATACTGACATGGATAACATGATCTTTAAGTTTAATACATGTATATTTGATCTTCTTCCTGTTACCACTTGAATTCACAAGAATGGGACAAGAAGGGGATTAACAGAGGCACAAAGAAGTCCACATATTTTGCCAGCTTGGGACATTAGGACAGAAACATGATACTGCAACTGTCAATATCCAGATTTTGTACAAGGAAGACAGGAAGGTGCTTGCTTCACAGCTCTAGATACAAGAGTTAGACTAAGACACGTATTAACAACACTATCTATACATGTACTACTATTAGTGTGTCTTTCAGTTTCAGCTTCACAGGTTCACTACGAATATGCAATGTTTTGCTTCTGTTTATATTTTTATCCTTCATATAATTACCCTTTGACTCCTGGAACTATTTGTAATTGTTACCCCCCAAAATCACCAAAGTCTATAGAAAAAAAATTACAAAAATTTTAAAATCATGAAAAATGAAAGAATTGTACTTACTAAAAACTATGTAATGTTTTGTTGAATGAAAATGAAAAGGGAATATTATAAGTATCATATGTTCAATTTTGATGACAGACAGGATGAGGAAACTCCCAATCAAGGGAAGGCTACTAAGATTTTTAGAAGAAAGAAAAACACAAAATATTTTGACTGAGGGAAAAAAAAGAAAAAGTAGAAGAAGAAAATGAAGAAAGAAGAAGAAGAAGAATGAAAATGAAAAGAAAATATATCAGTATCATTTGTTCAATGATGACAGGATGAGAAAACTCACAATCATGGGAAGGAAACATTACAAAAAGTACACAAAATATTTTGAGGAAGAAAAAGGAAAAGAAGTAGAAAATTCAAGTCTCTGTACTTCATGGGTGGAAATGGTGCTAAAAAAGAAAGAGTAAAATACAGATATCTGCAAAAGTATTAGACACAACAATCAAGTGCAATTATTATCATGTTGTTTTTCTCCATTATCATGTTTTGTGTTACATAAAAACACTCACCCACACACACAAACCCTCCCACCCACACATCTGCAAACTTTACTATACAATATTAAAACACAAGCCCACTGGAAGCAATATTTCGGCTTGAGGTTATCTCAAGGGTTTCAAAAAAACTTGTATGGTACATGAACTTACCCAAATAGGTTTAAATTTCAAGCAAAATTATTGGGAGGATTTTTAAACCCACTTCCAACATAACCCCACTCCCTACATGTAGATGAACTTTGTAGAAGTAATCCTCATTAATAGAGTCATTTAGATATTCAGAATAACTTCAGCTGATCAACGACAAGAGTACTTTCATTTTCCATCACATTTTCATAGTAGCAATTGTCACCATTGTCATGATGGTGCAGCAAATCAAACACAATTCTTTCCACTTCTTATGTACTGTACGTCCTGACAGCCACGCTAACAAGCTCAACAACTGGTTGGCATTCATGTGTGTGTGTGTGTGTGTGTGTGTGTGTGTGTGTGTGTGTGTGCATGTGTGCACGCGTGTGTGTGTATGTATGCCCACTTCTGCTCATGTATGTCAAATTGATATCTGTTCATGGACATGTACATGTTTGTCACACTCACAATGTGTGCCACATTTATAACATATCAATGACATATAAGGATGTTGAGGTGTGTGGGTGGGTGAAGGATGTGCATGCATGCAGACACACCTGAATTCATCTACGACTACGAGTGTACAACACATCTGTTAAATAACATGATCCATAAACACGAAAGACAAATTTACACATTCATATTGTGTGCTAAAAATGTGCACATTTACATAAATGCAAGTCACAGATTTGTGACTGGCATGGTTATGAATATATATGACATTAAGCACTACATCAGTACATGTCATAGATATATTGGAGTGGGTAGATGGGTGAAGGGTGTGCATGCATACGTACCGGTATGGTTCAGGTTGTGTGAGAACAAAAAAGTGTATGGCAATATCCACCATTTTGCCCCTCAAACAGAATGAGTAGCATTCACAACAAGGAGTGGACATGTACTCCGCCAGTCACATACAGGAGTGGAGGGTTAGAAATGTGGGTATGGCTGAGTGTACAATATAATCATACATATGTAAAGATCTGTAAGATATAAATAATACAGTCAGTAAACAGGGAAGACAAATCACAACTTAAAACAATAGTTCATTAAACTTTGATTCATTAAGTCAAGCTCAAAAGCTCAAAGTCAAACATATATTATCACAAAGTATATTATGGCTCAATTAGACTTATTCTACAGTATACTTACTCTACTCTCTGCACACTGCTCAGTTTTCTTATGAATAAAGTCTGTAATATCAAAATTAAAACTACAATTAATATGTAAATTCTCCACTCACCGAAATCGACAAACTCTGAGATGTTCTTTTCTCGTCTCAGAGTGTAGCTGCTGCATTCATCGTACAGAACCAGAAACACATCCAGAAGGGTTTCAACACTCAAAGACGACCCTTTACTGTTTGCAACTCCACCGAGATACAGTTTTTCTAGCTTCTTCAGTCTTTCCTCCGCTGAAGACATGGCCATTCCAGATGCTGGTTTTATGCTATTCTCGAACGAGCAGAATCTCTACCATGCAGGAGGATTACTAATCAAATCAAAGGTATCTTGGCTGGCAAGTCAACTCCATTAGACACCTTTCCATTGTTCACTTTCAGTCTGCTGTGTGAGTATTCTGGTCAAAGACAAACTTGGAAATGAATAAATGTATTCTCCACTCTTTGTTTGATAATTCCGAAACTATCACTGAAGCATACATCCTCTGGAAATGTTCCCCAGAGTTACATCAACAGCCACAAGCAGAACTGGATGTCTCACTCAGTACTTCCTCCATATATCTAAACCACCTAAATACCTCAAGCGCCTCACGATAAATTTGCACCATATGTTGACTATCCGTTCTTCGCACTGTTGGTGCACATGTCTGATGCCCAGTTTCAGCGACAACTTTACAACAGCATGGTAATCTTATGCTGATTGTGACTGCAAAGTCTTTTTCTATCGCTTTCGGCCATATAGTCTAACATGGCGGCTTTGCACCAAAGAATTGTGGGACTCAAAACGCAGACGATACAAGTAGGCTATGACGTCATCTATTATATTATGTTAATCGGTGGAACGGAATCTGCGACATAGATTTTTTGTGTGTGTGTGACAAAGTCCTATCTGTTGACTACTCTATTTGTCACGCAATCAATATATTTGAGGAAAGGTTTTACTGCAATAGCAATGCCGGCCTGTGTTGTGCGACTTAAAGTAAAGAAAAGAAAAATGAACTGGCCATGTATTTCTGTCTGCTCGGTTGGTGGGTGAATGCAAATGGACTCAAGTGATGACTCAGAAGTCAGCGATAAGGGGCCGAATTAGAACCAGTCTTTGATGTTACTGTTTTTCATTGTGATTTACGCATAATCGTACCTCGAAAGATAAACGGTCGAAATTGGTTTAATTTTACTCTCTGTCTGTCTGTCTCACTGAGTGTCTGTCTGTCTGACACCTCTGTCTGTCTGTCTGTCTGTCTGTCTGTCTCTCTCTCTCTCTCTCTCTCTCTCACACACACACACACACACACACACTGACTCTCTCTCTCTCTCTCTCTCTCACACACACACACACACACACACATATATATATATATATATATAATTTATATATGTGCTGCGGTTTTGACAAGGGTTTTTGGGTTGTTGTTTTTTCATATATAGTTCATCTTCTTTCTAGTTCTGTTCTCGTGATTTATTCATTCCAGCTCTTTCACTAGTTTTGCCTTTCATTTTAGGAATGGGCGAAAAAATACCTACTGACGTACATGCAGTTGCCGGCTTGCCGCTGACTACAATTAGAATCTCTCTCTCTCTCTCTCTCTCTCTCTCTCTGTCGATAATTATGACCTAAAAATTAAGCCTGATTGATATTGCACTTTTAATTGCTTTTATATATATCGTATATATATATATATATATATATATATATATATATATATATATATATATATATATATATATCAGTGTGTGTGCGTGTGATGTGTGTGTGTGTGTGTGTGTGTGTGTGTGTGTGTGCCAGTGTGCTCTGTGTGTGTGTGTGTGTGTGTGCCGCCAGTGTGTGTGAGTGTGGTTGCCGTGTGTGTCAGTGTCCGAGCAGTGTGCGTGTGCGGTGTGTATGAGTGTCAGTGTGTCAGTGTTTGTGGTTGTGTGTGTGTGTGTGTGCCGTGTGTGTGTCAGTGTGTGTGTGTGTGTCACGTGTGTGTGTGTGTGTGTGTGTGTGTGTGTGTGTGTGTGTGTGTGTGTGAATCAGTCACGGAGTTGTACATGTCCTTGGCTGATAGGCCTTCAGTATTACTGATTGCGGCGTTTCTTAATCGCCGGCTTACACACACACACACACACACACACACACACACATATATATATATATATATATATATATCAGTTAAACCGATTTGTCACTGTATTATCAGTTTATAGTCAAATGGCATAGTCTATATATCTGTGCATGTAGCGTGTGTATTTGTGTGTGTCAGTGTTTGGGAACCCGCAGTATTCAATGACATTTCTTTTCCGGCAGACCAGTCCCCTTATATATATAATACATTCTCAAGGCTTATGTATTATATTATGAGCTGCCCTGGCAAATCCGGCAGTCATTATCACACGATTCACCGGCTGTCTGCCAACTGAATAAATTCGGTTGTTAATTTCCAGCGTCCCAGGTGGACACTGTGTTTCTCTTTCATGATACGTTTCCATGGCTCCGAGTCGGAGCGCGCGCGTGTGCGCCGTGTCACTGTGTACGTGTACGTTCTAGAGACCAATAATTTAATTCTCGGATTCTGTGAGTGACCGACGGAGGAGCCGGCGAAATCACTGCAAGCACTTTTTCAACACAACAATCTAACTTTTAAAAGATCAATTTCAGATAGAATTAACAACAAATAATTATATTCTTTCCATTGACTCTGAACGGGAACTTTGACTGACGGTTAAAACTTGGAGAATGCGGGCCTTCGTCGATATAAGAAGAGAAAAGTAAATTTTATGCCTGATTTCGTCTCCTAAAAAAACAACAACAACAACAACAACAACAACAACAAAACCGTTGTTGGAGTTTAACGACCTATTGGCGTCTACACTCTTAAGCTCAATAATTCGTCTCCTAAGACATCGTCAAAAATTTATATCTCGGAATCGTTGGTGGTTAACGTTCCTATGGCAACTGATACAGAGACAACAATCACAATCTAGTGGTGTTCTCAAATGCAACAGCGTGAGGCATATTGGTAGGAGAAATATCACGTAACAACCCAAACTTGAGACATCCCAATATATAATCTGCGGCCCGGCATGAAGGGACGTAGAAATTTGTCGACGAAATATTCAGTGGAAAAAAAAAGAGGATAAATGATGTCAGTCAACTATCATGTCAACAAATAATCGATTCCTCAAGTTATCGTTTTTCGTTGCACCGATGCTTGGGAATCCAAAAGGATGCACTGCAAGTGAGGTCAGCTTTGAAATTGAGAAAAAAGTGTATGCAGCATGCATGCTCAGCCTAGATGATTATGTGTATATATACGAACACACACGCGCGCGTGTGTGTGTGCCGGCGAAAAGGGAGCAAATGCCTGACCTGCACATAAACCCGACAGGCTGATCAGGCCTTGAGAGTCCACCATAGTTATAGGTATACAATAAAAAAAAAAAAATTTAAATACAGATAGAAAACACACACACACACACACACACACACACACACACACACACACACACTTCTTCCCCCACTTCCCCCCACAGCCCCCGCCTCGATCTACTCCCCCCCCCCAACCCCAACCTCTACCCCGACCACCCCCACCCCCGGTTTTTTTGTTTGGATTTTTTGGTTTGGTTTGGTTTTGGATTTGTTGTTGTTTTTTTGTTGTTGTTGTTGTTGTTTTTTGTGTTTGTTTTGTTGTTGTTGTTGTTGTTGTTGTATCCTCTAATATCACTTAGGCCTACTTAAGAAGTGGCAAGACGTCAAACTGAAGACGACTACTACTACTACTACTACTACTACTACTACTCCTACTACTACTACAACACACACATACACACACACACACTGACACACACACATTCGCATACTCGCATGTATATAATTTCTTTTCCTTCCCTCGATTTTTCCCCACCCTCGTCAAGTATCACTTATGGTGGAAAGACGTTAAACGAAAGAACGAACACACACACACACACACACACACACACACACACACACACACACACAACCGAAACACAGTCTATTACATAGACTTGTGTGTAAACAGACAAACTTAAACACGCCTGATGCACGCGTTCCACACATCGTTTCGTTCAGTGAGCGATTTTGAAGCAACGAGAGACTCTTTTGTGGACTTTAAGCCTATTGGGCAGCTGTGTGCATCGGTCTGTTGTAAGTAGTCTTTTCCCAGTGGAACTGCTGCCGTCACTGTGAACTGACGCTCACAATCACAGCTCCATGGTTTCAACAGAAGGAAAGATCTGCATACCTGCCTCTGCATTCACCTGGAATGCCCACGGTATGGTCAGGGCGAAGAAAACCAGACTAAATTAAAACAGCAGACACTTTAATTCTCTGCACGACGTCAGCAGACACTGTTGTGCATCAATATTTTCTGTACCAGTCACCCATCATATCAGAGGTAAGCTTAAAAGTGCTATGATAGCATACTAATAAGGAAAAAAAAAAACTAATCCGGAAAAAAGAAATGTGGACATAACCAAAGTCTTCACTTGAAGTGAGGAGTGGGAACGATTTTTCAGAAAAGGATATCCTTCCAGAGTCATTGTCGGGGAAGGGGTGATTGGCGATTTTTTTTTTCGGGGGTGGGGGGGGGGGGGGGGGGGTAGTTCATAAAGGATATCCGTCCGGATGGTTGATGCGGTGAGAGGGGGTTCATAAAGGATATCCTCAGATGATGATGGCAGGTACGTGACCGCACAGAAAGGAAAACCTATCGGGTCTTTATTGCGGAATGGGGGAAGGATATCCTTCCAGAAGGTCTTTAACTCATTAGACATAAGATATTATTGGAACATCGCACCAGACTGTTGTATTGTTTTGATCACGCATGCACACAAACACAGACATTTAAATACACACACCCCACACCACACACAAACACACCCTTTTGAGAGTGCTCAATAACTGTGCAGCATCGGTCGCAAATAGACTCATGTCAAAATATCCTAAGGTCTAATTGCTAACGACACTATTTTGCTGATTCCTGTCAAAACTGACGTTCTAGTCTGTCACCGATATGCTTTCTCAAATTCTTCCAGCACTGGAAATACGCATTCAACACATCCGATCAAATGAACTATTTTAAACTGTGTCAAAGTTCAAGTCCTACAACTAGCTTCCATTGATTTTAGGATTTTGAGAGCACGTTTGTAACCTTGGTCGGCAGTGAATCGCAAAGAGAACAAAGAGCGCGGAAATAGCCAGAAACAGCTGATGTTTGACTGGTTCTTGGAAATGGATATTCATTAAGATATTAGAAAAAGTCAAAGCAGACGTTAAATTGTGAAATGCAACCGATATGAACGCATCGAAGTGGGGCTGTATATGAATCGTTCGCAATTACACGCTGTTCGCAATTACCCATACCTACCCTATATTAATCAGGGAGTGATTGGGATGGTGAGGGAAGGGTTCAAAGGATGTCTTTCCAGATGTGGTGGTGGGACGGGGGTGTTCATTAGGGATGGTTACGGATGGGAGTGTTGTGTTGTTTATAATGGGTATCCTTACATATGGTTATGATGGTTCGTAAGGGATATCCTTCCAGATGGTTACGGATTGGGATCTGCGGGTGATTCATAAAGGATATCCTTCCAGATGGTGATTGTACACAAAGGATAACTTCAGCTCCAAGAAGCAGTAGTATGAGGTCTTGGGTAGGCTGTGAAGCCTTCATATACCCGTTCTCATATCATGACTCGAAGCGAGTCAAAGATGTAACACTTTACTTTGGGTAATGTGGATTCGATGAATTTTCGTGAACTGTTCTTTCACGCGTTGTATCCCAGGGGGATTTGGCATGGATAACACTTTATGCAAAACTCGGATTGTTTCAGTTTCATGCAATAATTTCTCCTTTATTTTCATTTATTGTTCAGGACCATTAAAACTTGACTATAGTAGTGGTGTATCTGATTTACATTTGTAAACATAACTCGACACGAACTATATGGTCGCATCAAAAAGATTCCTTGTTTGCGTTCGCCATTCCCAGAGAGTTTTGATCTAATCAGATTCCATCTAGCACTGTTTTCAGTTGTCATAGGTTGGTTGACTCAGTGGGTGTTCGGTTTGTTTTCACTGTAGAAATAGGAACATATTTCCCGACCAACCAACAGTAAGAAAATATCGGCTCTTGATTCTGGTTGCTTGGCTGTTTCTACGCCAGCTGTTTCTGCCTTCGAGTTCCTGCTGTGAAGCTATGCAAACATATTTTCGTCTTTCACAGAAGGTATCTGCAACAGTTCAGCTTTGTGTTCGGCTGTCCGTATATGTCATGTGTTTTGAAAATGTTTCGTGAGCCACGCCTGCATGTGTAGTCATCGGATCATGTGACTTGCATGAGCCTGTGCTGCGATTGGCTGCAAGATATCAGGCGGTAAATGCAGGGTGTTTGCATGCGGCAGTCCTAGAGAAGTAAACGAATCGGACAGGTAGAGAAAGAAAAAGTCGAACAGCCAAACTGTGGATTTGGGAATGACAAGAAACTAGAATGAGAACACGGGTCAACTTAAGTCGGAAACGACAGAAGAAATAACACCACAGCAGAAGACTACATAGAAGACGGTGCCACTGAAGTCAGGAACCGACACAGCAGAAGACACTGGCCACACAGTAGAGGTCGACGAAACTGAAGAAAGTACGGTCGCGGCAAGAAGTGGCCACAAAGCAGCTCAACAGGCTTACGTGTGTGGTTCACTGTTTTATAATGAGTTGTTTTGTGTGTTTTGTTTGAGCGCGCTGGGGGTAGGAGACAGTTTAAGATACAACTGAAAAATAAGAGAAGAAATTCCGGAAGTAGTTGAATGAAAGATGAGTAATTTAGTCGCCGAGGGAGATTTTAGCTTTGTCTTTGTCCCGTTATCAGTGTTGCAATGTGTGCGGTGGTTTTGATGTTCAGATAACTTTTCGTTTTGGCTCAGCAAGCCATATTTCCGGCCATGCCAAAGTATTACTTTTTTTTTGGGGGGGGGGGGGGGTCTGCTAATGAAATTAGTATCTTGACTGGACACATGTACATCATGTTTGCGGTTAGCTTCATCTGTTTTTCACATCTCTCGTCTGTCTTCTTCTCCCTCCCTCTCTCCTCCCATTCCTTTCTCCTTCTCTCTCTCTCTCTCTCTCTCTCTCTATATATATATATATATATATATGGTGTGTGCGTGTGTGTTACATGTTGCTTCTGAATTAGCAACGAGTTTGTTTTTTGTTTTTTTATTTGTGCAGTCTATGATGCTGTTTCTGCCAGCACCACTTCACCAGTCCTCAAAGGTTGTTTCGCCTTCCACTCGGACAATAGGAAACCTGGCTGCTCAGAAACGTTCACCACACTGATGTTTTTTTTGTTTTTTTATGCATAAGAGAAAAAAAAAAGTAAACGCCCCCACCCTTTTCAGCATGCGTCCAGTCTAGATAATATATATGTTGGCAACACAAAACTTACTCCGGTCGTGGAGAGAGGTAAACACTGGCATCACAAGCTGCCCACCCTGCAATGGTACTTGCTAGTATGGCCTGTATTGTCATGCATTTTTGCTAATAGTTTTTGAAATATATACATATATATATCCATTCATTCGTTCGTTCATTTATCATTACGGAATGGGAAGCCCAGAGTGGCATAAGGCAATGCGCAATTTTCAGATTAAAAAACTCGCATGGTCATACTGCCCGGGACATGCAGGTGTTAAGGGAAATGAGCAAGCTGACAGACTTGCTGGTAACGCAACACCAACGAGCGGCCTACATCTAGGAAAATCGGAAATCCTCAGAAAAGTCAAAGAATATCAAAAACAACAGGTACAAGGCCATCACACCATCGATCGCCTCAAAGAAATAAAAGCAGACAGAGGGAGTGGCCGTAAGTCTAACATGAAAGGTAGAGCACGATACTTTGCAAATCAAACAAATATCGGCATCATTTCCAAACCAACATTGCGCAAATTTCTTCAAAACGGAACAGAGTCTCTGTGGGCTTTTCCAAATACAATAGACTGAGCAACACACTAGACGCCACGTTCTTGGCATCCGAGATCTTTTCCTATCCCTCTTGCGGCCAATCAGTGGCAGCCTCTGTGCGTGTGTGTATGTGTGTTTGTGTGCATGTGTGGGTCTGTATTTTTGAGTGCGTTTGTGCATGCGCGAGAGTGTAAGTGTAAACAAGTGTCAGTAGAGTTCTGTGCGCGCGCGTGTGTGTGTGTGCGAGGGGGAGGTGGGGTAGAGGATGAGGTATGTGAGTGTATGCATGCCTACACTGTGGGAGCAACAGGATATTGGAACGTGTGTGTGTGTGTGTGTGTGTGTATATATATATATATATATATATATATATATATATATATATATATATATATATATATCTTTGTATATATGTCTGTGGAGATATGGGCATATGTGTGTGTGCTTGTACAAGTAAGTGTTCATCTCTGTGTGTGTGTGTGTGCGCCGTGGAAGCTGTGATACGTAGACTAGAAATGAGTGTGTGGAGAAGGGGGGTAGAGGAGGTGCAGGGTAATGTGTGTGGTGTGTGTGTTGGAGCTCATGTACGTTTATATGTATTTGACTGTGCTTTCATGTCTGTGAAACTGCATGTTCGGTGCATATCTGTTATGCATGTGTGGGTGTATATGTGAATGTGTCTTCATGTTTTACATCTATTTGCTTATTTATCATCATTGTGTTTTTTTTGTGTGTTTTTTTTGTTTTGTTTTTACATTATAGTTATTATTTATTTATTTATTTATTTGTGTAAGCTTATCTATTATTTATTCACCTTTTTTTTCCCCTCAAGGCCTGACTAAGCGCGTTGGGTTACGCTGCTGGTCAGGCATCTGCTTGGCAGATGTGGTGTAGCGTATATGGATTTGTCCGAACGCAGTGACGCCTCCTTGAGCTACTGAAACTGAAACTCATTTATTAGTTATTGGTTATTAGTTATCAGTCCCCTATGTGGATGCCAGGGGTCCATCATTATAAATAGCATTTCGGCCTTCCTGAAATAGTGCTAGAGGTTTCAGTTTCTCTCTTTATTTCTGCCTGTTTTCTTCCTTCATCGTTCTGTTTTCTGCCTTCCCAGTCAGTTCCCCTTTCAGTCTTTTTTCGAGCAAGCCTTGACACTTTTTTTTTCTCTTTTCCGCAGTCTGTGATATACTAATCTGTGCTGTTTTGCTCTGGCGATTGGGTAGTGTGATTGTAAACACTGGGATAGGCACCAGCTGCCCATTCTACAGTGTTATTTGCCTATATGGCGTTTTTTTAATGTTTTTTGTTTGGCTTTGAAGTATTGTTGTTGGGTTTGGTTTTTTTTCTTTCTCTTTGACGATTTTTTAAAATCTGGGGTGAAATAAGCGGAAGGGCTGACGTCTTCAGCACAGTCAAATTTTATTTGCCCTAAAGAGCTAAATGGTAAAGATATTGTCATGAACTGTTTTGTAGCTTTATCTTATTTGTCTTGGTTTTTGTTGGTGGTGGTGTGGGTGAGAGAGAGAACTTTGATGCGGTTGGACATTTGTGCAGTTGGGCAGTCCAGATATGGCCCTGTGCGGTCGGCTGGACTACTACTACTGCTGTTACTACTACTACTGCTTATAATTATAGTTACTAAGTTGGCAAGCAATAAGACCGCCAACTTTGTTATGGGGTTCACAGGTCTCTGCAGTTAACGATCTTGATGCTGATGTCGGATGAATTTTACTTGTACATGTCTTGGTCTTGCATTTTGTGATGCTAGTGCTTTTTGTGAGGTTTTGATCCATTTTTTAGCATCAGTATACAACCAGCTGGCTCTTTTTTGTAATATGCAGAGAATGCTCATTTTCTGGTTTCATCCTCCCACACCCCACCCCCGTGTGGATGCCGGGGTTCTTTTGGAATGAACAGCATCCCCACCTTCTGTAAATTCTGTGCGAGAAAATTTCTCTTTTCTGTTGATTTTGATTTATGCCTTTTTCCCCTTTCTTTACTGTTGTCTGCTTTTTCCGCCTTCCCAGTCCATTGCCCTTTTTTCGAGCAAGCCTTGACATTTGTTTTCTCTTTTCTGCAGTCTGTTGTACTATCTGTGCTGTTTTGCTTTGGTGATAAGGTAGTAAAATTGCGAACACTTGGATGGGCACTAAGTTGTCCATTCTGCATTGTAATTTGTCTATATGGCCTTGTAAATGTTCGGTTTTGTCGTTGTGTGTGTCACGCTCAAGGAGAACGGACTAGAAACCCCCACCCAAACCAGCACTAACACCCAGACAACACAGACTAAAATATTTCAAAGTTCACATACATTTTATTCAATCACACACAAACTTGATTAATAAAACAATAATCCCAGCCACAGGTACAGTTGCACTCAATGAGCAATTGGATAAATAAACACAAACAGAAAACAACAACAAAAAAACCCAAAAAACACACAAAACTTGAAGACACGACAGTCCAGCGAAAACCAGTCTGAAGAATGTTGTGCACTCAGGAGGGCTGATAAAGAAAAACTGAAACACTCCGCACACCACCAGATGATAGAAACCAAAAACAATGAGGTGGACAACGAAGACTGAAGAAAACGAGGACGGTGAAAGCAGGTGCACGATGACAGTGATGAGAAGAGGGCAGCGGGGGGAAAACTGCTGACAACTGCAGCACCAACGCTACCCGCCCAACACAGGCGGAAGGACAAATGTCACAGGAAGTGGGATGCTGAAAACTGCATAAATTTCATCACCCTTCTGGTAGGATTACCCCTGCCCCCCTCAAGGAACACAAGACAAACTGATAAACAAAAGCTTTGACCACACTGAAACAGCAGTTGAAATGCTGTAAAATTCCGTTGACACTGCCCCGAACTTCACATTCACTAGTGAACACATTTTCTGAAAGATATTGTACATAAGACGTAGAAAGAACTGGAGAAAAAACATAGTTTGGAAAACATATCGATAATTTGGCCTTGTGAACATAACGAAAATAAACATTCTTACAATAATAGTAAAGGGGTTCACAAGGAAAACGTTAACTCAGTTGCAGGAATTCTATAAATATATCAAACGAATCACAGCGTTTCCATACTTCAAAAAGTTATGTTTAAAACACTTCTCTTACAACAGAAGACAACAAACTACCCCTCCAGTATTTGCTCTGCATCCCAAAGAACGAAGTCATCCATCATATCTCTCATCCCCAAAACAGAACAGGACAACGGACAAAGAAACTGACCAGTAAACTGACAAGGACAAACTATTTGAATAGTGAAACTCACCTGCCAACCGGGTACTACTGCCATGACACTGGAAACAAGGACGACACATGACCTGCAGGGCACTCACCCTCCCAGCTGGAGCACACAGAACATCTAAGCATGGCCACCCGGAGGAAACGCAATCCTCACAAGACGAGGGTTCCAGCTGAGCAAAAAGCCCCAAACCTAATAGACACGACCTTCCTCAAAGGAGGCCGCGGGCGAAAAGCCCAGGGAAGTGTCACTGACAGAAAAGAGAGACTTGAACCTCTGCTCAGCAATGACAGGAACGCAAAACATGACTTCACGATTGCACGTGAAAAACGTACAACCGGGAGCACACATCCAAAAAGACAAGCAAGCTGGGGAGAGTGAGTGCGGAAGGGCATGCACAAAACAGAACTTCACGTGATTGTCATGAGTTGTGACTGTGCGTGCCTCTCTCTCTCTCTCTCTATATATATATATATATATTTACTTTGAAGTATTGATTTTTTTCTTTTGTTGTTGTTGTTTTATTTGTTATCTGGGGATAATAAATTAAACGGAAGAGCTAACGTCCTCAGCACAGCTTAGTCTCATCTGCCCTGAGGAGCTCAATGGTTAGGATAAGGTCATGAATAGTGTGTGTGGAGGGGTGGGAGGTCTGCGGGGGAGGAGGTGTTCTTGTTCCAGACGTGACAGTTTTGTGTTAACGCGTTTGAGCATTTGCGTGGTTTCATAGTCCTGATATGGCCCTGTCACAAAATAGTTTTCTGCTGTGTCGTGTCAATGATATATTTTTCAAACTGAGAAATATGCTTTCTTTCCCCATTCAATTTTATCAGGGTAGGAATTCACCCGGCGTTCATCACTGTTGCTTTTCAAGGTCCATCGATCAATCTGCCGAAGATCATCAGAGAAACAGGTAATCGTTGGAGGTCAGCTCTGACGCTCCAGCTTACAATGTCGGAACTGTGGTGTTAGTTTCATTCTTCTCTTTCAAGTTTGGCTTGTGAAATTGTTACAGCCCGCGTGTGGTGCTGGTAGACTGTCTCATTCGGATCAGACGAGGTCCCGTGTGCAGCGGCATGCACTTAGCGCACGTAAAAGAACCCACGGCAACAAAAGGGTTGTTTCTGGCAAAATTTTGTAGAAAAATCCATTTCGATAGGAAAAACAAATAAAAATTGCACGCAGGAAAAAAAAAAAAAAAAAAAAAAAGGATGGCGCTGTAGTATAGCGACACGCTCTCCCTGGAGAGAGCAGCCCGAATTTCACACAGAGAAATCTGTTGTGATAAAAAGAAATACAAATACAAATGCCGCTATATGCACGTACGCTACGCCACAGTGCACCCAGTGGAAGCACTGCTGAGCCGTCATGTGGGAGGTCCGGCTAGTTTGATGTCACGCAGTTGGCATATGTGACCAGTAGAATATCATGATTTCCACCATCGGAGACAACCTGACTCTGGTGTCAAACGTCAGTGAAGATTGCTGTCACACGTGTCACAGTGATATAACAGAACAATTGAAATAATCATTCCCATATCATTTCCGGTCCAGATTAAAAAAAAAAAAAAAAGTTCATTTTTACAACACTCATCACCGTGAAAGTTTTGACAGTATTTTTTTTTTTTTTTTTGTTTTGTTAAAATCTTTTGATTTCTTTCTATTTACGTATACATTAAAAGCAAAAAACAAACAAACAAAAACAAACAAACAAAAACAACAAAAAACAAAACAAAACAACAACAACAAAACAAACAACTACACTCATCACCGTGGAAGTTTTGGCTAAGTTTTATTGTTTTGTTAAAATTTTCATTTTATTTTACATCTATCTATCTATCTACTATCTATCTATCTATATTTTTGTTGTTATTGTTTTTATAACACTCATCACCGTGAAAGTTTTTGACGGTCCGTTTTCAGAAAATACACGAATTTTGAAAAAAAATAGTAAATAGAAAAATATATAAATAAATAGATAAAGTTTCAGTTTCAGTAGCTCAAGGAGGCGTCACTGCGTTCGGATAAATCCACATACGCTATACCACATCTGCCAAGCAGATGCCTGACCAGCAGCGTAACCCAACGCGGTTAGTCAGGCCTTGAAGAAAAAAGAAAAAAGAAAAAGAACTACTACTACTAATAATAATATGTATAAGGCACAAAATCTTGATGAAGTCAACTATAAGCGTACAACCCCCCCCCAAAAAAAAACAAACAAACAAAACAAAAACAAACAAAAACAAAACAAACAACAACAACAAAAAACAAAAACAAAACAAACAAAAACAACTATATAACTAAATAAATAACTAACTAAATAATAATAATATAATAAATAAATAAACAAATAAATAAATCCATAAATACTACCACTACTACTACTACTACTACTACTACTAATAATAATAATAAATAGATAAAAAAACAAAAAAACAAAAACAATTATGATAAATAAGCAAATGGCTACAATAAAATGAAATAAACTATGGCTTCTTCTTCAGTCTTCTTCTTCGCTCACTGAGCAGCCACTATCAACACATGAATTAATACTGGATTTGCCACGGGACCGCGGGGGTTGATTCGATCACTTTCAGCAGAAGAAAATAAACGAATGAACCACGAAAATTCAAATCAATAATTTACTAATGCTATAGCTAGGTGTGGAGCTACCAGATCCCTTGATTTGGCCAGTGCAGATCCTGATATTAGGATACGGTAAGACTCATATAATAATAATAATAATAATAATAATAATGGATACTTATATAGCACACTATCCAGAAACCTGCTCTAGGTGCTGTACAAAAACGCTTTTGATAACATAAAACATTATATCTATGTTACATACACACACCAAAACGTGACCACACACACACACACGCGCGCGCGCGCGCGCGCGCACGCACGCACACACACACACACACACTGCATACATACATTTTAACATACATGTGTATCTAACAGCTACCCAAACACATACGCACACATAGGCAGGCACAAACTTACATAGACACACGCACACACAATACACATTCATATACATGCATGTAGTTGTGGACCTGCCACAATTGAACTTATTGCTGAGGGAAAAGGTGAGTTTTGAGACGAGATTTAAAAGATGCGAGGGAATCAGAATGACGGAGGTTATCAGGGAGCTTGTTCCACGTCTTTGGCGATTGAAAAGAAAACGATCTGTGTCCATAGGTCTTACTTCTGACGTGAGGTATCCTGAGAAGTCGAGTATCAGAGGAAGAACGGAGCTGGCGAGACGGGGTATAGATATGGATGAGTTCAGAAAGATATTTGGGGCCAGATCCGTTGACTGCAGAAAAGGTCAGAGTGGATAGCTTATAGTCTATTCGATCAGAAACAGGCAACCAGTGGAGAGACTGAAGGAGAGGAGAAACATGGTCAAATTTAGAAGCTCTGCAAATGAGTCTGGCAGCGTTATTCTGAATTCTTTGGAGTCTGTCTAACAGGTATTTGGGAAGGCCGGCCAAAAGAGAGTTGCAGTAATCCAATCTTGAGAGAACCAGAGAGCATACAAGTGTCTTGGTTGCATCGGTTGAGAGATAGTGGCGGATAGAGCTGATTCTACGCAGTTCCAAATAGGCAACTTTACAGATATTCGAAATGTGCTGTTGGAAGGAAAGAGACTGGTCCAGGATTACACCAAGACTGCGAAAAGAGGGAGAAAGTGAAACAGGTGTGCTATTGATCAGAACAGAGTCAGGAAAGGAAGGATGTTGACGAAACTTCTTTGGACAGGTTATCATAAATTCAGTCTTATCATCATTTAATTGCAGCTTGTTGAGAGTCATCCAGTCCTTTAGGCCAGCAATGCACTCCTGTGTTTGAGTCACCAGTGCATCAAATTCAGCTATGGAAGCCGACTGATAAAGTTGTGTGTCATCAGCAAAGCTCTCATGCGACATCGCATGATGACTGATGACATCCGACACAGGAGCCGCATACAGCACGAAAAGAACAGGACCTAGGACGGACCCTTGTGGGACACCATATTTCAAGGCAGATACTCTAGAGTATGTACCATTTACACACACTTTCTGTGTACGATCTGACAGGTAAGACGTGATCCATGCTAGTGCAGTGTCACGAATACCAAAGGAAGTTTTAAGTCTGTTCAAGAGGATAGAGTGGTCGATAGTGTCAAAAGCTGCTGACAAATCTAAGAGAGCGAGAACAGATATCTTATCCTCATCAAATCCCGAAAGCAAATCATTCACTATTCTAAGAAGGGCTGTTTCGCAACTATGACCACGTCTATAAGCTGACTGGTGGGAATTAAGTAAACCATTCTGCTCCAGATGAGCTAAGAGCTGAGACAATATGATCTTTTCTAGCAGTTTTGATAAAAATGACAGATTAGAGACAGGTCAATAATTTTTCAAACAATTATGATCCAAAGATGGTTTCTTGATGAGTGGACGTACAACAGCAGATTTGAAGCTTTCAGGGAAACAACCAGACAGTAAGGAAGAATTGATGACATGAGTAATATGTGGCAGTAGAACATCAATACATTCAACCAACAAAGAAGACGGGACAGGGTCAAGCTCACAGGATTTCGGACAAGCGCTCAGACACACTTTCTTCACAAAATCTTCAGTAACCGGTTGGAAACAATGTAAAACAGGACCACTGTACACGCGTTCTTGAACGGGTGAAGAAGGAGACACAACAGAGTCAAGCTTCTCACGAATGCATGATATTTTGCCGGTGAAGAAGTCAGAAAACTTTTGAGGGAGTTCCTGCACCGAAAATGTTGTAGGGAGAGGAGACTAACTTTATTCAGTATCTCTTGAAGATAAACTCAGTTGCTCAAGTTACTGTATCAGTCACACTACATAAGGTAGCACCAAAGAAACCGTCCCCACCCCAAACACACACACACACACACACACACACACACACACACACACACACACACACTCCCCGGCGCCCACCCCCCACCCCCGACCTTCGTTTCGATCTTGTACGTTTTAACATCAGCGAGAATCACACATGAGCCATATAAAGGCTTCCCAGACAGCAGAGCCAAATAGGTCCTATACATACTTATGGGTCCGACATGGTTAGCCAAATGGGCCCATGCAGTTGGGCTAACGCAGGCAGGCCCCGTGCTAAGATTCGCAACGGGGTTTCCAAGTGGGACCAATATGGGTTTCTTCTGGAATCCCAGTGGGAAATCCCATATCTGTGATGCGGGGCAGCCCATCTAAAACCCATCTCAGATGGGCTTACCACATATTTTTTTTCGCTCCTCACGGCAGTGTTCGATATTTGGAACCTGCGTCTCCCTTACACTGAAACTATACACATGTGAAGACTGAGATCAAGTATCAATTTTAGACAATTAATGCTAAATCTCGGGTCAAGTTACGGTCCCAGTTTCATTATGGCAGCATCGAAATGATTGTGTCAGTATAATATGTTGTATAATTCAGTGACTGAGAAACTGAAAATTAATAGCTTGCAGCTTCGTATCCTATTATTATCATTACGATTATCATTATTGCCATCTTTCTTCTTCTTCTTCTCCCCCCACACCCCTTCTCCCCAATCCCCCACCCCCCCTCGCCCTCCTCACCCCCTCCCCAAACGAATCACGATTATTAACTTTTGGAGTTTTTTCGGTGTTGAGACGAAAAAAAAAAAAAAAATGCTAGCTTGATGCTGGAGTGTTACCGAAATCACTTTCAACCAAGATGGCGGCTAAAGGATCGGCAAGGCGTGTGATGCAGGACGATTTAAGGGCGGTAGAATTTGAAACAAGCGAAGAGGTTGACGTTACGCCGACTTTCGACAACATGGGAATCAGAGAAGAGCTGCTAAGGGGTATTTATGCCTACGGTGAGAACATGGGCAGCCAGCTGAGGCATGATTCTTTCTTGTTTCGATTCTCTGTGACTGTTCGGTAACTGACGTTGAACTGACGTTGAGAGAGAGAGAGAAAGAGAGAGAGATAGAGGGTGGGGGGAAGGGAGGTGCGGGACTACAGGGGAAGGAATACAGGGCGGTGGTGTTGGTGGGAGAGGGGGACGGTACAGCTCCAGGGTATGAGTAATTTCGCACTTTCATTCGCTATATAAACTATTGACTGAGTTATTGAGTACGTTATATGGTGTGTACCATGTCAATGTGTTTTTCTTGACTCACGCTCGCATAGCCACACACACTCATGCGTGCGCATCCTCCCACCCACTGACCCACTCATCCACACGTGTACACACACACACACATAAACACACACACACACACACAGTGACACACACACACACACACACACACACACACACATTCTCTCTCCCTCCACCCATGTTTACATAAAATGTAAATTATCTATTGTAATTAGTCAGTACTGATAAAAGCATGATCTGAAAGTGCATGTGAGTTTTTTTGTTTTATTTTGTGTGTGTGTGTGTGTAAGTGTGTGTGTGTCACTCTGTGTGTGTGAAAGAGAGAGAGAGAGAGAGAGAGAGAGAGAGAGAGAGAGAGAGAGCATGGATATCATGGGCGGCAGAGAACATTTTTAAAAACAACAACCCCAGAACAGTAGCAGATCTTTTCACTTGCAGTTTCACCATCAGGTAAATGTCATTAGTAAGATGATGTATTTACCAGCAGTCTTGGTATATAATATCAATGTACCTTGCAATGTCATGAATGTATCTATGTAAAATTGAGTAATTTTGATGAAAACATATGCTGTATATAAATTTATTTGATGTTGATTAATTATTATTAATAGTATGATTAATCATTATATTTTCAGTAACACAGTTTGTGATAATTTACTAACAGTAATACCATCTGCTTTTCCAGGCTTTGAAAAACCTTCAGCTATTCAACAACGTGCTGTGAAGCCAATTGTGAAGGGAAGAGATGTCATTGCACAGTGAGTAGAGAAAATCAGTAACATTTTGGCAGCTGGTGCTGGTATTGCTATGTGTTGTATTGTTATAAATTTCAGTTTGTACTGGGTTAGATGGGTAATTCATATTTTGAGAATCTCGAGTTGTATCAGTGTGAGTTTGACACAATTTGATCCAGTGAATACACTCTCTTGACTGTGTTATGTTTTGCAGTTCTGTTAATATCAAGATTATTAGCAATATGTACTCTCTGTTTCTCTCTCTCTCTCTCTCTGTGTGTGTGTGTGTGTGTGTGTGTGTATGTGTGTGTGTGATTTTGTGTTACAAATCTGACATGTTTACTTGACATAGGTCTGTTACGTAAAAGAATGATTTTGATTGTATTCCAAATAATGAACAAATAATGTGAGAGTGGCTGAATTTTTCCTTTTTGATATTTACATATGTGTTGTATTTGTAAACGCCTAGGGCTTATTTTCAAGATTAGGCTTAAATGCTAATAATAATAATGATAATCATGATAATGATAATAATAATAATTTTGAATGCTGTTGAGAAGAATATGATATACATTTATCTGGTTGAAGATTTTATCAGTTCAAGTCAGTGACAACAATTTCTTCTTTATTGTTATCTTTTATGAATGGTTCCAGCCCATTGACACAGAGAAGTATATGTTGAAAGCAAATAATTTGTTAGGGTTGGTAAAGGGGGGTGAGGGGAGGTGGGGGGGCGGGGCTGGTATTAGTCAGAGAGGGATGAGAAAGAGAGGGGAGAAAGAGAATGTTACCAAGTAACATTTTGATGTTATAATTATTGAATTGTGCTGTGTACATTCAGGGCACAATCAGGAACTGGAAAAACAGCTACCTTCTCCATATCCATTCTGCAGTGCTTGGACATTCAACTGCGAGAGACCCAGGCTTTAATTCTGTCACCCACCAGGGAACTGGCAACACAGATCCAGAAGGTGAGACAGAGAGAGAGAGTGGAAGAGAAAGTAGAGAGAGAGGGTGAATGAGACCGAGAGAAAGAGAATTATTAAGAAGTACTCCACAGTATGTTATGACATGTTAATGTTTATGTGTGTTTTCGTGTGTGTGTGTGTAGCTAAGAATTTCAGTGATCAGCCATACTCCTTTTTTGGGGGAGTCCATGCTGGGTGTGTTAGTGTTTCCCTATTTTTTACAGAAAACTGACATAGCATATGTGATCTTTACTGTCATATTTGAGAGAGACGGAGAGAGAGAGAGAGAGAGAGAGATCTATATATTCATTAACAAGGTTAAGACTCTTGCTTACATATATGTCTGTACACACACAAGCTGGGAGAGAGGCAAAAAAAATCCACCCATACCCACACCCACCTGGTGCTGATACTGATATCAAACTTGGAACCCTCAGATTGAATGTCAAGTGCTCTAACCATTTGGTTATTGCACCCATCAGTGTAAAATGTCTAGGTTTTCAAACTTTTGAAGTAATATTTATTTTGTTATATATTTTTTTAAAGTTTTTTAAGTTTTTTGTTGTTCACTTTGGTTTCATTTCATTGTCAGCTGCTGGATTGTATCATATTTATTATCATTTTTGTTTTGTTTTGCCATTTACTACAGGTGCTGTTAGCATTGGGAGACTACATGAATGTTCAGTGTCATGCCTGTATCGGAGGGACAAATATCGGAGAAGACATCCGCAAACTTGACTATGGACAGCACATTGTGTCAGGAACACCTGGCAGGGTCTTTGGTAATTCCTGTTTCATTTTTTGTTTTTGAATTTTTTTTTCAGTAATGTATGGGAAAAAGCTGAGAACTTAATTTGAAAATATTAATGAAAGAATAATAGACTCAGACTTTAGTCTGTCGTGTCCACTTTTTTGTTGTCTTCTGTTAAATTTGAAATCATATGAGCTCTTTCAGCCAAGCAAAATAATGCTTTGGGAAAGAAAAAAAGAAAGGTACTGAATATAATTGTTTGTTTACTGCTTATGCCTCCTCAGTAGATTGGTGATGATCATTTTTCACTTTTTTCTATTTTCTTTTTTTATTTTTGTTTTAATAATTGTTATGGATCCCACCCTTTCTAAATATTTTATATCTTTATAATAATGAAAATTTTGAAAACAATAAAGATGTTTAAGAAAAAAAATTGCAAAATTCTTTCACGTTTGGGAGAGAGGGGCTAAGGGGAGATGGACAACTTATAGAATGAAGATGGAAAGAAGGACAAGGACAGTGAAAAAAAAGAAAATAATTTTTTTTTTATTTATTATATACATACATACATACATATAAACAATTTTGACAGAAATTAAAAAAAAGAAAAGAAAAGAAAGAATCCCTTGGAAAATTCTGTTGAATCATTCTTTTCAGTATGACATCAGGTAAATGCTGACGTAGACGGGGAAAAAAAAGAAAATGAAGACAAATTTTAATGAATAACAATCATTTTTCTCCTCTTGACATTTTGTTATTACCTGTTCGTGGTTTAAAGGGAAAAAACTACTCCATGAAACTGTTGAAAAATTAGCATGGGAGATAGTTGCCAAGGGAGATGATTCGATGTTGGAAGGGAGACAACACATTACTGTTTTCGTGGACTTGCATGAAATATCTTTATCGGAATTTTTTTTTTTATAGAAAGGACAGGTATGAATTCAAATTGAATTATACAATAAAGTACCGCTTTGTGTGATGTAAGTGACTGATTTTTTGTTTGGAAAGAAAATTAATGTACGTCACGAAAACATTGAAGTTTTGGATATTTCTTGAGGACCACCATAAATATTTAGAAGAAAATACTGTACATCAGTCAGTCTGTCCTTATTGGCTAGGTTGGCTGTGATGACAACATTTCTATGCTTGAATAACCATGATAGCATACTTTGAACCCTGATGCTGAGCCAACCTCTAATGTATTTAAATTTTCGTTGTGCCAATGAAATAAATTGCATTTAATTTAGTCTTGAAATATGAATGTTTTTGAAAATGACAATGAAGTGATAGGAGTTGGACAATAGGCTTGATAATATAAAAGGTGAATTGAACAAATTTAATCTCAGTATTTGCATTTATTGAAAACTAAGAGATTGCTCAGATGATGTGAGATAAAGGCTTTTTTCTCGTAGATTTTTTTTTAATGTATGTTTTTAATGTATTTTAGGTAGATCACAGAAGTACAAGACTATGAAAATTTGCCTTTGTATATATGGAAATATAAGAGATTTGCCTATTTATGCATTGGGAACATGCATAAACTCACATTGGAGCAGGTTCACAGTTGTTCCAATGTGTTTTCCTTTGTATTTCCCAGACATGATCAAGAGACGGAACCTGCGGACGAGATCCATCAAGATGCTCGTCCTTGATGAAGCGGACGAGATGCTCAACAAAGGTAGGTGCTATGGATTACCAGATTGGTACCTGATTCCTGATTTGGCATTCTCTTTTGGCGTATTTCTGTATTGTATTTTGTCCCAAATGAATGATACAAGTGATACAAATGTATTGTATCTCAAATGTTATTTTAGAGGGGAAGTATCAAGGTAGACACCATGGTTGCTCAAGCTATGTTGGCACTGCTGATTTTGCTACAGTGGTAATCCTATTCAAAGTCTATGCTTTTGCTGTAGACTCAGGAGAGATTGATTTCTTTGGGTTCAGCATTGCATACATTTCTATTATAATGTATGTTTTTTCTGTGCCAGGTTTTAAAGAACAAATCTATGATGTGTACCGCTATTTACCTCCTGCTACACAAGTTGTCCTCATCTCCGCCACCCTTCCACATGAAATCCTGGAAATGACCAACAAGTTTATGACAGATCCCATTCGTATCCTCGTCAAGCGGTGAGTAAGATTGGATTCTGGCCGCTGGGCCAAAGGAGGCACATACCTCTAATTTTCTGTTGAACTGAAATTTTTTTACAAGAAATTTTAAAGCAGGGCATAGCTTACTTGTGCCTGTCAGTGGTAGTATTTTCTTTATTTTTTGAGCAAACACACCCGTTACCATTCCCAGGTACATTGAATTCCAAACAGTCCTAATAAACAGATTTCTTTCTCTCAGTGAGTTGCAGTTCTCATGTTCACTTCAGGTGGGCTTCTGAGTGTATGACTGTTTTTACTACATCCAGTCTGTTATTACCCCATCCCACTGGCAGCCATGCTCCGTTTGGGGGCGGGGTCAGGGGCTGCAGGGGGTTGAATTCTTGCTTTGGTAGTTTCCATAACACACCTAACATGGATTACAGGATTTTTATGATGTGTATTTGATCTTTTGCTTGTGGACCCATGAATGGGATTGAAGCAGTAGCAGGTCTGCACATATATTGACTTGGGCGAAAGGAAAAATCTCCATCCTTAGGCCACCAAAACCAGGATTGAACTCAGGATCCTCAGACTGAAAGTCCAGCAATTCAACAATATTTGGCTGTTGTCACAACCCGTAAGGGGTTGGCCATTAACCCCCGCCCCTTCCCAGACTAACTAACGTCCCGACAACACAAACACGGAGACACAGAAAAGTTCAGCTCGTTTTACTATGGTCATGTAAACATACATAAATAAATGAACGTCACAGACCCAAACATTACTCACACACACACACAAAAAAATAACCTGTCTAACTACAGCACAATACAATTTGCAATCAACTGCAGCGCCAGTTCTGCTAAAACACGCTGCCAGAGTTCATACACATGCTGACAGCCAAAAACAGACCACGCTGCTGTTTCCTGGTTGAAGCTGGTCGGGGAAGAGGGACAGTGGGAACGGGAACGGGAGTGAGGGAGTTTCGGGGTGACACGTTAGAAGGGGGACGAGGACCATTCCAGGCTTGTCCCGGAGACCCGTCGAAGGCAGTGGCACGGAAGGGAGGGAAACAGGAAAACCTGTAACACCTCACTGGCTCTGTTGACTATGTTCTTTTTTTTACTAATTGCAAAAGAGTACATTACCCCCCACCCCCTCCCCACTTATCTCTTCCTTAAGCAATAAATATATTACGCTAAACAAAGCAAGTGGATATTTTTACTTTACATGAACTATCAGCCTCGGCGTACAAAACTATCGCCTTGAAAAGTATTTGATCGTCTGTTTTCGCTTTTCCAAATAAAAGGGTTAAACCAACACCCAACCCCAACCGTACATTATGACTAATACAAATGGCAATAATATTTCGTTTTCCATCATGCTAGTTCCGAATAATATAAACAGCACCAGCCGGGCTACATTACAATTACATCACATTTCCATCCACACCCAAAATGTTTGGGAAAATTTACATACTGCAATTAGACAATCACCATTACACAGCGGAAACAATCCGAGCTGAATATAATTATGGCAAAACGATACACCTAAACACAACAACTTTACTAATTCCCCCCAAATATTTAGAGATAAAAGAAAGCTGGATTTAAAAGATTTTTCACAAAAAACAACAACATCACTACATTAATATTACCTGTCACCAGGTAAATGGGCACACCGCTGCCCAGGGTGAAACACAGACCCACACACACACAGAAAGAAGAGGGTGACAACGCACACACCCCACTACTTCTGTAGGACGACACCCAACAGCTCCCTCGCTGGAACGGTGATCCGTCTCTTGACAGAGCTTGGCATCAAAAGCCCAGAGAAATCTTTCTCCCCCAACCATATAGACTTCTGAACTCACTCAGAGTTCACAAACCGTTCAGGAGAAGGGACATGACATACACATATCTTCAGATATGCACGTGTAAAAGGATGAAGGGGGACAGAGGGGGTGAAGGAGAGGGATGGAAAGAGGGGGAGAAGGGAGAGAGAGAGAGAGGAGAGGGAGGGAGAGAAAGGGGGAGAAGGGATGGAAAAGAGTTGTACATGAACACATGCATAGAAACCGTCACGAGCCGTGACAGCTGTTTTGTCCATTTTTGACAAGCATGTGTCTTCATTTTTAGTGATGTTGAGGAGCTGATTTGACTGTCTTGTTTTGGAACTCAATTGAATGGAATCAGTGGTCATGAACTCTTCTATGCCAGTTTTTTTGTATGAAAACCGCTCCCCAGTGCCAAATATTTTAGACTTGAAGCTGTCAGTCACAGATTTTGGCTCATGTGAAAACAACATAATGGACTTATTCACCAAACTAGGTCAGGGGAAGAGGTTAGTTATTCTATTGCGCAGGAAACTGTCAAGCTTTGTTACATTGTGAAAAATAGTCCTTTTAACAAGACCCCTTGATGTTGACTAAAATTGGTTATAGCGGTGCACTGTCTAGTCGACTAAAGTTGCCTAATGGGGTGAAAAGAGTTAAACAGTAGCATTTTTCAAAAATGTGTTCTGCAAGCTGTTTGTGTGTTATTTGATTAGAATTTTGGAATTTTTGGTCAGTGGACAGGAAAGTGACATGAATTAAAAAAAAAAAAAAAGGGAGAGGAATTTTTGTATGTGTCCATTTGTCAGGGACAAGGTTTTTCAGACTTTTAAAATTATTTTTAATAACTTTTTTTTTTTTTTTGGCATGAGAAATCAAGCCGCTCTGTTTTATTACTTGCTTGTATGTATTCAGCTTTACACATTTAACTTTTTTGCCTCTTAGATCAACTTTTCTCATGTTATTTCTGTGCGTTTAACTCAACTGCAGTCTGAAAGTTCGTATGGTGTGAGTGATGAGCCTGTGGATGAATAAAGATGTATTGAAATTGGAAATTAGACTGAAGAAAATCTGGAAAGTCACAGTTGCTTATACCTTTACATGAAAACCCAGTCTCATTCCTGTATGCGATTTTGTGTATGATGGTGGAAGTTTGACTGACATGTTTTCAGTGATGAGCTGACGCTGGAAGGCATCAAGCAGTTCTTTGTGGCGGTGGAACGAGAGGAGTGGAAGTTTGACACCCTGTGTGACTTGTACGACACACTCACCATCACTCAAGCTGTCATCTTCTGCAACACCAAGAGAAAGGTTGGTTCTTTTAGTTAAACTATGACTGTGACACTGGACCATACAGCACAGTGCAGTTTGATCCACTACAGTGTAGTGCCTTTAATGCAATTCTACAAAAATAATTCTACAAAACTAACATCAGTTTACACAGCACAATGCAACACAGCACAGTACAATATAGCATAACTGAATGTGCAGAAGAATATAGTACTGTAGAGTACAGCACAAGACAACAAACAAACAATACAATACAGTCTAACACAACACAGTGTAGTTACTAGATAGAATAGCACATTGCAGTATGACATACACCACAATGCAGAACAATACAGTACAAGACCATACAGCACAATGCAGAACAATACAGTACAAGACCATACAGCACAATGCAGGACAATACAGTACAAGACCATACAGTACAATGCAGAACAATACAATACAAGACCATACAGCACAATGCAGTATGATACAGTACAAGACCACACAGCACAATGCAGTATGATACAGTACAAGACCACACAGCACAGTGCAGAACAATGCAGTACAAGACCATACAGCACAATGCAGAACAATACAATACAAGACCATACAGCACAATGCAGAACAATACAGTACAAGACCATACAGCACAATGCAGTATGATACAGTACAAGACCATACAGCATAATGCAGAACAACACAGTACAAGGCCATACAGCACAATGCAGAACAACACAGTATCAGTATCAGTAGCTCAAGGAGGCGTCACTGCATTCGGACAAATCCATATACGCTACACCACATCTGCCAAGCAGATGCCTGACCAGCAGCGTAACCCAACAACACAGTACAAGACCATACAGCACAATGCAGAACAATACAGTACAAGACCATACAGCACAATGCAGAACAACACAGTACAAGGCCATACAGGACAATGAAGTATTACAATATAGTACAAGACAACACAGCACAATGAAGTACATTACAGCACAACGTAGAACAATACAGTACATGACAGTTCAGCATAATGCAGTATGATAGAACACAAGACAACACAGCACAGTACGACAGTACAGCACAATACCGAATGATACAGTAAAGACAGACCAGCATAATGAATTCGAATAAATCACAGCACAATGCAGACTGACACATTACATGTACAAGACAGTACAGCACAAAGAACAGAACAAAACAGCAAAGCGCAGTGCAGTATGAAATGGTACAGTACAAGACAGAACAGCATAGTGTAGCAGAAAAATAAGAAGTGACACACAAGTAAACATTATTTTAATTACACATACTTAACCGTGACCCAACTAGTGCAGACTCTGGCAGGGGTCTGACATTCCTGTCCTGTGTAAACTACTATTTGCTTATGCGGAGAAAACGAAAGTACTACGGCCGATAACCTCCCAGAAGTAGGTAACCTCCCCTTTGTGCCGCTGGCTAGCGCTCTCTTTTTCTGACAGCCATTATGACTTCTGTTCCTGTGCTCTTCATACGGCTAAGTTTTTTTTCGTATTTTCTGTCTGTCTGTCGATTCTCTGGCGTTCTTGTTTTTTGTCAAATTTTGTCTTCAACCAGGTCACATAATTATATGGTTCGATTGGGAGATCGGGCTAAAATTAAGGCGCGATCGCAATCGATTCGCGGACACACATTATTTTAATTACACATACTTAACCGTGACCCACTAGTGCAGACTCCGGCACGGGTCTGACATTCCTGTCCTGTGCAAACTATTATGCGCCTATGCGGAGAAAACGAAAGTAGCTACGGCCGATAACCTCCTGGAAGTAGGTAACCTCCCCTTTGCCCCCCTGACTAGCGCCCTCTTTTTCCGGCAGCCATCATGACTCCCATTATTTTGTGTTGGGGTAGGTGGACTGGCTGACGGAGAAGATGAGGGAAGCCAACTTCACAGTGTCCTCCATGCATGGCGACATGCCGCAGAAAGAGCGAGAAGCCATCATGAAGGTGTTCCGAGCAGGAGACAGGTTGGTGAACAGGCGTCTTTTTAAAAATGTTTTTATTGCTGTGTTCGTGGGACTGCAAATCCTGTGTACACCCGCATGTATGAGTGGGCTTTTATGCACATGTTTTTACCCTTTCATGTAGGCAGCCATGCTTTGGTTTCGGGAGTGTGTGCATTCTGGGTGTGTTCTTGTTGGTTATTGAGCAAAACTTTTTAAGTAGGTAATGATAGAATGAGTGTACATTGAAAAATTAAAAGTAGGTGATGATAGTGGGAGTCTTGTCAAAGTTTCAGTGTCTCGAGGAAGCATCACTGCAGTTGGACAAATCCATATATTGTGTGTCATATTGTGTGTCATATCTGCTAGGCAGATGCTCGACAGTAGCATAACATACTGGTCAGGCCTTGAGTGCATGCATATATATTTGTGTACCTATCAGAGTGGATTTCTTCATCTGAATTTTGCAGCAAGTGTGTGCCGCACATGGGACCTCAGATTACATCTCATCCGAATGACTAGACAGTGTTTGATTTTTCAGTCAAACATGGGAGAAAGGGTTAGATATATACATGACATCACACAGATAACTAGGCTCACATTATTAAAACTGTATAGGTAGGTGATGATATTGTGTGTTGAATAAAACTTACAAAGTAGATGATACTGTGAGGTTTTGGTTATGATTGTGTGACTGTCGAGTAAAACTTTCAAGTTGGTGATGATAGTGTTAGTACTGAGCAAAACTTAAAAATAGCTGGTGGTAGTGCAGATATTGAGTAAAACTTATCAGAAGTTTTTAGTAAAAGTTATAAGTAGGTGATGATAAGGTGAGTGTTGAGTAAAAGTTAATAATTGGGTGATGATGATTTGAGTCCTGAGTAAATCTTTTTACAAGTAGGTGATGATAGTAAGAGTTTTTTGGTGATGATTGTAAAACTTATAAGTAGGTGATGATAATGTAAATTTTTGGTGTTGATCTTGTGAGCAGAGTAAAACTTATAAGTAGGTGATGATAGCATGGGTATGGAGTAAAACTTTAGGTGAGGAATAGTGTGATGTTGAGTAAAACTTAAGAGTAGGTGGGGATATTTTGAGTTCTGAGTAAAAACTTGCAAACAGAGGGTGGTGGTGGTGGTGTGAATGGGCCAGGATTTAAGCGCACTGTTGTTCCATGTGTTTGATGGCCTGGGCAGTGAGTGAATTGTGTTGGTCACGATTTCAGCCGTGTTCTGATCACCACTGACGTGTGGGCGCGCGGCATCGACGTGCAGCAGGTGTCGCTGGTCATCAACTATGACCTACCCAACAACCGTGAGCTGTACATTCACAGGTGAGCACTGATTTGTTTTCTTTTCAGTGTGTGTGTTTGTGTGTGTGTGTGTGTGTGTGTGTGTGTGTGTGTGTGTGTGTGTGTGTGTGTTTCTCCCTTCTACTTTTTTTTCAAATTCCATTTTTGACAACACATTTACAACAAAATTGCATTAAGGTACATCCACATAACAAGAAGAAGAGATAAAACAGATCAAACACACACGCACACACACAGAGCAAACCAACTGAAAATGACATGTCAGCAAGCATTCTGAAATAAACTATTGCAAATAAATAGATAAATCATGTGGATAAGTCATCAAATAAAAGAGAGAAAAAAATATATCCTATTTGAAATTTGGACCATTGTATATGTACAAAACATCAATGAGTCTTGACTTTTTTTTAAATTTGAATAGCTTTTACTGTTAAAACTATTCTTTTATGTATTGTTTGCAGTCATAGGTAAGTACTATAACCATTTTATTTTGAAGCTGTATTTTTCATATATGGTCATAGCATTGTATTCTTCAGTTTTGTATAAGTGAGCCCAGACTTGTTTTTCCCCTATTCACCTTGTTTGTTGGTGGGAATTGATTAATGTCCGGATTTGACCGACTTTGTTTCTGGACATTCAGATTAGCACATAATAATGTTTTACCAGCTGTATTCCAGTACACTTGGTGATAAAGACATTTTCTGTTCATTCTGTATTTATACTCTTTTATTTTGTTTTATTTTGCTGTCTTTCATGTTATTGTGATTTATTCTTGTTTTCTTATTTGTTTATTTCTTCTTCTCTTGTACTTTGTTTTCTGTTTTCCTTGCTTTCTTGTTCTTTTATGTTTTCTATTGTCCTTGCTTTCTTGTTCTTTTAACTTACCTTTTGGAAATGAATGAACAAATTTATGGCAGTTTAATGAATTTAGAGAATGATGCAGCTTTTGAAATGAGGTGCACTCCATAATCATGAAAACATTGCATGCAGATTGCCAGAAAAAGAATCCACTTTGAAAAAGCAAGTATTGTGGAGGCATTTCAGTTTAAAAAGAAAGAAAGATATCAGCTCAATGGGGGGGACTCACAATACATCCATTTCTGTGGACAGGATTGGTCGTTCTGGTCGGTTTGGAAGGAAAGGTGTGGCCATCAACTTTGTGAAAAACGATGACATCAGGATTCTGCGAGACATTGAACAGTACTACTCCACACAGATTGATGAAATGCCCATGAATGGTGAGTTTGATCAAAGATTCGTACAGAGCCATGGAAGCCTGGAAAAGTCTTGGAAAATGAGATAACCATTTCCAGGGCTGGAAGTCATGGAAAACTGTGTTTTGCCCTCTCGGGGTCTGGAAAAGTCTGGTGATTTTGATAAAACCTTTAACAAGTATCAGGACATTGAACAATACTACTCCATACAGATTGATGAAATGCCCATGAATGGTGAGTTTAATCCAGGATTCGTACAGAGTCATGGAAGCCTGGAAAAGTCTTAGAAAAATTAGAGAACCATTTCCAGGGCTGGAAAAGTCTTGGCCCTCTGAGGGTCTGGAAAAGTCTTGTAATTTTGATAAAAACCTTGACTAGTATCATTCAGGAAAACAGCAGCAGTGTAGCAGACACATTTTTGAATCAGTTTGGTTTGTGTTGGCATGGAAAACTTTCAGTCTAGTCTGGAAAAGGTCCAGAAAAAGTACAGAATTTTCTTTGGTCACATCTTTGTGAACTCTGTTGATCAGTGTGATGCTCAGATAAGTTCTCTGATGCTTCCTTTATTATTATTATTATTATTTTTATTATTATCAGTTGTTAATGATGATGACAATGAAAAAAATAATTAGATGGAAAAATTGATGAAGAATGTATTTGAAACTTGTCTTCAATTCTATATAGTGGGCTGTTGTGCTATCTTGTGTATATCTGCTTATGAATTTTCTCATAAAACAATTTGGACTCTCATTTTCAAGTCACTTAAGGCAAAACAACAAGAGCAAAAACAAAAACAAACAAACAAACAGTAACAACAAAAAAACAAACAAACAATAACAAAGACTAAGAAACTTCTTCTTCTCCTTGTTTGTGGGCTGCAACTCCCACATTCACTCATATGTACAAGAGTGGGCTTTACGTGTATGACCATTTTTACCCCACCATGTAGGCAGCCCTACTCCGTTTTCAGGGGTTTGCATGCTGGGTGTGTTCTTGTTTCCATAACCCACCAAACATTGACATGGATTACAGGATCTTTAACTTGCATGTTTGATCTTCTGCTTGCGTATACACATGAAGGGGGTTCAGGCACAAGCAGGTCTGCGCATATGTTGACCTGGGAGATAGGAAAAATCTCCACCCTTTACTCACCAGGTGGTGTTACCGAGATTCGAACCTGGGACCCTCAGATTGAAAGTCCAACGCTTTAACCATTTGGCTATTGTGCCCATCAGACTAAGAAACAAGCAATAAACGAAAAATATGTTTCAGTACAAAGGTAGGGAATCTGATCATGTTTAGTGGAAAGGAGGAGAGAGGCAATTAAATAAGTGTGCTGCCATGTGTGAACATTTTGAAATCTTTGTACTTAGTGTAGCTGCATGAATATGCCCCATACTTATCTTTATATGTATGCATGTATATGTAAGTGTGTGTGTGTGTGTGTGTGTGTGTGTGTGTGTGTGTGTGTGTGCCTATGTCTATCCATATAACTTTTTTCCTGACCTTTGTACATGAGATACATTGAAAAATGAATGTATGTCACCTGCAGAAACAAAAGGAAAAAAAAATACATTAAAAAATGTTTGAAGAATTGTACCCTGCCATTTCATCTTGTGCATTTCTTTGTGCACAAACAAGAGCAATGGAGAAGAAAAAAAAAAAGAAAAGAAGAAAAAAAAAAAAAAAAAGACACCACCCAAACCACCTAACAAATCGATGACATAATAACTAAAAACAATAATGGCAACAACATCAAAAGTCTGTTACTGCACTTGTATATCCATGAATACTTGTTATTAATACAGATTATGATAAAAGAACTGTCTGTTTGTACTTTGCAGTTGCTGACTTGATTTAGAAAACAGGCTGGAGTTGGCGGACTGTCACCGAAGGACTTGAGAGAAAGAAAGGAAAAAAGAACTTGGAAGTCACTCTGCACAAAGTGTTCAAAACAGCAATGAGAATTTTCATCTTTAGAAATATGGTGTCACTGACGTGTTTTGGACATCTGAAGGAATCCATTATTGTGGAAAAGCCGTTCTTAATATGTTGAAGCAAGAGGCAATTTTTATTTTTATATTGACTTTTAAAGTAACAATGTTTTTATTGTTGTGTTCATCAATTTAGTTGGAAATTTACAGTGAATGTTTTTTTATTTCTTTTTTTTTTCCCTTTGCTTTTGAGAGTTTGAGGTGCAGTGAAACATAAATGCTGAAAATGCAGATGTTTGCATGTGTGTGCATATTGTTTCGAATGTGAGTCTGAGTAGGTGAACACATTAAGTCATGTGTACTAGTGCAAACTTAAGTACGTCTCTCCTGAAACTGGTAAGATTTCAAACTGAATAGAAGTACCTAAAAATTTAAGTGCATTCAGGTTTTTGTGAAGGCTCAAAATTAGTGAATTAAGATAAATCAGATGTCATTAGAATGTGGGAGTGGAGAGGGAAGATGGTGGCAGCTATTGGAAATTGTGGAAGACATATTCAGATACTTAAATCAGTTCTCAACTGGAGACATATCCAAATACTTAAATCAGTTCTCAACTGGACATCAAATGCTTCTGACACTTAGAATGTGCAGTAAGTGTAATGTGACCCAAAAGGCAATACAGTAGTAGCATAAGAAAGAAACTGTTTTGCTGTAATGATTATTTGTTCATGTAATAAATCTGCTGTTAACAAGTGTTATATGCATTGTTTGCTTTTCCTTTTGTTCTTTCTGCTTGTTGTTTGTATATACTTACTTCTTCACAGAATGTCAAACATATGAGTATGCATGTGCATGCCATGCACATGAACAAGTGCATACAGATGCTTTTACATATAATGTTTAGTTAATGCTGTTCTGCCACATACGCACCTGTGACAGAAACAAAATATTCACACACACCAGCCACCCACACACATCGGTTTGAAGCTGTGTGCCTTATATATTCATTTATTTCCCTCAAGGCCTGACTAATTATTTTGGGTTACACTGCTGGTCAGGAATCTGCTTAGTAGATGTGGTTTAGCATATATAGATTTGTCCAAATGCAGTGATGCCTCCTTGAGAAACTGAAACTGTGTGCCTTATAATATTTTAGAAAGCAAAAATGACTGTTCTGAGCCTTCTTAATTCTGATTGACTGAACAATTACAGCATAGTCTGCATACAAGCATGCACATATATGTGTGTACAATGGCAAACATACACAGTACCATCTCTAATTACCCCCTACCCCCCACCCCCCGCTCTCCCCCACACAGTTTGAACATGCGCACACCTGCACACATACGCACACATACACACTTATTCAGTTTCAAGGAGGTGGCAAAGTGTGTGGACTGATCTGTATATCCTACATCACATCTGCTTAAAAAAAAAGAGAAAATGTCACAAGTCTGACCCACTTGTAAACCACACACTCTGGTCAGGCTTTGATCACCAACCCTAGAATGATAGATGTATATAAAACAGGTGAGTAAATACACTAAAATAAAACAAAACAGAAAGATGTACTGAAGGTAAATGATTGAAATAAAACGAGAATAAAAATAGGCAATGTTCAGCAAACCTGTGCAAATTTACACATGCATAGTTGCACAAGCATGTGTGCACACATACACACACAGATTCATAATGTACATGCACCAATTTGCAGGCCAAACTCCACCAGCATGCAGGCCCACTATCCACATGTAAACATATATTCAAATATGTAAGGCATCACTGCAGAATTTCACACACACAAAGGTCACATTGGTTCTGCAAACTAATAAAGGAGATGCACATATATTTGTGCAGCACCATTCATACCTCACCTTGGTCCCATAATTTACACAGCTAACCCACTTAATACACACACACACGTACACACACCAGCTCCCAGAATCCAAATGCACACACACATTCACTGCTACACTTTTGCTACTGATTTCAACACTGAAAGATTTCTTGGCAGAGATGAAAGCATAAACTATCTGTCGAGTTCTTTACAAAAAAAACAAACAAAAAAACACACCAACCAACCAACCAAACAAAAAAACAACCCCCCCCAAAAAACAACAAAAAAACAAAAACAAAACAAAACAAAGACTTTATGGTAAAGATTTTGAGAATTGTCACCAAGCTGATTTTTTATGGGTTAAAAAGCAAAATCACTTCAGCTGATGAAGAATCAAACTGATTTTCATTTTTCCACGGGTCAGGATACCACAGAGGAATTGTTTATCCTTCAAGTGTAAAGAGGAACTATGCTACACCTGTGAAGTAAGAAACATTTTGTTGCAGAAATACAAGAAAACTGCCTTGGCATCTTTGAAGAAGTAAATGTGTCCAATGTAAGAATATTTCATGGTCTGCTGAAAAAAAAAGACTCTGCAATAAAGATTGATTGAGAGTGTATTGGCTGATTGTGCAGAACAGCATAAGGAAACTGCTCTTTAGTTGGATAAAACTACACTTTCGGCCGTAGTTGCTCTCTTTTTCTCCGCATAGGCGGATAGTAGTTTGCACAGGACAGGAATGTCAGACCCCTGCCGGAGTCTGCACTAGCTGGGTCACGGTTAAGTATGTGTAATTAAACTACACTTTGGCATACCTCAAACTACACCTGGCTTTTTAAGTGGGTAAACAGGTCTGCACTTTGCTCACAAAGTGACAGACACTTCCATCAACCTCTCCAAGACCATGAACTTACGTGAATTAATGAAGTGTACACATCAAGAAAAATATACGTACGCAAAATACACACAAGCAACAAAAAGAATAAATATTCAACATATCATTCCCACCTCCTTAGTACTCCCCTCCCACACCCCGTGACTGTCTGGTCTCCTGGGTATTTCATGAAAGGTTAAAAAAAAAGTTATTCAAGAAAACAAACAAACAAAAAACAAAGCAAACTCGTAACTGAAATGGGCTATCATTGGTCACATCATCACTGACAAACCAGCTGATAAATGGCTTGCAGCAACAACAGAAAAAAAGGAAGGTGGGCAGCCGTGGCGGCTGTATCCACATTTCTTCCTCTCCGCTCCACTTGTATGACTGTACTGATCCATGTGGTGTGAGTGAATGTCCACGCCTACTTAGTGCGGTACGTCAGTATAATTTTCACATTCAAAACATTTGGTTGTAATGAAAGGATAAAGAATATACAATGTGAAATCATCTGCCCGAATGGGTAACAAACATCCACTGAGCCCCCCCCCCTCCTTCCCCCCCCCCCCCACTCATTTAAAGCTCGTCTTTGGTTGCAGGAGATCTTTGTGTGTGTGTGTGTGTGTGTGTGAGGACCACGGACGTGTATTAAAAACATCCGAGGGAGGACCCGCATTATCAAGGGGTAGACAATTCGTATCCACCAAGGGAAAGCACTTCAATATGTCTCGAAATGAAATTCGTGCGCGCAATATAAGATGACTTTGTACTCATATACTGCAAAGAAGGCGCATATTTTAAAGAAAATCAACTAACTGAAATAAATGGAATGAATTCATTATTTCTTAAGCCATTAAAACACTGTTACATGCACTTGGACCCCCCCAAACAGAACTATTTCCTATAAGTTGCTAGGCAGACGTACACTGTTTTGCGAGGTTGTTAGTCGGTCCCAATACTGAAAATGGAGACTGAAACAGATACCAACAAAATCCCCGAACCTGAGATCAAAACAGATCCAGCGGATCCTACTGGTGAGCAAGAAAAGACTGATGAAGAAAAGCCAGAGGGAGAAGTGGGCGAAGAGGGTGAAAAGGCTGAGGGTGAGGAAGAAGTTTTGTCCGAAGATGCCGAGGCGTTGAAAGAAGAGCTTGACAAAATCGTTGTCACTCCACCAGAGCCACCGAAACCGTAAGTTGTTCCGATATTTTCTCTGTAAAACTAAAAGGAAATCACTGTGCGACGACAATGTTTTTAAACGCTTAGATTGTTCGCTACAAGTTAAAACAACAGCATAAAACCTAATCCCTGTACACAACGATCAAATTCCTCAGCACAGGTAAAAGCTAAGACTGTCTGATATGTTTACTATGGATCTTTGTTGTCACTACCCTGAATAAGGAAACAAGAAGTGAACAAGAGGAATTATGTGTCTCATATGCTTACTATAGTCATATCAACATATACAGAACCATGATTTAGCAAGTTGTTGAATATGCGTCCGCTGTCTTAGTGTCTGGGATCCGCACAGCCAGAAAAAAATGAATGGAAACTCTTCAAAATATTGCTCAGGTTGAAACATTTGAGGAACCATGCCAAAAGATCTGTGGTCCATATCAGACAAAATATTGATACTTTCTGGTGAAATTTTTATTAATTTTGTAATCCTCATATTTTGTTCAAAATCAAATTTAAATGGCAATACATGTGATAATAATGAACTCTTTCTCTGTGTGTGTGTGTGTGTGTGTGTGTGTGTGTGTGTGTGTGCTTAGTGAGGAGGTGTTTGACCCAGCTGATTTTCCTCCATCTTACAAAGACAATCTTCCTAAAGAGCAACTTGTGCTGCAGTACGCAGACAACTTCCGACGTCAGTATGTTCACCTGTACCGCGACCGCAAGCCTCTCTTCCTCAATCCAGTCAATGAATGTATGGTGGAGGTACTGTGTCACATTGTATTGTGTTAAACTATATTTTACATGTGTGTGTGTGTGTGTGTGTGTGTGTGTGTGTGTGTGTGTGTGTGTGTGTGTGTGTGTGTGTGTGTGTGTGTGTGTGTGTGTGTGTGTGTGTGTTGAAAGTAGATAAATTGGCGAGTCAACAACAACAACAACAGAATCTAGAGCATCCCTGTTTTGATGCAAAGCTCTGCTGTTAATTGTTCTTGCTCTATTGCTGACAGTAAAGTTCTTGCCAATGTATAAGGATCAAACTCAGAACATGTTCTCATTGCTCAAGCCAGTTGTATTGAACTTCAATGTAACATGATACATATCTTCTATCACATCTTAATTTTGATTTTATTTTCTGTTGATTATCACAATCCACATAACAGCACCATACTATGATAAGTAGTGTATGAGAGCATGCGTGTGAGCGTGCATGTGTAATTGAGTCTGGGCATGTGTGTGATGGAGGGAAGAAGGAACGGATTCATTTCAGTTTATTGTTACAGTGTATTACCAACACAAAATTCCACTTATGTGCTATGTATGATTGATACTTTCAGAAATTTGTCTGCACTACAATACGCCCCACACAACTGCAGTACAAAGAGCTGTACAACTGGGATGGTGCAGCTGACTTTGTTGCGGACTACCTGGACTTTGAAACACTGGACCCAGCTTATGAAGTGGTCAGTTTGATATAGACTCTGCACGCGTGCATGTAGACCTACCCTGGATAGGGTCTGTACTACACAATAATGCAACTAATACAAAGGTATGCAGTTTGAAAATACACACCCAAATACATATGCTCCTCCATGCACACACAGACACAGACACACACACACACACACACACACACACACAAGTAAGCTTTTATAGAATGCATGGCAAACTCAAATAAAAAATAAATTGAAAAGCTATGAAAAATACAAGTGGCTGTAGAGAAAGCTGCTGAAAAGAGGAAAGCTGAGGAAGAGAGAGAGAGAGACAGACACAGACAGATAGACAGACAGACAGATACAGCGGCAGAGACAGAGACAGAGAATTGATTTAACCATGGATAAACATGCCCTGGTCCATTCATGGGAAAGACATCAGCTTGAAAAACAGTCTTCTATACTTTCAGCCAACGCGCATGCTGTCACCAGCCACTGTCCTGAAACGACAGAAAGGAAACTGCTTTGAGTACAGCACCCTTCTCTGTTCCCTTCTCATTGCTTCTGGGTACGATGCGTATGTCGTCAACGGCTATGCAACCAGGGAGACTTGTCTGGCAGATGAAACAAGAGAAGTTTGTCCTCTCTTAAAGAAAAAGGAGGAGGTGAGTAGCATGACTTCAAGATGACTTTATTGTATCTTTTTGAAATTTGATTTTAATTTTTGTTATTACAGATTTTCATTGTTATCATTATTTTTTTTAAGACTGTTTCTTGTGTGATCAAGGTGATATAAACAAAGAAACAAACAGGAAACAAAGAAACAAACAGGAGAAAATATAGCTTTTGCTTTACTTGTTTGTGCTTCAGTAATTTTTTGTTTGATGTGTGCCCCAGTGATTTTTGTTTGACCAGCTGATGTTGCTTTTAGTTAACTTTGGAAAAGTGCTTGAGGCTGTATGATAGTCATTGATATAGTGCACCTTTGGTGACAGACAAGAATCTGCGGTGGAAAGTTTTGGAAGAAAAAAGTCTTATCAACTCTATACATATTAAGCAGTGCACATTTATAGCCATCTCCTAGGGCTGGAACAAACTTACCATTTTTTTCTTTGTACCAAAGCTGAGCATCAACAGTAGTTATAGCAGAGGCAGCAGTGGCTGTACTGATTATTGGTAAAAGTTAGATCGATGGAGATTGTAGTAATAAACATACCAATGGCACATAATTGGGAGGAGAGATTATATTGTAATGTAATGCATTGAATTCATTGTTGTATACATAATAACGTATATGGGTTAAAGACAAGAATTCAGTATATTTTCATGACTTCATAGTACTGGATCTGCACATGTCTGTGATCATGGTGTGAAGCAGAACAATGGTTTATTACAGTAGTAAATGAAATGCCCTAAGTCATGGAGATTCCAGTCATCTTTGTTCATCATTATGCAGAGTATAAACTTACTTACTTCAGAAACTGCCTGTTATGCCCTCTGGCATGTTGGACAGCAATGAAGAACCACCACTCTTGTCTGTTTCGAGGGGGGGGGGGGGGGCAGTCTCTGAAAGGTACCCCAGGTGTGCTTCAGGGCCTTGAGTTCTCCTTCGACTGTTCTGTGCCAGGTATTCTTTGGCCTTCTCTCTCTAGGGTCTACCTTTTGGTGTGCAGTGAAGGGCTTTCCAGGTGATGTGATCTTGCTCTCTTTGCATTACTTGTCTAGTTCATTTCCACAAACCTTCTAATGGTGATGGTCTCCATGTTCTCCTGATTACCACAGGCTGTAGCGGAGCAGAAGAAAAAAGAGCTGAAGAAGTACACGGTCAAGCCGCCCAAGGATCTGCGCAGCAAGTTCATCCTGAAGATGGAGGCACGCAAAGTGGCGGAGGAGAAAGCGGCAGAGGACAAGAGGAAAACTGAGGAAGAGCAAAGGCTGTTGGTCAGTGCATGTGTTGAGTTACATGAATTATGTGTATAATTAGTTAATGCATTCTGTATGTGTATAGTGTGTATAGTGTGTGTGTGTATGTGTGTGTGTGTGTGTGTGTGTGTGTGTGTGTGTGTGTGTGTGTGCTCGCTTAAAATGAAAATAAAAATTAAAAATAAGAAAAGAATCACAAAAGTCAACAAATTATGTATATGTTTTGAGTTACAAACATTCAGAAACATTTAAACAAACTTCATACCCTTGATATAATGATTAGATGCTGTCTATCTGATATGTTTAAACACACTAAAAGGTATTTGATCCCCACCCCCAATTCCACCCCTCCCTTCCAC
>NC_134896.1:15175844-15178344 GCF_041734735.1 Babylonia areolata | reverse complement strand
TATTCCAAGCTGTAAGTGATTTCCCATTGCTTTGGAGAAACCATACAGCTCTCACTTTGCTGTTGGCCCATCTATAAACTTATTTCAATCTGTGATATAAGATCATACATACTGGGCAAATGTGAGTCGTGTAGTATCGTGTCATATTTCTCTCACTATTAAATAAGGATGGGTGGTGAGGAGTTTGCCAACTACCTCATGAAGGACGGACTGGTCTCCTGCCTCTCTGTCTTTGACAACAGAGAATGTGAGTCGGGTAGTATCGTGTCATATCTCTCACTATTAGGGAAGGATGGGAGGTGGGGGAGGTAAGGGCAAGATTGGGAGAAGACTGGAAAAATGCAACAATACTTCTAGGGGAAAAAAAATTGATTACATTCTATTACTGTGTGGAAAGCTTTGTGTATTTCTGGACTGAAAGTTATAAAAAAATATTTTAAAAAATCAGAAGAAAAATGATATCTCTTGCTGTATTTCTGGACTCACAGATATTGAAAAATCAGAAGAAAAAAGATATCTCTTGTTGCTGTATTTCTGGACTTACAGATATTGAAAAATCAGAAGAAAAATGATATCTCTTGTTGCTGTATTTCTGGACTCACAGATATTGAAAAATCAGAAGAAAAATGATGTCTGTTGTTGCTGTATTTCTGAACTTACGAGCGTACAGATATTAAAAGATCAGAAGAAAATGTTATCTCTTGTTGGTGTAAGGAATGCAGATCATGGAACTTCCTTGTTTTTCTTTTTTTTGCTGCAGTGACTGACCTGATCATGATCAAGGAGTATTACCGACACCGAGAAGACAAGCTGTACAGCCGCATCCACAACCACCGCACCGGCTGGATAACTGAGTACTTCTACGAGGGTCGGTCCCACTGCCTTAAAGGTATTGTATTACTTGTTTGAAAGAAACATTCACTTCCATCAAGGGTCATGAAGAAAGAAAATAAATGCAAGCTCAAGACTAGTTAGTGTCTTTGCAATTTTTATTGTCAGCTAGTGAGGGGTGGACAGTCTTTAACATAAGAATCACCAGGAATACTGAAGTGAGTCACAACATCAACAGTATTACGTGATGCGCGTCAAAACGGCAAGGTATCCCCATTTATAATATGATGCTATTGTTATGGATTTTATTACATTTTTGGTATATTAGTATGGTGTTTTATACAACACTTTTTACACACTGTGGTATTCCACAATTTATTTATTTTTTTTTTTAACAAATGGGTACCATTTCTAGTAAATATGATGAATAATTCCAGTGAATGCACATATTTATTGACTTTATAATTGTTTCTTAAGTCTAGCAGAAAGTGTGTGTGTTTTTTTAAACATGGTCTGATTTTATTTGTTATGCATGTGTAGTTTAAGTGCTTCACCAAAAGAATGATATAGTTGAATGATTAATCTGTTCTTTATATTTGGGCATTTTTTGCAATTACTGCTTATGTGTTTGGTGGATGTTTGTTTCCAGACTGTTCTGTCATTGTTTGGTAAAGGCAGTGACATCTGAAGTGTTTTTGATAAATGTTATCTGACATTTCATTTTGCCACACAAGCACACACAAGTGTGCACACACACATGCACACAGACACACAGAGATGCTCAGGGATAGGCACAAAATACAGACACAGACACACAAAACACACACAGACGCACACACACACACATATGTATGCATACAAACACACGCATGCACTCTCTCCCTCTTTCTCTCTCTCTCAAACACACACACACACACACACACACACACACACACACAAATATACAGTACCTCATGTTAATGTTATCTCTAAAGTATGTATTTTATCACCTGACACTGTTAAGCATAACTGTAATATCTATCTATCTATCTATCAAAGTGTCTATCTATCTACCTGTCTATCTATCTCTTATTCTGTCTGTCTGTCTGTTTCTCTGTATGTATATATATATATCTAGAGAGATAGATAAATATACTGATATAGATATATATATATATTCTTATTATATATTTCTGTGTGTATAATATATTCCAATACCTCTCCAAAACAGAGCACCAGTACAGAGCCAGTGCCCCAGGCCCAGAGAACGAGAGAACGATGGTGTTCTTCGACGTGGCGCGAGTGGACGGCCTGGTCAAGAGAGTGGAGACTCCCACGGAGATGACGGAACACTACAAAGACCGTGACGACTTTCTCTACTACAAGCATGTGATCTTCGGCCGACGACCCAAAAAGTTTGGACCACAGGACGGAGAGAATACTGTCAATCCTCGACCGATTGTTGTGAGTCGCTTGTGGGTGTTTGAGTGTGTGTGTGTGTGTGTGTGTACATGTGTGTGTGTTTGGGTGTGGGAGGTGGGGTGGGGGCGTTTGTGTGTGGGGTGTTTGTGTATGTGTTGGAGAGAGACAGAGAGAGAGAGAGAGAGAGAGAGAGAGAGAGAGAGAGAGAGAAAGACAAGACAAAATCTTTACCAACAAGGGTTAAACATAAGCCTATGACTTTATTTAC
>NC_134896.1:15165844-15170844 GCF_041734735.1 Babylonia areolata | reverse complement strand
CCTCCCACAACCCCTACCCCCATGGTTTTTTTTTTTTATTTTTATTTTTTATAATTTTTTTCCCCGTCTAATATCATGGCCTGGCTTCGCTGACGAAGATCTAGGAAGGGCGTTGTCCACGTCTGATGCAGGCACGCTCATGGCTGACAAGGCCAATGCGGGAAAAGCAGAGTCGGCCGCAGCGGTTGCAAGGGAAAGTCTGGTCTGGGTTCGCAGCTGCAGCGTCGTGGTTCTTCCTCCTTCTGCGTTTGTCCTCAAGGCTGGCCCTGCGGTTGTTTTCGAAGGAGGAGACAGCTTGGTGGATGGTGCGTCGCCAGGTCTCTCGATCAGCGGCTACTGCGGACCACTGGCGATGGTCAATGTGACAGGCACCGAGAGCTTTCTTCAAGGAGTCTTTGTATCTCTTCTTGGGTGCTCCTCTGTCACGGTGGCCAGTGGACAGTTCGCCATACAGCGCGATCTTGGGCAGGCGGTGGTCCTCCATCCTGGACACGTGTCCTGCCCAACGTAGCTGGGTCTTTAGCAGCACTGCCTCGATGCTGATAGTCTTTGCCTGCTCCAGGACCTCGACATTTGTAATATCACTTCAAGTGGAAAGACGTTAAACTGAAGACGACGACGACGTCCATGAAGAGGATGAGTTTTAACTGTGTGCTCCCAGTTATCCCATTCTTTGAGCCCATAGCATGCTCAACACTGGGTACGAGCCAGCAGTGGACCAAAAGCTCCGGGTCTGATGGGGCTTGAGAACTGTGGTAGAGGAGATGAAAACAGCAGGCAAGACCTGGCTCCCTCAAGACCAAAATGACTGGAGAAGATTCGTGGGCACCTTATGCTCCAGCCGGAGTGAAGAGGGTTAAGTAAGTAAGTAAGATGGGGCTTGAACCAGCGTCGTCAGTCCGCAACACTTAACTTCTTCACCATGTAGGACAGTCTCATATCTTAGAAATTATTATTATTATTTTTTTGCTGCTCCATCATCTGCACCATTTCAGTGACATTACTCCCATGCCACTCATTCCGAGTCCCCAACACAGAGCCACACCCGGGTTCGTTTGCCGCAGCCACAGGGAACCATTAATGTTAGGTCGCCAGGAGGGCACACATCAGAGGAGACCCTGCACTGCTGCTTAGTCACTTCAGTGGTGTTTGGTAGTGACTGTTCTGATTTAACATACTCAGGACACCACCTACTAAGCCCCTACTGATGATGGTAATGACCTAGTCTCCCCCAGAGTGGAGACCACCACCACGTTAGGGACCGCCCCACGTAGAAGGGAGGGGGCATCGAAACTGAGGTCACCATATCTTAGAAATCAGTATAACGTTTATTTCCCGGCAGGAGCAACGTCTGCTGGAGGAGAAGCTGAGGAAGCAGGAGATGGAGATCGACTACCTGGCACCCTTCCTGGCCCAGATGGGTGACCCGGAGAAGATCTCCCGGCAGCAGGCCTACAAGCTGAAGGAGGACTGCCTGGCTGACCTCAAGCAGCGCCTCATCGACAAGGCCAACCTCATCCAGGCCAGATTTGAAAAGGTGGGTGATATGAAAAAAAAGAAGAAGTTAAAGCTAGCCTTTTGCAGAGCCACCAGGGCAGTGAATTCATATTGATTGACTGTATCCTGGGGCTGGCACAGAAGATCCAGGCCGAGTTTGAAAAAAATGGTTTGAGATTTATAAAGGTTAAAAGTCAAAGGCCCCATAGTCTTTTACAGTCATCAGGGCAGTGTATCTCTATCAATCGACTGTGTCTTGGTGTTGGCGTGGGAAGGCAGTGTTCAGTCCAGGCTGGGTTTGAAAAGGTGGGTGAGGTGTTTGAAGGCTAAAAGTCTAAAGGTTCCGTAGCCATCTTTCAGCCATCAAGGCAGTGAATTCATATCGACAAGCTGTGTCTGTGGGGTTGGTATAGGAAGGCAGGGCCCAACCCAATCCAGGCCGAGTTTGAAAAGGTGGCTGAGATTCATAAAAGAATCGTCTGTTGCACCTGTCACGCCCGTTGAGCTAAAGGTTAGTTATGCATCCTGTAGGCATTGAAATTGTGCATATTCTTCTGGAAGTGTAACGACTTTGAACTGTTGCCTGACATCTATATAACAGCATGACAGGTGAGACATGAAACAGCGTGCATTGACACCTGTCGGGGTGTGACGGCCGGGTTTTTTTTTTCTTGGTTGCAGGAGACTCAGGAGCTGCAGAAGAAGCAGGCATGGTACCAGCAGAACCAGGTCTCCATGTCGAAGGACGACGAGGAGGACTACCTCAACTACTGCAGCGAAGCCATGTTCCGCATCCACATTCTGGAACTGCGCCTCAACAGGTGACTGCTCTGTGTGTGTGTGTGTGTGTGTGTGTGTGTGTGTGTGTGTGTGTCTTTGTGTATCATTGTGTCGTTTTTCTTCTGTTTTGTTCAACAATTTTTTTTTCTAACTTTGCTACTATTTGCATAAATGATCAAGTTGTTGGGTGGGACATGCTGTTTGTTAATTAAACGTTGTTAATTAAACGATGTCGTGGTCCTCATTGCCCCAGTAGGAAGGAGTCAGAGGCGTATTAAAAAAATCTTGAACCTGTGTGTGCAGACACAAAGAGATGGCCCCACACAAGTACATGGCCCTGGAGCAAAAGCTCCGCAACGACCCTCGTCTGGCTGAGTACTTCTGATGATCGTCAGACTTGGGTTTTTTTTAAAAATTTGTTTTAAACTCCTGCTGCATTTTGACTTTGACGCTTTACACTGCATTGTTTGATGAACATTGTCAGAGCGACCTGCCTCCTCCTCTCTCTGTGTCAGTCACTCAAGTGCTGATGCAGGAGGATACTCTGTCAGTGTCGCATTGTGTTATCTGTTGCACATTATCTCATTGAAAACAGACAATAAAGAAAGGACATGGAAGACAAATGAAAAAGAAAAAAGAAAAAAAAAAAAGAAAGGAGGGGGAGAATGGAAATGCCGACAATTAAAAAAAAAAAAAAAAAAAAAAAGAATCAGGAAGGAGAAGGAAATAGAATGAGTCAGTCGAGAGTACCATCATATCACATTTACAGGAACGTGACGTAATTTTGTTTATAAAATTCATTTTCATTTTCTGAACATGGTTTGCTGAAAAGAGAGAGAATAAGCCAGTTGATAGAAATATAATGATCTGCAGGAAGCTGATATGTTTTAATGTTTTATTTGATTTAAATTCCATTTTCTGAACATGTTTTGCTGAAGTATTATCCCCCCACCCTCCCACCCCTCCCAAACTGTGATGCTGTCCAGTTTTAGTCCCAGTTACTAAAAAGACTGACTTGAAACTTATGCTCATCAGCCATATGCGTATTAAACGGTTGAAATAGAAATGAAAGTCTGTTTGGATTTTTGGCTGTGTCTAGAAATACTTAAACGTGAATTGCAATACAAAAGTGGTGAGAATCTTTGGATGCTTTGTTTGTTGTTATTGCTGTCTTCTTGAACACAAACAGAGACAAATTAGCAAGGATGCAAGACAAACACTGTGCATATACTTCTATTCTATAGTTTTAATAATATCATCTTCATCATCATCATCATCATCATCATCATCATCAACAACAGCAGCAGCAGCAGCAGCAGCAGCAGCAGCATTACAAGTATTTGGAGGTGAAACACGTTCCATGTTTGCATACCCTGTGTACTACATTCTTAATGCCCTCCCCCCCACCCCCCTTCTCTCTCTCTCTCCTGTTCCTTAACATCCTTTGTCTGCATCTTGAAATTGCTGCCCGTCATGCAACACCATGTCTATTTCCTGAGACTGACACAAAAAACCACAAAAAACTGAAACGGTTTAAAAAAAAATTTTTTTTAAGTAACTTGAACAGAGACGAAGAGAAAAGTAGTGAAAAGGGAGTATGGCAGGGACAGAAGAAGAAGAAGAAGAAGAAAAAGGAGGAGGAGGAAGAGGAGAAGCAGAAGAAGAAGCAGAGGAAGAAAAAGGAGAAGGATGAGGAGGAAGAAGAAGAGTTGGAGGATGTGGAGAAGGAGCAGAAGAAGAAAAAGAAGGAGGAGGAGGAGAAGAAGAAGAAGAGGAAGAAAAAGAAGGAAGAAGAGGAGAAGAAGAAGTAGAGGAAGAAAAAGAAGGAAGAAGAGGAGGTGGAGAAGGAGCAGAAGAAGAAGCAGAAGAAGGAGGAGGAGAAGAAAAAGAAGAAGGAGGAGGAGAAGCAGAGGAAGAAAAAGGAGAAGGAAGGAGGTGGGGAAGGAACAGCTAGAGGAGGAGAAGAAGCAGCAGCAGAAGGAGGAAGAGGGGGAGGAGAAGAAGCAGAAGAAATTAACAGAGGAAGAAAAAGAAAGGGAGGAGGAGAAGGAAGAGGAGGAGGAGAAGAAAAAAAAGAAGAAGAGGAGGAAAAGAAGGAGGAAGAAGAAGAAGAGGAAGAGGAGGAGGAAGAGTAGGAGGAAGAGGAAGAAGAGGAAGAGGAGGAGGAAGAGTAGGAGGAAGAGGAAGAAGAAGAGGGGGAGGATGAGGAAGAGTAGGGGGAATAATAATAAGAAGAAACAAGGAAATAAAACAACCACCTTTGGATCAAATGTCTGCAAGCTGCTATAAAGGAACAAAGGGGGGGAAAATAAGATGAGACATCCTAGAAAGCTGAATGGAGATAAAAGAAAGAGAAGAAAGAGGAACACTGCCATTTCCAAATCCTGACCTTTCGAGGGAGCAGATTTTGCATCGTTCTTGGCATTGGTTTTTGAGCCGGAGAGTAATGAGTAATGTAAGAAGGGTGTTATGCAGGCTTTGCACAGGGCATCGCGGCATTGTCAACTTTCTCATTTCCCATTTCAAGATCAGGTACGTTTATTTTAAAGTAAAAGAACGAAATAAATAGGGCAATAGGCCAAGAGTCTTAAAAAAAAAAGTTTGCTTTTTTTATTGTTTTGTTTTTAGCTGTGGGTAAAGTGATGTGTGATAAGGTGAAGCAAGGTTAACATGAACTGAGGCCTTACGTGTATGCAAGCAAGCACATATGTAGATAATTATGC
>NC_134896.1:15158344-15163344 GCF_041734735.1 Babylonia areolata | reverse complement strand
CTACTCTTCGGGTGATTCGTTTCATGCTTTTCATTAATCACACGCTAATTTCAGTCTTGTTTATGGAATCAAATTCTGTCGGGAGACGTGGACTTGCAAAAGGCGGGGTAGTCTACAATCATATCTTATCAACCACGAACTAATTCAAGAGGATTAGTCGTGATCAGTGTCATGTATTTTTGTGACAATTGTTTTCAAATGTTGATGTAAATTGTTCGCACTCTGGGCCTTGTCCTAAGCAGGAAGAGCACATTATCAACTCCCCTTCTTCTTCTTTTTCTTATCATCCTCATCATCATCATCATCATCACCATAATCATTATATTGTCACACAACTTGTGTCGAAAACACCACTGTGATTGATTTTTTCTCTCTCCAGTTTTAGAGTTATGCATGCGTTTGAATGACTGGTGCGAAGGCGCTTTGATTTGTCTCTGCACAAGATTCAGCGCTACATAAATATAATAATAATAATTATTATTAATCCAGTTACTCTCAATTCTAAAACTCATCCAGGATGGAAATATGGATATATAAATCAAAATAGGGCTGTTGTAAAATATATATATATTTCAAAACTGGAACCTGTTGTGGGGGGGAAAAACCCAAAACACAACAATATAATAAAAAACAAAAAATAATAAAGAGAAAAACAAAACGAATAAGAAACACACAGAGAGGAAGTACCACCGAAGAAGACAGGCTGCGGTTGCTAAACAAACAAAAAAAACTGAAACAAACACATGCTTACCATTGGCGTAAAGCTCCATCGTCATCCAGACTGGCCAAGGCCATCCTGCAAGGGAATGGTGCCGAGAGCAGAGAGAAGACTGAGGCAGGCAGGAGAAGAGGTGGGAGAATATCTCAGAGTGGACGGAGTCAAACCCTGAGTGAGACAGTCGGAAGGACAGACAACTGCGAGGGATGGAGGAGGCTGGTTGCCAAATGTGTGGTGCCCCCGCGGTCTACGACAACTACGGGATAGATAGAGATGGACAGACTGATAGATAGATGAATAGATGGATAGACAGATAGATAGACAGAAAGCTCCATGCATCAAAACAAGCGCACGTGGCACAGGAAAGAAAACAGAGTGAAGTTAGACACCACTAAAGTCCGTGTGAGTTTGTGAAAGTTGGGTAATAAGAGCACAACAGGCAGAAACCAAAAGAACATTCGGCCGGTGTGACGGCAGTCAGGCCAAGCAGCGCCATTTTCCAAGGAAAGTAAAGCAGAAATAGGGGCGATAATTACAACCATCTACGTATAACAAGACTCCTTGACGCCTCGGTCTCGTTTTGCTTCCAAACCTTGGGTTATATCTTGAAAGAAAAAGGATGCAAAGATGCATAAACGAGCGGAAGAAAAATTTGATAATGTGGATGTGTTCATACTCATAATAATTATTCATGCGCACATAGTAATTACACACACACACACACACACACACACACACACACACACACACACACACATTACACCAAACTGCACAAATGCACTGTGCACAGTAAAAGAACAAGTTAACTTTAGTTTTGGCTTGCTTTTGCTCAGTGCATATATTCTCTTTCGATTCCACTGAACTACTGGTAACTTTAATACATTTAACTAAAGCCTAAAACAATCACCGATATGTGTGACAGGACATTAAACAAAAAATTCCATTCCTAAAACAATGAAGACGTTGATTAGCAGTAGACGGTCAGACAGAAGTGACAGGCTTATAGCTCCACACGTAAGAATATCCAGTGACATTAATACACTCTCACTGCAATTTGCGCATGCGCAACCAAAACACACCACAGTCGCACTGACAGGATTATGACTGTTCCCCCTATATATACTTCATCAGTAGACGAGTATTTAGTGCAGATGTTTTGCGTGCACGAGGGAGTGCGTGGTTTATCAGCATAATTAGGTGCATGTGTGTTCCTTTGTGTTCGGTAGGTGCATAGTAGGGGGGGTGGGGGTGGGGTTGGGGGGTTGGGAGGGGCTGAACGATGGATGTTACTTCAGATTTCACTCACAATGACACAATGTCTTCTCCGTCTGCGTTCATGAACTGCAACTTCCATGTTCACACGTAACCTATGTACGGGTAAGTTTTTGCATACGTGATTTGGGGTGGGATGGGGTGGGTGGGTATTCACACAAAGGTGGTTTTAAAAAAAAATTATTTTATTTTATTATTATTATTTTTTTTTATTCATTAGAAAATCCGGGAGGTTAGAAAAATACATTTCCCCCATTAACCCACCACACCAGGATTCGAAACCAGGACCCTCAGATTGAAAGTACAACGCATTAATTAAACCACTTGGTTGTTGTGCCCGGCCCGACCCGTCCCGTCGGCACGTTGTCTGATCATCCAAGGGAACCTAATGCCAGATGAAACAACACGACTGCGGAACATGTGGAGTGATGGCCTAGAGGTAACGCGTCCGCCTAGGAAGCGAGAGAATCTGAGCGCGCTGGTTCGAACCACGGCTCCCCCTCCACTAGACCTTGAGTGGTGGTCTGGACGCTAGTCACTCGGATGAGACGATAAACCGAGGTCCCGTGTGCAGCATGCAATTAGCGCAGGTAAAAGAACCCACGGCAACAAAAAGGTTGTTCCTGGCAAAATTCTGTAGAAAAATTCACAAAAAAACTGCACGCAGGAAAAAAATACAAACAAAAAAAAAAGAAGAAAAAAAAGGTGGCGTTGTAGTATAGTGACGCGCTTTCCCTGGGGAGAGCAGCCCGAATTTCACACAGAGAAATCTGTTGTGATAATAAGAAATACAAATTACAACACACAACATCTGGTATGCATAGTTAGAGACTTACAGCCACAGCCCATCAGTTGTTTCTTGTCATTATGCATTGAATCACAGGAAAAGAATGAACTCCTAAGAAAGGAAGACAACTAGCTGCTGGTCGTGCTTATAAACAACAACGACTGGCAAGAAGAAGAAGAAGAAGAAGAAGAAGAAGAACAACAACAACAACAACGACGACAGCAATCTTGAAAACATCAGATTTTTACACACATAGAAAAGAGTGGGGAAAACCTCAGAAAGGATAGGGAAAAACCCCCACCACCATCAACAACAAAAACAGAGAAGAACAGAAAGGAAAGGAAATTTATTTAAAAAAAAAGAAAAAAAAAAGAGAGAGTGAGAGAGAGAGAGAGAGAGAGAGAGAGAGAGGGAGAGAGAGAGAAAGAAGAAAATTAAAGAAAAGAAGAGAAATTGAGTCCCACCACCGCGGGCTACCGAAAAGAAGGGAGGGAACTGTAAAAAAAAAAAAAAAAAACCCAAAAAACCACTACCACCACAGTTTCTGCTGTCCATCCTCTCAACCCCCCCCACCCCCACCCCCCTCCCTGTCTGTGGTGTGATGTGGTAACAGCAGGAGACAGACAGGAGAAACTGAAGAAGGGGTTGGGGGTTGGGAGCCGGGGGGGGGGGGGGGGGGCGAGGGGAGAAGGGACAGGGGGGGGGGGGTTGTGTGTGTGTGTGGGGGGGGCAAGCCTTCACATCCCTCTCATTAAGACTGTGTTTTTCTGGCCCATTCAAAAGGGCAGCGGTGTTCTTTTCTCTTCCTTCTCGTTACAACCCCCCCACCCCACCCCACCCCCCCTACACCCCTTCCCCCACCTCCAGCACCCCCTCTACCCCCCCAGCCCCCGTGCCCCCCGCTCCCCCCCCCCCCCGCACCTTCCCTTCCAGACATTCCTCCTGCTTGTCTAACAAAAAGAATGGGGGTGGGTGGGGAGGAGGGGATGGAGAGTGGGGACTGGAGGGGGCTAATTCGTATCGATCGGTAGTTAATCTCTCTTTGTCTCTGTCTCTGTCTCTTCGGTTTCTCTCCCCCCTCCCCCCCACAACCCTTCCGACCCCCCCGCCCTCACCCCACCACCCAGTGGCTGGTTGCCCATGTCTGTCTGTCTCTCTGCACCTCTCCCCCCTCTCTCTCTCCCTCTCTCTCCCTCTCTCTCTCTTTCTCTCTCTCCCTCCCTCTCTCTCTCTCCCTCCCTCCTCTCTCCCTCCATCCCCCTCTCTCTCCCCCTCCCCCTCTCTCTCTCACTCCCTCTCTCTCTGCCTCCCCCTGCCGCTCTCTCTCTCCCTCCCTCTCTCCCTCCCCCTCTCTCTCCCTCCCTCCCTCTCTCTCTCCCTCTCTCTCTCTTTCCCTCCACCTCTCTCCCTCCCTCCCTCTCTCCCTCCACCCTCTCTCTCTCTCCTTCCCTCCCTCTCTCCCCCCCCCTCTCTCCCCCCCCTCCTTCTCTCCCCCCCTCTCTCTCCCCCCTCTCTCTCCTTCTTTCTCTCTTTCCCTCTCGCTCTCTCTCCCTCTGTCTCTGTCTGTCGATGTCTTCTGTCTGTCTATCCCTGTTTCAGTCTCTGTCTCTTACTTTCCCCTCTTCTGTCTCTTGCTTCGTTCGCAATTTTTTTTCCTGTTGTTGTTATGGTGTGTGGATGTACATTGCGTATATGAATAGGTGTGGTGTGGTGGTGATGGTGGTGGTGGTGGTGTGGTGGTGTGGTGTGGTGGTGGTGGTGGTGTGTGTGGTGTGTGTGTGTGTGTGTGTGTGTGTGTGTGTGTGTGTGTGAGAGAGAGAGAGAGAGAGAGAGAGAGAGAGAGAGAGAGTTCGAGAGAGTTCGCGTGTGCGTGCGTACGTTTTTTTTTTTTTTGTTTGTTTGTTGTTGTTGTTGTTGTTGTGTGTGTGTGTGTTCGTGTTTGCGTGCGTGCGTGCGAGCGTGCCACCGCCAGGATGTGTAGATTGATCCATGTCGTATACGCTACACCACAGCTGCAGCAAAAAACATTAAAAAAAAAAGAAAAAAAGAAAAAAAGAAAAGAAAAAAAAGGCCTGCAGACGCACATGAACCCAGCGCGCTCTTGTCAAGCCTTGAGCCAAAGTCAGAAGCATGCGTAACAGCGACCTTTAGTGTGGGTGGACACAGTCCCTGCAACTCTGTCCCATGGACATGACCAACCTTTTGAAAGTTTCCTAACGGATC
>NC_134896.1:15140844-15155844 GCF_041734735.1 Babylonia areolata | reverse complement strand
CCGGGTGTGAATGAAAGAGTACCTGACTTTGGTTGGGGAAACAAGGTTAACTCTTTCCATACGAACGGCGAAAGAGACGACGTTAACAGCGTTTCTCCCCAATTACCACCATCAAAATATAACAAGCGGTACGCTCTTACACTGAAGAGGTGAATGTTGACAAAGAATATCACAATTCTGAGGACGGAAGCTAAAGGTTGGGTCATTGAGACACCCACTGGACATCCGAGGGGTCTGTGTAGAGGAGAAGAGAGGACTGGCCGTACTGAGTGAGTTAAAACGGCGGAAGGAGAGAATTAGTCTCCAGATCCGAGCCCTAGTCATAGTGGATATGAATCCCCTTGCCCCGATAGCCGTTAAACGTTATGGAACCTTTTAACGTTTTTTTTTTCTTTTTCTTTTTTTCTAATAAATGTCTGTGAATTACCAAGTGTTTTTTTCTTTCTGCAAGACATCTGGCATCTCTCCTCACTGCTGCTCTGTCATGGAGCTTTGGAACCACCGCGTACTCCCTCTGTCAGGGTCGTTTTGTCGTCATCTGAGAGACATAGTGAAAAGGGGGAAAAAATCTGTGGCAGTAGGCAGTAATGATAATAACATCTCTCGGTCCAACCCACCTCACTGAACGTGCTTTGAAACTTAAAGGAGCTGTCATGTGAGGTGATTCCACTCCACATCCGACACCCCCCCCCTCCGTCCCCTTCCTCCCGTGCTTCCCCCCCGCCCCCCCGCTCCCCCGCCTTTCGGTTGAAACGTGCTGTAAAACGTTAGACGAGTTGAAAATTGTGGGTTGTTTTTGTGTGATTGGAGTGCTTGTCTTTGCTGTGTACTGTCGCATGATTGAAAATGTCAGAACTGAGAGCTTGTCAAAAACGCACAGTATCCATTAAGTCTGGTCAAGTCAACTCGTCAAGTCAAATTGATTATTTCTGGAGAGAAATTAATGAATTTACGTTTGTTTCGAGAATCTTTTGTTTTATTTTATTTTATTTTATTTTATTTTTATATAGGTGAAATAATGAGTTTAAGAAGGTGGCTATTTTTTCAGTTTTATTTTATTATTTGTTTTTAGTATAACACTTTCTGATACGTTAAAAAGTGCTCTTCTTCTTCTTCTGCGTTCACTCGTATGTGCACGAGTGGGCTTTTACGTGTATGACCGTTTTTACCCCGCCATGTAGGCAGCCATACTCCGTTTTCGGGGGTGTGCATGCTGGGTATGTTCTTGTTTCCATAACCCACCGAACGCTGACATGGATTACAGGATCTTTAACGTGCGTATTTGATCTTCTGCTTGCATATACACACGAAGGGGGTTCAGGCACTAGCAGGTCTGCACATATGTTGACCTGGGAGATCGTAAAAATCTCCACCCTTTACCCACCAGGCGCCGTCACCGTGATTCGAACCCGGGACCCTCAGATCGAAAGTCCAACGCTTTAACCACTCGGCTATTGCACCTGTCTAAAAAGTGCTCGAAAAGTGTTCTTTGTGTGTATCTTATAAAAGAAAGAAAGAAAGAAACAACAACAAGAAAACAACAACAACCAAACGACAAGAACAACAAACACCGTTGTTTTTACATATCTCGTCTTCTGATGGTGATATACATGCATACACACACACACACACACACACATACATACATACATATATATATATATATATGTGTGTGTGTGTGTGTGTGTGTGTGAGAGAGAGAGAGAGAGAGAAGGAGGAACTCCTCAGCTTTCGGATAAACACACGCAGTGAACTTTAAAGGCCCATTATATCTGGCGATTGGTTGGTTGGTCAGAAACTAATGGCTGAATCAGACGCCTGGCATTCTGAATAGCACAGTCTTTGTGGCATGCTTATTTTCGATTGTGTGATAGAATGCGACGTTAGAAGGTCAAGTGTAACTCCAGCGAATTTTGGCATAGAACTTGTGGCATAGCAGATGAAAGTGCTTGTGGAAAATCGTGAATTTTATTGCATTGAAATTCTTTTTTTGTTTTTGTTTTTAACTATACCTATATTGGATTCTGAATACTTCAAAATTTGCTTTCAAGAATATTTTTCAAAACCTATTTCTCCATGGAATCTGATGACATTTGGCGTGGCACTGGATGTCAACGACATCTCTGAAGAATGACCTTGCTGTGCAATCCTGAATAACCTTCAAGTTTATCAGGTTTGGGGTAAAAGAAAAACAACAACAGCAACAACAACAAAAACAAAACAAAGAAAAACAACAACAAAAAACAAAACAAAACACAAGATCACTAGACGTACTCTAAACTGACAGGCAGTGAAATTAAATTTCAACCAAATTTTCGTTTCCAGACACGACAATTATCCCTTTACCGGAGGTCAAACTTACAGAGGGAGGGAGGGCAGTAGCAGCAGTCTGTGACACCGGTTTGTCTCCCTTTGGAGGCCTAGGCAGCGCCACCGTCGAATGGAGGTTTAATGGGGCGGAAGGAGGGGAGTTCCGGTAGCGGAGAGATCATAAATTCGCCATTTGACGTCACTTCCAGACGATACAGCGCACTGCTTCCGGGCCCGAAGGACAGCGACAGTAGAAAGATTAAAAGCAGGGGAGGGTACCGATGGAAAGGAGGAGGGAGGGAGGAGGAAGGGGTGTGTGTGTTGGGAGAGGGGGGGTGGAGGGTGGTTGGGGGGTGGGGGGGGGGGGGGGGGGGCGAGAATGGGTGGTGGTGGGTAGCTGTGAGGGTGGTGGTCTCTACGGTTGGCGTGCTTTTTTTTTGTCCACTCGAACAACACTTTGTCAAGTTCTCTGATAAGTTTCCGTTTGATGTGTGTGTGTGTGTGTGTGTGTGTGTGTGTGTGTGTGTGTGTGTGTGTGTACGTGCATGCGTGCGTTTGTGTGTGCATGCGCACGCGCGTTTGACGACTTGTGTGTGTGTGTGTGTGTGTGTGTGTGTGTGTGTGTGGATGCGTACATAAGTATACACGTGTGTGAGTTAGTTCGTCACTTGATAGGGAAGTACGCGCGCGCGTGTATGTTTGTAGGTGTGTTCCTGTGTGTGCGTGTGCGCGCAAGAGCGAGTACGTCTCTGTGGTGACATAGTCCTGGCCTCTCAAACTCTCATCCCGTCCGTACTAAAAAGGAAATGGCGATAGTTCAGCTATAACAACATTTCTCCAGCCATTTCCTTGACAAGTAACCTTTTCGTAAAATGTTTTAGTTACACGCACTACCCACGCTGTACCTACTAAAGCAAGGGAAGAGCAGTCATAACGGAGAGAGAAGGCAGTCAGACAGTGAATTGATTACTATATATATATATATATATATATATATATATATTTATTATTGTTTTTACCAGTTTACCAATTTATTATTGTTATTATTATTATTATTTATTATTATTATTACTATTACTACTACCTTTTTTTTTTATAAAAATAATTATTATTTATTTTTTCCCTCAAGGCCTGACTAAGCGCGTTGGGTTACGCTGCTGGTCAGGCATCTGCTTGGCAGATGTGGTGTAGCGTATATGGATTTGTCCGAACGCAGTGACGCCTCCTTGAGCTACTGAAACTGAAACTGAAACTTACCAGTTTGCAAAGAAATAGTGTGTACGTTTATTTGTCTCACCGAACGAGAGAAAGACTGATCACAATGGGTCAGCTGGTCACTAAACGAGATATGCTGGAATATTAGAGCAGTTACTTAGTATATTCATTTTCACTGTATTTGTTACTTTGCCATATGTTGAGAGATAGAGAGGGATATAGATAAATAGATAGATACGGAACGGAGAAACGAAACGAAACGAAACGAAACGAATTTTTATTTCACGAGGGTAGTGGAGTAAGCACAGCTGCTTTTTTTTCAAATATTTTTTTACATCCAGCCCTCAGGACAGAGAGAGAGAGAGAGAGAGAGAGAGAGAGAGAGGCAAAACGTAATTTATTTTACTGATTGTAACAAATGAATAGAAAAAAACGATAAACTGAGGTCCCGTGTGCAGCATGCACTTAGCGCACGTAAAAGAACCCACGGCAACAAAAAGGTTGTTCCTGGCAAAATTCTCTAGAAAAACCCACTTCGATAGGGAAACAAACAAAATTGCAGGCAGAAAAAAAAAGAAAAGAAAAAAGGTGGCGCACTTAGTGTAGCGACGCTCTCTCCCTGGGGACAGCAGCCCGAGAAATCTGTTGTGACAGAAAACAGTAATACAATACAATACAATACAATACAATACAATACAATCAATTCATTTCCAGTAGTTCTTTGACTATGTACCAATCTCATTCTCACCAATCTAGAAATAATTATTTCTGATTCTTCCATGACGCCGGGCTAAATCATCCGTCAAAAGAAAGAAAGAAAGAAAGAAACAGCGGCAGGCAACTAGCTCGAAATAGCAGTCCTTGGCTGGCATAGAAAGACACCTTTTGTATCACAGATGGGCACGAAAAGCAAAAGGAAGCCGTCTTGAAACAGTAGTGGTTTTGGCTGTTTTGCTTTCCCCCTTTTTTTTCCCCCCTGCTCCGCTCCAAGAACAGATGTACAAGCGACAAAATATTGGAGAGGTACACCATCAGACTTGTCGTCAGACGATGGGATGACCACCAGCAAATTAAGTGAATGAATGAGTTTCAGTTTCAGTTTCAGTAGCTCAAGGAGGCGTCACTGCGTTCGGACAAATCCATATACGCTACACCACATCTGCCAAGCAGATGCCTGACCAGCAGCGTAACCCAACGCGCTTAGTCAGGCCTTGAGAAAAAAAGGTGAATAAATAATAGATAAGCGTACATAAATAAGTAAATAAATAAATAAATAATAATTATAATATATAAAAAAGGGGTAGTAATAATAATAATAATAATAATAAATAAATAAATAAATAAATAAATGAATGATGAATGATATCGATACTTATATATCCGCGGTTGGAGACCAAGCCCATAGCGCTTTGCAAACACGGGGTCATTTGCACAACAGGCTGCCTACTTGGTTAGAGCCGACCATTGCCTGTCAATTGCGTTCATCATTCGTTTCATGTGTCATTCAATCCGATTTCAGGCGCGCACATATACACACTCATCATGTAACATTTCACTTGTATGACTGTCTTGTTTATCTACCACGCTAAGCAGGCGGCTAGCCATACTACGTTTGCGGGGGTGTGCATGCTGGGTATGTTCTTGTTTCCATAACCCACCGAACGCTGACATGAATTACAAGATCTTTAATGTTCGTATTTGATCTTCTGCGTGCGTATACACACGAAGGGGGTTAGGGCACAAGCAGGTCTGCATATATGTTGACCTGGGAGATCGGAAAAAAAAATCCACCATTTTCCCAACAGGCGCCGTCACCGAGATTCGAACAGGGGACCGTCAAATTGAAAGTCCAACGCTTTAACCACTCGGCTATTGCGCCCTGGCTGAGGACTGTGGACAAGGAAGCGCCTTGACTGCCTCATTCGTCCAACGACACGAGAACATCAAAGTCCACGTAAATCCCCCCCCCCCCCCTCCCTCTCCCCCTTCCTCCCTCCTGCACTTCCACTCACCCTCTCCTGCCTGATGTGTCAGTCACAGCTGTCTGGTGGAGAGGATTAGGATACGTTCACATTGAGCGTCGTCAGTTTGCTGACAGCCAGTATCTGTCACCCTGGCACAGCCAGACACATACACTGCCAGCTGCTGTCAAGTAGAAACAATACCGCGCTCTCTAAAACGGAAGAAACGAATGTCATTGGGGTTCACGCTATGAAGAGTTCAGTCCCTTCGACCATCCATCCATCTCATCTTCGCTCTTCCTCTGTGGCCGTCATCCTGTTGTTGTCATGTTTCCTTGCTTCTCTATGACTCAAAAGAGTTCATGGGAATAAATAAACTCTGAAAAAAAAAACCCAACTCAATCTGTCAACACGAGACAAATAAAAAAGCTGACTGGAGATGGCTGGTTGCCAGGATGAACACTTCCTCGCGGCCGAAATACGTGGCGGGGGAAAGCGCAAAGAAAAAAAAAAAGATGTGTGCATACGTATCGGCCAGTTGCTGACAGCTGCTGGCTGGGGCTTGGTGTGAACGTTGTCTAAAGGCTAATTTACACTAGGCATCTCAACTCCCAGCAACTAGTTGTGCTAGCGTTGCCGAGCTAGATGAGGAAGGATATTGTGAGTTGGTGGCAGTTGTCGACCCTTTATTTTTAGATCTAGCCTATCTGGTTTTCCCGATCAAGATGCGCTTCAAGTTGCCGTAGGTGAAATAGATATCACCTCCCACCCAATATCCTATGGAGTTGGCCGCCAACTTCGACGTTGGCGCCAGTTGACATGCGCGTTTACACAAGATGCGCTGAGTTGAGGCAACCTTTTTCTCCACCGCGTGGCATTGCTCGACTCGCAAGCCAAGCCTCGCTCGCACGCACGCAGTGTGTGTTTTTTGGACGCGATAACTACGATGTAAGTTGATTTACGTTGACAGAGGTTGTGGCAACTAGTTGGTGTGGGTTACTGCATCTTATCTCAACTTGTACAGTTGGTGTGCGCACAGTATATAAACCAGACCATCACACGATATCTTTGCGCGCATTTCATTCAAATCTTTGGCTGCTGCTTGGGTTTTTCACTGTCGACCCTGCAACAACAAGATGTCGAGTCCTGATTCCGCAGTTGTTCCTGATGATGTGCCGTCGACTCCTGGAGATGCTGCAGAGCACACCCCGGGGATCGAGTCCACCCCCACCCAGACTGACAAGAAGGGCAAGTCCCTCAAGCAGCCAAGGCTCACCGAGAATCAAAAGGAGCAGGTCTTGGATTTTCTGAAGAGAAATCCCTTTCTTTTCGACAAGAGGCAAGATGGACTGAATAGCTACCCCGAGAGCTTTATTTATACTATCTTTGAAGTTGAGCCAAGACCCACACCAACTACATGTCAACTTTCCAAGTTGAGCACAAGTTAACGCAACAGTTGTTGGCAGTTGGTGGTAGTTGCCAGTAAAAATGCTGTATAAAAGCGCCCAGCGCTTGCTGCGCGTGTGACGTGGCGGGGAGGCGGGGCTTATTTTAAAAAACAACAAACTGCATTCGCAAGGGAGTTGAGGCAACCTGAATTCGGTAACTAGTTGACCAACGTTGAGCGGAGATATCGTTAGTTGACGCTCAACTTAGCTCAACTAGTTGAGCTAAGATACCGGCCTAGTGTAAATGTAGCCTAAAGGATAATTTACACTAGGCATCTCAACTCCCAGCAACTAGTTGTGCTAGCGTTGCCGAGCTAGATGAGGAAGGATATTGTGAGTTGGTGGCAGTTGTCGACCCTTTATTTTTAGACCTAGCCTATCTGGTTTTCCCGATCAAGATGCGCTTCAAGTTGCCGTAGGTGAAATAGATATCACCTCCCACCCAATATCCTATGGAGTTGGCCGCCAACTTCGACGTTGGCGCCAGTTGACATGCGCGTTTACACAAGATGCGCTGAGTTGAGGCAACCTTTTTCTCCACCGCGTGGCATTGCTCGACTCGCAAGCCAAGCCTCGCTCGCACGCACGCAGTGTGTGTTTTTTGGACGCGATAACTACGATTTAAGTTGATTTACGTTGACAGAGGTTATGGCAACTAGTTGGTGTGGGTTACTGCATCTTATCTCAACTTGTACAGTGGGTGTGCGCACAGTATATAAACCAGACCATCACACGATATCTTTGCGCGCATTTCATTCAAATCTTTGGCTGCTGCTAGGGTTTTTCACTGTCGACCCTGCAACAACAAGATGTCGAGTCCTGATTCCGCAGTTGTTCCTGATGATGTGCCGTCGACTCCTGGAGATGCTGCAGAGCACACCCCGGGGATCGAGTCCACCCCCACCCAGACTGACAAGAAGGGCAAGTCCCTCAAGCAGCCAAGGCTCACCGAGAATCAAAAGGAGCAGGTCTTGGATTTTCTGAAGAGAAATCCCTTTCTTTTCGACAAGAGGCAAGATGGACTGAATAGCTACCCCGAGAGCTTTATTTATACTATCTTGGAAGTTGAGCCAAAACCCACACCAACTACATGTCAACTTTCCAAGTTGAGCACAAGTTAACGCAACAGTTGTTGGCAGTTGGTGGTAGTTGCCAGTAAAAATGCTGTATAAAAGCGCCCAGCGCTTGCTGCGCGTATGACGTGGCGGGGAGGCGGGGCTTATTTAAAAAAAAATAAAATCTGCATTCGCAAGGGAGTTGAGGCAACCTGAATTCGGTAACTAGTTGACCAACGTTGAGCGGAGATATCGTTAGTTGACGCTCAACTTAGCTCAACTAGTTGAGCTAAGATACCGGCCTAGTGTAAATGTAGCCTTACCAGTGAAGGGTGGAGAAGGGTGGGGAGGAGGGGGGCGGAGGGGGGTGCTTCCTGCATTGATAACCGGTTGAGTCACACACACGGTCCAGAGCGAATGCCAAAAATAGCTAGGGCTCATGAAAAATCCCCACTCTCATCAATTTTTATTACTGTGGGGAGGCAGGATTATATATATATATATATATATATATACATATATATAATATATATATATAGTATTTGTATTTCTTTTTATCGCAACAGATTTCTCTGTGTGAAATTCGGGCTGCTCTCGCCAGGGAGAGCGTGTCGCTATACTAAAGCGCCATCCATTTTTTTTTGTATATTTTCCTGCGTGCATTTTTTTTTAGTTGTTTTTCCTATCACAGTGGATTTTTCTACAGAATTTTGCCAGAAACAACCCTTTTGCTGCCGTGGGTTCTTTTACGTGCGCTAAGTGCATGCTGCACACGGGACATCGGTTTATCGTCTCATCCGAATGATTAGCGTCCAGACCACCACTCAAGGTCTAGTGGAGGGGGAGAAAATATCGGCGGCTGACCGTGATTCGAACCAGCGCGCTCAGATTCTCTCGCTTCCTAGGTGGACGCGTTACCTCTAAGCCATCACTCCACGTATATATCTTGAAGACCACTTTAGAAGATGCTTCACCAGGGTGCTGTTTCCAGAACAGTGAAGTCCGTCAGTATGGAAGTGTTTGATGCATCCTTCCTGGAATCCCGTCCACCCATCCCGTTTCCATCATTATAAACCATTGTATTATCATTATGATTAGCACCGCTCATCACTTCAGAAGATGTTTCACCATGGCGCCGTTCCCAGAACAGTGAAGGTTTATACAAAACTATGTTTTCCGACCCAGATGTCAGGGAAATAGGGACGCATTAGTCTTTAGTTTATTATTTTTCTTTCTGTTGGTCTCGTTAAATATGGTATCTTCCTCGTGGATATCTATCTATCTATCTTTCCAACACACAAAACATACGCAGACACAGATACAGACAGAGAGACAGATAGACAGACAGACAGACAGACATGACTCACCTTACCTCGTATGGTGGAGTCAATCTCACTCTCTATTCAGTTAACTCCTACCCCCACCTTCTCCCGTCCCGCTCCGAGCTCCCCCTCCCCCCCCCCCCACCCCCAGCACCTCCCCCCACCAAACAACCCGACCCCATTAACAGTGCGTGGAGAGAAAGAAAATGAATATTCATAAACAGCCAGGAGCAGCCAAGCATATCAAGGCTCCTTTTTTTTTTTTTTTTTTTTTTTTTTTTTTACAGCTGGCTTGGAGCGTGATGCTGGTGAAAATGACGGAATTAAGTGCTCCTGGTGGCGGTCATAAACAATGGATTGCGACAGTTATTTTAGGCGTAAGCCCAACAAGGTCAAATACGGGTTTTAGTGCAGGGAAATGCTTGTGCATTGACTGACACGGAGGGGAACACTCACAATTTCCACACACGTACGTACATGCATGTAGATGGGAGCTACTCGTGGATAGAAGACAAGTCTGCACGCATGTTTTTTTGTTTGTTCTTTTTTTTTTTTTTTTTTTTTTTTTTAAAGAAGTAATGAATAGTAATGTGATTAGACCGTTAAATTTCGATCGTGTACATATGCCTGAACTAAAGTACACTCAAGCACGAAATATAAAAAAAAAGGCGTCAAACTGAAAAAAAAATAAGACAAGCTGGAGAGAAAAAAAAGGTGGACCGAAAAAACATGACGAAAGCTCTTTTTTTAAAATATTCTTTTAAATTTTTTTTATTTTGCTGTATTGTCACTTGCACCATTCAAATAACACTACTCCTACGCCACTCATCCTGAGTGTCCCGTGCACACCCACTTTCCGTGTTCGTCTGCTGCAGTCCAAGCACCAGCAGTCCACGAGAACTATCCATGCTAGGTCAGTAAGAAGGCGACACTTCAGACGAGCCACTGTTCTGCCGATGAGTCACTTCAGTGGGTATTCAGTAGTGCTTATTCTGATCCAACACACGCAGGGCACTCACTACCTTCTAAGCCCCGCCGCCCTCCCCCCTCCCCCTCCCAACCTCTTCAACCCCGTCCCTCCCCCCTGAACTGATTGCAAGAATCGTTTTGGTCACAGAGCCAGACTGGGTGGATTCGAGTATTGCGAAGACGACGTTTTTACTTGGGAATCAGACAGCCTACTTTCAGTCAGTAGCCCATTTTAGTCTTCTCTGTGTGTGTGTGTGTGTGTGTGTGTGTCTGTGTGTGTGTGTGTTCAGTTTTGCTGGAATGATGGTGGTGATGTCAGGTAGCGATGAGATGGGGATAGATCAGACGTTTAGAATGACGCGACGTAGTCTTCTTGCCAATCACCAGCAGCTCTTTCAGGTGTCTGCGGTATCTCTACGATCCGGTGACACTTACTGTTAACAACTTGTCGGGCTCGGAAGAAAGGAGACAAAGAGAACTACCGTGGACTCTTTTCAGTGAAAAGAGGTGTGTAAAGAAGGGAAGAAGAATGATGGCTTCTATTACTGTTCGTCATATCTGTTGGGTGTCTTTAACTCTCTCCATACGAACGGCGAAAGAGACGACGTTAACAGTGTTTCACCCCAGTTACCATCAAAATATTGCAAGCGGAAGGCTCTTATACTGAAGAGGTGAATGTTGACAAAGAATACCACAATTCTGACGACGGAAGCTAAAGGTTGGGTCATTCAGACACCCACTGGACATCCGAGGGGTGTGTGTAGAGGAGAAGAGAGGACTGGCCGTACTGAGTGAGTTCAAGTCTCGTGTCTATGGAAGAAGAGGAATCCGTGCTGTTTCCATTTTGAAAGAAGTTGTGTTGTCTCTTTTTGATTCAGGCTTTCTCTCAGCTGATGAACGGATGTCGCTTACAGAAGCAGTCATACTTTGGGAATGGCTTGTTGTGTCGGTAGAGATCCAAGAACTGTGAAATAACGAACGTGTTTTGTGTTTTCGGCCTGTATGTCACTACTACTACCACCACTGCTGCTCTGTGGATGCTGCTGTTACAACAAAAGATATACGTGCGTGTGTCCAGAGAGAGAGAGAGAGAGAGAGAGAGAGAGAGAGAGAACCATTCCTTTTGCTTGTTGTAAGAAATAAAATCCACCCACCCATTTCTTTTCAGTCGAAGACGCTGTACCAGTCACGTTGACACTACTGGTCTTCGAATCTTTATCACAACTGGCATCCGTATCCCTTTATCGACGACCGTTCACCAAAAGACATAACATCAGGAAAACCAAAGAAACACAGCATCCATAAGTATGGCCGGAAGAAAGATACATACTCTTTTTGAATTGTGACGAAAGGCAGCCTGCCTACTCATCCGTCAGTCCGACGGGAGACTCCATCATTGTGACGAAAGCAAAGAAGGGAGACATCTTTAGATAGCTATTTGACTGAAGAGCCCCGGACTATAGCATTGTATTGTATTGTATTGTATTGTATTGTAGTGTATTGTAGTTATTTGACTGAAGAGCCACGGACTATAGCATTGTATTGTACTGTAGTTATTTGACTGAAGAGTCCCGGACTATAGCATTGTATTGTATTGTATTGTATTGTAGTTATTTGACTGAAGAGTCCCGGACTATAGCATTGTATTGTATTGTAGTTATTTGACTGAAGAGCCCCGGACTATAGCATTGTATTGTATTGTATTGTAGTTATTTGACTGAAGAGCCCCGGACTATAGCATTGTATTGTATTGTAGTTATTTGACTGAAGAGCCCCGGACTATAGCATAGTATTGTATTGTATTGTAGTTATTTGACTGAACAGCCCCGGACTATAGCATTGTATTGTATTGTAGGTATTTGACTGAAGAGCCCCGGACTATAGCATTGTATTGTATTGTATTGTAGTTATTTGACTGAAGAGCCCCGGACTATAGCATTGTATTGTATTGTAGTTATTTGACTGAAGAGTCCCGGACTATAGCATTGTATTGTATTGTATTGTAGTTATTTGACTGAAGAGTCCCGGACTATAGCATTGTATTGTATTGTATTGTAGTTATTTGACTGAAGAGCCCCGGACTATAGCATTGTATTGTATTGTATTGTAGTTATTTGACTGAAGAGCCCCGGACTATAGCATTGTATTGTATTGTAGTTATTTGACTGAAGAGTCCCGGACTATAGCATTGTATTGTATTGTATTGTAGTTATTTGACTGAAGAGTCCCGGACTATAGCATTGTATTGTATTGTATTGTAGTTATTTGACTGAAGAGCCCCGGACTATAGCATTGTATTGTATTGTATTGTAGTTATTTGACTGAAGAGCCCCGGACTATAGCATTGTATTGTATTGTAGTTATTTGACTGAAGAGTCCCGGACTATAGCATTGTATTGTATTGTAGTTATTTGACTGAAGAGCCCCGGACTATAGCATTGTATTGTATTGTACTGTAGTTATTTGACTGAAGAGTCCCGGACTATAGCATTGTATTGTATTGTATTGTATTGTAGTTATTTGACTGAAGAGCCCCGGACTATAGCATTGTATTGTATTGTAGTTATTTGACTGAAGAGTCCCGGACTATAGCATTGTATTGTATTGTATTGTAGTTATTTGACTGAAGAGTCCCGGACTATAGCATTGTATTGTATTGTATTGTAGTTATTTGACTGAAGAGTCCCGGACTATAGCATTGTATTGTATTGTATTGTAGTTATTTGACTGAAGAGTCCCGGACTATAGCATTGTATTGTATTGTAGTTATTTGACTGAAGAGCCCCGGACTATAGCATTGTATTGTATTGTAGTTATTTGACTGAAGAGCCCCGGACTATAGCATTGTATTGTATTGTAGTTATTTGACTGAAGAGCCCCGGACTATAGCATTGTATTGTATTGCATTATTTGTATTTGTATTTCTTTTTATCACAACAGATTTCTCTGTGTGAAATTCGGGCTGCTCTCCCCAGGGAGAGCGCGTCGCTACACTACAGCGCCACCCATTTTTTTTTTTTTTTCCCCTGCGTGCAGTTTTATTTGTTTTTCCTATCGCAGTGGATTTTTCTACAGAATTTTGCCAGGAACAACCCTTTTGTTGCCGTGGGTTCTTTTACGTGCGCTAAGTGCATGCTGCACACGGGACCTCGGTTTATCGTCTCGTCCGAAAGACTAGCGTCCAGACCACCACTCAAGGTCTAGTGGAGGGGGAGAAAATATCGGCGGCTGAGCCGTGATTCGAAGCAGCGCGCTCAGATTCTCTCTCTTCCTAGGCGGACGCGTTACCTCTAGGCCATCACTCCACGTTATATTGTATTGCATTGCATTGTATTTATTGTATTGTATTGTATCACATTGCACTGTATTTATTGTATTGTATAACATTGCACTGTATTTATTGTATTGTACTGTACTGCGTTGTATTGTATGATATTGTACTATTTTCCTCTGTGCAAAATTCGGGCTACATTGCCCCGGGGAGTGCTCATCACCACAATGCAGCGCCAACCTTTTTTCTGTTCTTTTTTCTTTTTCTGTCTGCAAGTGCGTTATTGTTTTACCAGCACAGTGGATTTTTCCTTCAGAACGTTTACCATGGACAGCCCCTTTAAAGCCTGGGATCTTTTATTTGTTCGCCAGGTGCATGCCGAACACGGGACCACAGTTTATCGTCTCACCCGAAAGACTAGCACCCAGACCACATTTCAAGGTATAATGAAGGTATGTGTGTGTGTGTGTGTGTGTGTGCGCGCGCGCGCGCGTGTGTGTGCGTGTGTATGTGTGTGTGTGTGTGGGGGGGGGGGGGCGGGGGGGGGGGCGAGAGCGCGCGCGCGCGTATGTGTGTGCGCGCGTGAGTGTGTGTGTGTGTGTGTGTTGGGGGAGTGGGGGGTGGGTTAAAATCCCGGTCTGTGTGTGTGTGGGATTCGAACTCAAGGGCCCTAATCGGGAGCATCACCACCAGACCACCACTCCACTATTGTTCTGACTGTGTGTCCCGTCACCCCCCCCCCCCCACTCCTGTCTGATGCGTGACGCAGGGCTCTCTGGTGGAGAGAGGGTCATTAGCGTTGGGAAAAAATGGTGGTGGTGGTGGTGGTGGTGGTAGTGATGATGGTGGAAGAAGGCGGGTTGGGGGTGGGGGGTGGGGGTAGGGGGAAGAGGCGGGGGCTTCATAGTAATGGTACATTCACATGTACAGTAGTCCTTCATGTACGTCAGATCGACCAGTAGGAGGCCAAAAATGGGTCAGGAAGAAAGCACTGTCTCTTCATCACTGTGTGTGTGTGTGTGTGTGTGTGTGTGTGTGTAGGGGGGAGGGGAAGGATACGTGATGTTAACGTAGGCGATGTGGCGACCAGTTTGGAATGACTCTGGGTGATGTTCACGAGGAAACCCACATACACCCACACTCACACCCACACCCACACTCCCAAAGATTACACACACACACACACACACACACACACACTCATCATATACACTCAGGTCACTTTTCTCATATCCAGTTCACTATACCACCAGCACCTTTTCAACTCCCCCCACCCCTTATGAGCTCCGAAACCCCGATCACCCCCCCCCTCCCACTCGCGACCCCACCCTACCCCCACCCCCTGACCTTTTTGTGTGTGTGTGTGTATTACTGATGGCGTCTCCCGTCGGACCGACGGACGAGTAGGCAGGCAGGCTTATCTGTCGGTGTGTATCCTCACATGGGAGA
>NC_134896.1:15115844-15128344 GCF_041734735.1 Babylonia areolata | reverse complement strand
CTCAACCCCCACTTACTCCCTCACGAATATACAAGCTTAGCCACCGGAGAAAAGTGCAAGGTCAGATTCAAGTATGATAAAGTATGCATCATTTAAATGACAAATGGTTGACGAGACAAATACATCCTTTTTGGTCCACGAAAACTGGGCCAGTTATGTAGGACAACCCGGAAAAAATGTTAAATGTTACATGTTTGTCTGAGTGTGTATGTACGTGCCTGAAATCTGATTGAATGACACAGGAAACGAATGATGAGCGCCCAATGGCAGCCGTCAATCGGATCTACCCAGGTACGTAGGCAGCCTGTTGTATAAATGACCCCCTGTTTGTGAAGCGCTTAGAGTTTGGTCTCCGACCGAGGATAGGCGCTATATAAGTATCCATATCAATCAATCAATCAATCAAAACATTTTTTTTTATACTATGTACACATAATGTTCCATGATTGATTACTGTGTGAAAGTTCCGCTAAAATTTCTTCCCATCAACACTGCCAAAAATCAGTTTCTCCAAACCTTCCCTTCTGACAGCTCGGCGTTAAGACCCAGTTAGGGGATGGGTTGTTGAGGAAGACAACATCAGAGCCACAGTTTTTACTGTATAACTCTTCTCCATGCATGGGAATAGGGAAATACATTGAATGGCTAAAGAATACCTTGGATTCCATTATCGCTTTTTACGTACAGCTTACAAAGTGGCATGGGCATGTATTGCTAACAGACTAAAAGCTGTTTTACCATGGTTTATTCACGCTGATCAAAAAGGTTTTACGAAAGGTTGATATGCAGGTGAAATATTCTACACTATATGGCATGGTGCTGTATGATAATGAAAGGAAAATGCCTGATCTCTTGTTGTTTGTAGATTTTAGAGAATGCATTTGACACTATTTCATGGAAGTTTATATCTAAAAGCTTTGATTAAAGCTTTAAAAAATGATAATTAAAAGAAAAGAAGATTTATACAGCACTAAATCTTGCACAGAAACAAAAGCTTAACAGAGCACGTTCACTCCCAACTTTCACACGCATGCATAACTCACAAAGGGATAAAGGGTAAACCTTATAAATACATGGAGATTTCAAGGCTAGAAAAACTGTGAAGGGAAAATGGAGGGTACGGCCCAGCTACTTTGGAAAGAGGGAGTGTTGTTGTTTGTTGTTGTTGTTTGTTGTTGTTGTTGTTGCGGAGTGGCGGACTAAAGTGGTAACGCATCCGCCTAGAAAAACGAGAGAATCTGAGCGCACGGGATCGAGCCCGAGTATCATTCATCTCCACCTTCACTACAAGTGATCTGGACGCTAGTCATTCGGATAAACCGAGGTCCCGTGTGTAGTATGCAGGTAGAGCATGGAAAAGAACCCAGGGCAATAAAAAAAAAAGTTATCGCTGACAAAATTCTGTAAAAAACAAAACAAAATAGCCACCGTAGCCAAGTGGTTAGCATCGCGGACTGATGGCTGGCTGGGAGGACGTGGGTTCGATTTCCTGCGGAGGTAAGTTTTTTTCTGCCCTTGACAAGTTCCAACCCAGAGTTGAGTATATATATATATATAAACAAAACATTTTTTTTCACATACCAACACATACTAATGGACATACGCACATGCACGCACGCATGCCCGAACACACACACACACACACACACTTGAACAGGCACACACAACCTCAAACACACACACACACACACACACACACACACACACACACACACACACACATCCACAAACAGATAGACAGATAGGCAGACAGACAGACAGACACACACACACAACACACATACACACACTGCTTCCTGTCATATCATTTGCAGGGATGAGGTTACAGATGAAAAACCAGGGGGGGGGGGGGGGGGGGCGGGTAGGAGGGGGGGGGGGGTGCGGGAAGAGAACAGAACAGCCGAAGAAGAAAAAGAAGAAGAGGAGAGGCAAAATAAAGTTGCGAACTAGGCAGATTTTCTCTCCCTCCTCCTCCTCCTCCTCCTCCAGCCCTCTGCTGCAGTACGCTCGATCCCCCTTCTCCCTCCCCATCTGAGGGTGAGAGAATTGAAGATAATGAGTGTGAAAAGAGACAGGGGGTGGGGGTTGGGGGATGGGGGTGGGGGTGGGGGGTCGGGGTTGGTTTGAAGAACTGCATACTCAGCAAGCCGTGGCAGAATCGGTTAAGTAAAGGCGTTGGACTTCGGATGTAGTGTTCACCAGTGGTGAAGGTTCAAGTCCCTGTTTTAGGCCTGGTATGATGATGGCCTTGAGGAAGACAGTTAATAATAATAATAATAATAATAATAATAATGGATACTTATATGGCACTCTATCCAGAAATCTGCTCTAGGTGCTTTACAAAAACGCTTTTGTTAACATAAAACATTACATCTATGTTACATACACACATCAAAATGTGACTACACACACACACACACACACACACACACACACACACACACACACACACACACACACACTGCATACATACATTTTAACATGCATGTGTATCTAACAGCCACCCTAACACATACGCACAGATATGCAGGCACAAACTTACATAAACACACGCACACACAATACACATTCATATACATGCATGTAGTTATGTACACATACACATGTATACACACATAGTCAAGCACAGCTAACAGAAAGGAAGTGGACCTGCCACAATTGAACTTATTGCTGAGGGAAAAGGTGAGTTTTGAGACGAGATTTAAAAGATGCGAGGGAATCAGAATGACAGAGGTTATCAGGAAGCTTGTTCCACGTCTTTGGCGATTGAAAAGAAAACGATCTGTGTCCATAGATCTTACTTCTGACGTGAGGTATCCTGAGAAGTCGAGTATCAGAGGAAGAACGGAGCTGGCGAGACGGGGTATAGATATGGAGGAGTTCAGAAAGATACTTGGGGCCAGATCCGTTGACTGCAGAAAAGGTCAGAGTGGATAGCTATAGTCTATTCGATCAGAAACAGGCAACCAGTGGAGAGACTGAAGGAGAGGAGAAACATGGTCAAATTTAGAAACTCTGCAAATGAGTCTGGCAGCGTTATTCTGAATTCGTTGGAGTCTGTCTAACAGATATTTGGTAGTTTAGAGGTAGACTAAAAGAATCTTGGTAAAACGTCGACTTACATGAGATAAAAGAGGCAACGTATCGACAGCCACCGGCTCTTCTTCAGGCAAATGCGGAAGACACTTTGAGGAAGACACTTTGAGAAAGACACTTTGAGGAAGACACTTTGAGGAACACACTTTACTTTGTGATTTTCTTCACTGTTCCCAAGTGTGTTTGGGTTACCATACTTCGGCTGACGAAGGGTTAAAACGGTGTAAGGAGAGGACTGGGCCTCCTCTTCCTATGCCGAGTCCTGGACAGGGTGGATATATATCATTCACTTTAACCGATAACATATCTTTTAGCATTCATGCGAAGAAGTTTATGGGTGATGTGTGTGTGTGTGTGTGTGTGTGTGTGTGTGTGTGTGTGTGTGTGTGTGTGTGTGTGTGTGTGTGTGTGTGGACTTTTACCAAGATTCTTTTAGTCTACCTCCCACTGTGTGTGTGTGTGTGTGTGTGTGTGTGTGTGTGTGTGTGTGTGTGTGTGTGTGTGTGTGTGTGTGTGTGTGTGTAAGATTAACGAGACATATGAACAAAAGGTATAAGACATTCTGAAGATAAGTTATTGATATTTATCAACAAGGGGCCCCACGAAAACGGTAAATGGTTACCGTTTACATGACTAGGTAAAAAAACAAACAAAAAACAGCCATTCACGTAAAAGCCCACTCACGCATGTAAGTGAACGTGTGAGTTGCAGCCCAAGAACGCAGAAGAGGAAAAGAAAATATTAGCGAGGTGTAAAACTTTTAGAAGATAAATTATTGCTTTCAAGTTGTCGTGTTTTTTTTGTGTTTTTTTTGTGGTGGGTTTTTTTGTGTGGTGTTGTTGTTTTTTGTGTTTTGCAGGAATGCCATCGGTTTATATCCTTTGGGAATACGTGACCGGCCTTTGACTTAGTTTTGTGAACAGTTGACTGTCTTTGAATATGTATCCTTTGGGAATACGTGATCGGCCTTTGACTTAGTTTTGTGAACAGTTGACTGTCTTTGAATATATATCCTTTGGGAATACGTGACTGGCCTTTGACTTAGTTTTGTGAACAGTTGACTGTCTTTGAATAATTTCATGCTCGTATGACATCGCCCAGGCTGGTTCCAAAAATCCAGTCCCTGGAGTCATTCCATTTTTACATCGCCATAAAACTAAATCATGCTTCCCCCAAAGTTGTACAGCCTTACAGAACGTCCCATTCTTTTTTTTTTTTTTTTTTTTTTTGCTGCCCCATCATCTGCACCGTTTCAGTGGCATTACTCCCACGCCGCTCATTTAGATTCCCCCATACACGGCCACACCCGGGTTCGTCCGTCGCAGTTCCAGCATCGGCAGTCCACAGGGAACCATCGATGTTAGGTCGCCATGAGGCCACACACCTCAGGAGACCCTGCACTGCTGCTGAGTCACTTCGGTGGTGTTCAGTGGTGCCTGTTCTGTTTTAACGTACTTAGGACACCACCTACTAAGCCCCCTACTAACGACAATAATGGCTTAGTTGCGGAGCCAGACTGAGTGAGCATCCCTCCCAGAGTGGAAACCGCCACCATGTCCCTCAAACAACAGCCACCCATGAATCTGCCGACACTGACGACATTGACAGGACTCACCCCAAGCACGGAAGTGGAGGGGTATCGAAACTGAGGTCACCATGAGAGCAGGGCATGAAAGGCCACAAACTTTGAGACTATTTTGTTTATATTGATGACGATGAAGGAGGAGGAGGATGACGATGATGATGACGATGTTGCTATGGAGGTCCATTTTGGTTTGGGACTGCGTGACAAGGCTGTACTCTACGCTTCCTGTCATAATGATATCCCAGCGTTAACCAGGCCCGATAGATACAGACACTTGCAGTGTTGGTCAGGTAATTAGAGCAACACACCCAAAGACGCATCCTTGAAGTGGATGACACTCGACTGTGTGGTCCCAGTCTCCCCATTTAAGCCCACAGCACACTCAACTCTGGGTAGGAGCCGGCCACGGGCCGAAAAACCCACCTCCGCTGGGATTCGAACCCGCGTCCTCCCAGCCGTCAGTCCGCGACGCTAACCACTTCGCCACGGCGGCTGGTGTCCCCTTCTTCTTCTTCTTCTTCGAGAAAACTGCCATTTTACTAAGTGGATCTTTCATTCCGTAATGTTTGATATTCTGGTGACTCAGTTCTGAAGTGGCGACCACCCTTAAGGCGCGGGTTCGAACCTGCTGAGGGCCAGTGGGAAAAAAAAGGCGGCAATACAAGGGCATCCAGGAGTTATGACCTGGGTGCGGCCCGGCCCCCTTAGAGTGTAAGGAGTTAAGGGCCGAAACACTTGACTGAAGGGGGGCTTCTTCTCTGAAGACCTGGTACTGTCCAGCTCTCCTTAGAGTTTCTTATCACAATTCTGCTTGTTTGTTAGGTTTATTATGTTTCAGCCTCTATTGCCCAGTTTCGCCTTTCCTTTCGAAGTTGGTGGTGGTTTTGTTTTTGGTTGATTGGCTTGTTGTTTAGTTGATCGATAGATTGGTTGTTTTTGTTTGGTTATTTTCGTCGTTGTTGTTGTCTTAGGTTTAACTGTAGCTTGTCTCTGTGGTGACACAATTATATTTCCGAGTGGTCTCCTCTCAGCCTCCCAATAATATGTGTATATGTATATATATATATATATATGTTTATATATATATATATATATATATATATATATATATATATATATATATATATATATGTGTGTGTGTGTGTGTGTGTGTGTGTGTGTGTGTGTGTGTGTGCGTGCGCGCATCACGGATCGAGCCTGTCTCTGTGGTGACACAATTATATCTCCTCCCAGCCTCCCTTCCCTTCCGAACTGCAAGGAAATGACGATGGTTCACATATATTCTCTCTGCCATTTCGGTGACAAGTAACCTTTTCGTAAAACTGGTGTTTTAGTTACACTGCACACACTACCCACGTTGTACTGGAGAGCTTGTGGTCTGACCAATGGGAGCGAAAAGAAAAACTGTCACAGAGAGAGAGAGAGAGAGACAGAGAGAGAGAGAGGGAGAGAGAGAGAGAGAGAGAGACAGAGGGAGAGAGAGAGAGAGAGAGACAGAGGGAGAGAGAGAGGGAGAGAGAGAGAGAGAGAGAGAGAGAGAAGGAAGAGAAAGGCTGTCAATCAGTGGGTGATTGAAACATTTTCAGACCTCTCTCTCTCTCTCTCTGTCTGTATATACATATTCTTTTTACACACACAAACACACACACACACACACGCACATGTATATATATATAGAGAGAGATAAATATATATGTTTGTCTAACTTTCAGTAGCACACATTGTTTACAGTAATAATATAATATAATCAAGTGTGTGTGTGTGTGTGTGTGTGTGTGTGTGTGTGTGTCTGTGTGTGTGTGTGTGTCTGTGTCTGTGTGTGTGAATGCTTGAGTGCGTGTGTGTGTGCGTGCGTGCTTGCGGGAGTGTGTGATTTGTTTGTTTATTTGTTTGTGTGTACGTGTGCGTGTGTGCGTGTGTGAGTGTGTGTGTGTGTGTGTGTGTGTGTGTGTGTGTGTGTGTGTCTATGTGTGGATGTAAATGCGCATGCGTGTGTCTGAGTATGTATATGTGTCTAATTCTCTTTTCTCTTGCTTCTTTCTTTTTTCTTTCCTTTTTTTTTTTTTTTTTAGGCGGTTGGGGGGGGGGGGGTCATTTTCAAAAATTGTGTTTCCACATCCCTACACCTCCCTCACACCACCCCCCCCCCCAGCCCCACCACCCCTGAAATCCCCCCCGCTGTCACCCTCCCCCCACCCCCCCGCACCCTCCCCCACACCCATCTCCTCTTCTCTGAACTAAACCTCACGAAACGAGAACAAAATATGGGTCGTGGTCGCAGTCAGTAGCACTAAGCAGTCTGCCATCACAGGCACTGGTAAACGGACAGAAAGTGAGAAGTGAGGTATATCTATTTTTAGGGACAGAGGCTGTTAGGAGATATGGCGGGGAGAAATGGATGGAGAGGAGGGTGTATAGGTGGGGGCGGGGGGCTGTGGGGGTGGGTGGGAAAAAAGAAACAGGCAAGGAGGAGGCAGTGTTGGAGGGGTAGGGCGGGGGGGGGAGGCGGTTGGGAGGGAGGGAGGGGGGGGGGGTTAACTGCTTTCTGGATTTGAGGGAACTGAAGAGGAGAGAGGAATGGGTGGGTGGGTGGGAGAGATGTAGTAGAGGAGGGGGAGGGGAGAGAGAGAGAGAGAGAGAGAGAGAGAGAGAGAGAGAGAGAGATGGGAAGGGCGGGAACACTTTTTTTTCCTCTGGCTAACCGAAGTTTAAAGTTGCTTTATTATAAGAACCAAGAAGGTGATGTAGAGAGAGGAGAGGAGGGCAGCGTAGGGTGGTACGTTGGTTGTGGTGGTGGTGGTGGTGGTGGTGGTGGGATGGTATGAGGGGGTGGAGGGGTGGTGGCGGGCGTAGGGTGGTGGTGGTAGTGGTGGTGGGATGGTATGAGGGGGTGGAGGGGTGGGGGCGGGCGTAGGGCGGTGGTGGTGGTGGTGGTGGTGGGATGGTATGAGGGGGTGGAGGGCGTAGGGTGGTGGTGGTGGTGGTGGTGAGGGACGATGCGAGAAGAAGAAAATCATGATGACGATAGTTTGGCATGTCATACATCTGGAATGACGGGTTGTTGTTGTTTTTGTTGTTGTTGATGATGTTGTTGTTGCTGATGTGTGGGAAGGAAGGGCGCTCTGTTTTGTTTTGTGGGTTTTTATTTCTTAAAAAAAAGAAAAATGCAAGCATTGATATGCGTACAAGCTGAACGCAATGATCAACGCTGTAATTCGTGTTCGGTAATGGAACATCCTATTCTTTCTCCTTCCTTCTCCTTCTTCTCCTTTTTCTTTCTTCTCTTATTCTTTTTAACCCCCCCCCCCCCGCCCCCACCTCTTCGTCCTCCTCCTCCTCCTCTTCTTCGCCTTCGACGACATCATTATCGTCGTCTTCATCGTCGTCGTCATCTCCATCATCATACTTCTCTAATTATTATTATTATTATTATTATTATTATTATATTGTTGTTGTTGTTGTTGTCGTCGTCGTCGTCGTCGTCATCATCATCATCATTATTATCATTATCATCATCATCACCAACATCATCATCATCACGTTCTTCTACTGCTGGCTTATTCTCATCATAATCGTCTTCCTCTTTCTCGTTTCCTCCTCCTCCTCCTCCTTTTCTTCCTCCTCTTCGCCTCCTCCTTCTGTCTCATCTTTTTCTTCCCCGACATTTAACTTACTGGGGTTGTCTCTTTAGAGAAAATGACAGACAAGATCTGATGGATGTGTTTCCTACCTTGATTTTAAAACGAAAGAGTAGAGAAAGACAGATAGATAGAAATATAGAAAGCACAATGAACTGTTTGTCTATCTGTCTGCATGTCTGTATGTGTGTCTGTGTGCATGTTTACCCCTCCCCCTCCCCTTTCGCTCCCTCTCTCTGTTATGCGCACTCTCGTGTACACACACACACACACACACACACACACACACACACACTGACAAACACATACATGCGCGAACACACACACACATATACACACACGTGCACGAACACACACACACACACACACACACATACACACACACACACACACACATACACACACGTGCACGAACACACACACACACACACACACGCGCACATACATGCGCGAACACACACACACACACACACACACACACACACACACACACACACACACACACACACACACACACAATCAACTTCATGAAAAACGACACCAAAGCACTCATCATCTCTTCAGTCGCCATCATTTCCATACAGCCCATTTACCACAAAGAGAGAGAGAGAGAGAGAGAGAGAGAGAGAGAGAGAGAGAGAGAGAGAGAGAGAGAGAGAGAATAGAACAGATAGAACCTTCAAAATGGAACCATCAAAACAGAACCACCTATGGCTGAACATACACGGACGTGAACAGCAAGAAGAGGGAGCCTTCCATTCATTCACACAGCCATTCGTACTCGAGGAATTCACACTGATTCTCTGCTTTGTTCTCTTCCTCCTCTCCACGCCCACACAGCCTTTAGTGATGGGTCTCTCGTTTCTATTCAGGTATCTGGAGTACCTGAATGTGATACGGGTTTTCCTGATTTTCTCACAATGCTTTGCTAATGGTCCAGTCAGAGTATTTCGTGTCCGGCCCTGCAAGCTTCTGGTGCGATGCTAAAAATAGGCTTCCAAGCGGTTTGAGAAAGGGTAAAAAACAACAACAAAAAACAACAACAACAACAACAAAAAACAGTGAGTCCCATAATGGCTTGCATTATTACTGGGCAGGAATATTCTGACGACAAACAAGATACATTACCGTTGATTTGAAAAAAAAAAAAAAAAAAAAAAAAAAAAAAAATCGTCAGCAAAACAAAATCTCTGCGGCTGTTCTTGAAATATTGATAGCGTTTGTTGCACGAATTGTGAACCGTTGCCTAAAGCTCACAATACGTTAAGGAATTGCCTAATGTTAACATTAAGCATGTACATTTTAGATTTTAAACATTAGGGGATCATAAATTATTTGCATGATGTTGGCGTTAGGCAAAGCGTTCAAACTAGCCAATTCAACTGACATGACCCAAAAATCTGAAAAAGTAAGGCTAAAGTTTTTGTTTGTTGCATAGTCCAGTTGTATTAATGAGTAAGAGGGCTTTCTTGTTTCGCTGTGTTTCATTGGATCAACAGACATCCTTTGAGAAAGTGAGCTGGTTGCATGAGAATGCAAAAAGCTTTTTTTTTTTTGAAAAAAAAAAGAAAAGAAAAAGAAGTAATTTCTTTGATCCTTTCAACGTCTGAAAAGAAGACACATTGAGCAGGCAGTAATTTCCCTGCTTTAAAAGGTAAAAACGTACCTGTATGTCTCTCTTTGTGTCTGTCTCTATCCATCTCCGGCCCCCCCCCCACCCCCCACTTCGCCCCTCTCCCCATCAGCCCCCTCCCTCTCTCTCTCTCTCTCCGCTGTCAACCCGGAAAAAAGTTTGGAAAAATACACACATTTTGAACTTTCCGAGACACTGTCATTTCAGGAAAACCCACATTTTGTGTGTACCTGATATGTTTCAAGCGCACCTGTGTGTGGTCGCATGTGCGCGCGCGTGGGTATGTACATATGTGCGTACGTCCGTGCGTGCGTGCGCGCGCACACCCGTGTCTGTGTGTGTGTGTGTGTGTGTGTGTGAGTGCGTGTGTGTGTGTGTGTGTGTGTGTGTGTGTGTGTGTGTGTGTGTGTGTGAGTGCGTATTTCAAGCGTATCTGTGCGTGGTCGCACTCAAGACCTGACTGGCGCGTTGAGCCTGCTTATGCTGCTGGTTAGATATCTGCCTAGCGCATGTGGGTGTAGTGTGTATGGATTTGTCCGAACGTAGTGACGTCTCCTTGAGAAACTGAAAATGATACTACTACCCCTCCTTCTCATCCACCCTAGACACATTCTGTTTTCTTGATCCACTCTCCATCAATCCACTCTCTCCCCCTCCCCCTCCAACTTCCCCCCCCCCCCCCGTCCCTCTTTCACCTCTCGCCGTCTGTCAGCTCCCAACGGATGCACGTACGGAGTGCTTATCTTCAGACAGCCAGCGTCCGTTTTCATGATTATTTCCCATTCATCTCGAGGGAGAAAAATCAGCCAGCACAATACAGCGTCCTCTTCTGTGGACAGGCAGACAGACAGACAGACAGACAGACAGAGACATACAAATGGATGGATAGACAGGCAGGGAGACAGACAGGTAGTTAGGCAGGCAAACACACACACACACACACACACACACACACACAGATATCCACCTTGCATAATTATGCTCTCTTTCTCTCCACCTCTTTCTCTATCTATCTGTCTGACTACCTGTCTGTCTATCCATCCATCCATTTATCCATCCATCCATCCATCTATCTATCTACCTATCTATCTGTTTGTCTGGGTGGGGGGGAGAGGGGGGGGGGCGCTCTCAGTGTAGCGACGCGCTATCCCTGGGGAAAGCAGCCCGAATTTTATACAGAGAAATCTGTTGTGACAAAAAGAGGGATACAATACAATACAATACAATACTATACTATACAATACTATACTATACTATACTATACAATGCAAACCCTCTCATCCCCTCCGTGTTCGTCAATACAATACAATACTATACAATACAATACTATACAATACTATACTATACAATGCAAACCCTCTCATCCCCTCCGTGTTCGTCAATACAATACAATACTATACAATACAATACAATACTATACAATACTATACTATACTATACTATACAATGCAAACCCTCTCATTCCCTCCGTGTTCGTCAATACAATACAATACTATACAATACAATACAATACTATACAATACTATACTATACTATACTATACTATACAATGCAGACCCTCTCATCCCCTCCGTGTTCGTCAATACAATACAATACAATACTATACAATACTATACTATACTATACTATACTAAACAATGCAAACCCTCTCATTCCCTCCGTGTTCGTCAATACAATACAATACAACACTATACAATACTATACAATACTATACAATACAATACAATACTATACAATACTATACTATACAATACAATACTATACAATACTATACTATACTATACAATACAATACTATACAATACTATACAATACTATACTATACTATACAATACAATACAATACAATACTATACAATACTATACTATACTATACAATGCAAACCCTCTCATCCCCTCCGTGTTCGTCAATACAATACAATACAATACTATACAATACTATACTATACTATACAATACTATACTATACTATACAATGCAAACCCTCTCATCCCCTCCGTGTTCGTCTTTCGTCAGTGAGTTTCAGCCGACGCCGAAGAAGCAAATATTGAGTGCTCGTCTCGACAGACAGTGTCATATCCATATTGCCCAGCCATCACAAGAGAGAGACACAGCCGACCAGCATAATGCAGTGTCCTCTTCAGTGGATAGATAGATAGATAGATAGACAGATAGAGAGAAGGATAGATAGATAGATAGATGGACAAACAGACACACAACAGACAGAGACAGATAGACAGACAGGTAAGCACGCCTTCAGACAGACAGATGCATATCCATCATCTTATCTCCTCTCTTTCAGTGCTTGCCTGACTTTTTTTTTTAATATATATTTTTTTTTTTTTATACAGAATTCATTTCTGTGGCGAGAGAGAGAGAGAGAGAGAGAGAGGGAGAGGAGAGAGAGAGAGAGAGAGAGAGAGAGAGAGAGAGAGAGAGAGAGAGAGAGAGAGAGGAGAGACAGAGAGAGATCACAGAAAAAAAAAATAAACAGTGAGGGAGACAGACCACAATTCTCGAGACAGGTTCTTTCATACAAAAGGTCACTGC
>NC_134896.1:15108344-15110844 GCF_041734735.1 Babylonia areolata | reverse complement strand
GAAAATTTTGTTATGACTCGTTTGTTGATACTATCATACTTTTATACTTTCAGTGTGTGTGTGTGTGTGTGTGTGTGTGTGTGTGTGTGTGTGTGTGTGTGCGTGCGTTTGTGTTTGTGTGTGTGCGCGCGCGTGTGTGTTTGTGTGTGTGTGTGTTAGTGAGATATGCATTCACTTATCCATTACATGTCAATATTTTATGCAAACCCTGGGCTGGTTCTCAAAGCCTGACCAGCCCGTCGGGTTTATGTTGAGGTCAGGCATCTGATCCTTTTTCTTTTCTTTCTTTTTTTTAAACGGGTGTGGTGAAGCGTATGTGAATCAGTCCCCATGATGTGAAATTCCCTTTCAACTGAAACTGAAACTCAGTCCCCTTCCTAATACAAAATACTGTCTGCTCGTAGATGTGGCGCGTTTTTTTTTTTTTTTTTTTTTTTTTTTCGTTTCAGAAGTGACACAGATGAGGAAGTCTGGCAGCCCTATTTTCTTCGACTTGTCTTCTATCATTTCATTGTTCAGGTCAATAGTGAAGTAAAGGCGGCTTCATACAGACAGGGGCTGATATTCTCCGTTTTTGTTCTCTCTCTCCTCTCTCTCTCTCATAACCCCCCACTCCCCTCTCCGCCCGCCACCGCCTCTCTCTGCCTGCACCCCACATTCCAACCACCCGCTCCCATCATTCCACAAGCACCCATCCCAATGAGAACAAAATACTCGAGACTAAAATCAGATGCTTACAGTATAAGGTCTGAACTTAAAAGAAAGGATTACATGCATTTGCTTGGAAAATTACAAAATCGTTTATTTTAACACTGTCGGACAGTTCTGTGTCATCATAATCATATTATTACATAATACATATGAAAGTCAGTCGCATTTTGTGAGAAATAATCACATGGAAAAGAGACTGGGAACACAGTGGGTTTTTTTTAATCAAAAGTCTCAACAAACACACTCCTGTAGAATGTGTCACAAAGAGTATGACTTGAAGAATGAACAGTGGTAAATAAATGAACTGATGTCGGTTTCTAGAAACTGTGTTTGACAGGACGATCAGCATTGATGTCACCTTTCAGCACGGGACACCAACTGGCTGGATACAGATTCAGTTTCAGTTGCAAGGGAGGTGAAACAGCGTGCGGACTGATCCATACACGCTACACCACACTTGCCTTAGCTCGATCTGACCCCAAGATATTCTTTGTTAAAGAATAATGGGGCAAGGAGAGAACTGGCAGCATAAGCAACATTGACTTGAAGTTGTGTATCTTGTAACATGGAGAGGGTTACCACTCTTTATTGTTTGTTAATCATAAGATATTCTTACGCCGAGTCCATTGAATGCTGTTTGTTTGTTTGCTTTAATTCAGGCTTTGGTTTGTTTTGGTTCGACCTGGCCTTGTTGTTTGCTTCATTTCTGTTTGTATCTGAGCGTTGACGACGTTTATCGCGTGCACTGGGTACAGCGATCAATAGGATTACAGACATAATGACACTCCCACGTTATCGAGTGATGTGGCTGTCTGACAAGAAGCATTGATCCGCCGTGATTTAATACGCTGATGCGGGGGGACATATCGATCTCTGATCCAGACACCAGTTCTTGTCCTGTCTCCTACATCAGCTTTCTTCACTTGTCCTATTCACGTGCCTCGGTTTTCGTATCCGAGTCCGTGAGGGTCTGAGTTCGAATCCTGGTTTCGTCCTTTCTCTCTCTCTCTCCAGTTTGACTGGAAAATAAAACTGAGCTTCTAGTGTCATTCGAACGAGACGATAAACCTAGATCCCGCATGCAACATGCACTTGGCGCAGTGGAAAAGAGCCCATGACACTATAGATGTTGTCCATTGGCACAATTCTATAGAAGAAATCCTACTCTGATTGGTACACAAATTATGCACTCATAGCTTGTCTAAGCGCGAACGGTTAACTCACTCAGTACGGCCAGTCCTCTCTTCTCCTCTACACAGACCCCTCGGATGTCCAGTGGATGTCTGAATGACCCAACATTTAGCTTCCGTCATCAGAATTGTGGTATTCTTTGTCAACATTCACCTCTTCAGTATAAGAGCCTTCCGCTTGCAATATTTTGATGGTGGTAACTGGGGTGAAACGCTGTTAACGTCGTCTCTGTCGCCGTTCGTATGGAGAGAGTTAAACTGCTGGTCAGGTTTCTGCCTAGCAGATGTGGTGCTGCGTATATGGATATGTCCAACGCAGTGACGCCTCCTGGGGAAACTGAAACTGAAACATAAACGTTGTCTGTGTGTAGTCAAGATGTTGGGAGAGTGCCAGTTAATATTGTGCACGTGCTAAACGTCGACAACGCTCAGATCTAAACAGAAACGAAGCAAACTATCAGGTCAGATCGAACCAAATCAAAACCAAAGCCAAAATCAGGGGGGGGGGGGGAGGGGGGGGGGAGGGGGGGGGGGGGGGGGGGGGGGGGGGGGGGGGGGGAGGGGGGGGGGGGGGGGGAAGGACTTCATGGAATCGCAGC
>NC_134896.1:15088344-15098344 GCF_041734735.1 Babylonia areolata | reverse complement strand
CATCTGCCAAAAGTAAAATAAAAAGCTAAAAAAAAAATATTCAAAAGTGAATCGTGCCCCATGCCTACCATTTTCTATAACTTCTCTTGCAAGTCCATTTATAAGAGTGGAAATAGTATAGGGTTGCACACATCGCCCAGTTGTGTGTGTGTGTGTGTGTGTGTGTGTGTGTGTGTGTGTGTGTGTGTGTGTGTGTGTGTGTGTCTGAACTCAGAACTCAGAACTCATTTAATTGTCGTAAAACCATCATAGGAATTATGGACACTATAAACTAAACACAACAAGCAAACAAAAAGTAAAAGCAATAACTTGTGAGCACATGCAGGATATTCCATAAGACAAAGTTATGGACTGCGAACTTTAAAGCATTCACATATGTATTTTGCCAGTTCTGGCTGGAAATAATTTTAATGTGTGTGTGTGTGTGTGTGTGTGTGTGTGTGAGGGAGGGAGGGATGGTTAGGAAAGGGCCAATGGCAGAAGCCGAGGTTTCACTGAGATGGGTAGACACTTCTAACCTGGACTGGGCTGTACGAGCGATCAGCAGCGAGAAGGTGGCGAAAGCGTTCATGATTTAAGTCCACACTGATTCACTAGACTTTGAAGGAAAAAAAAAACACCCCCAAACTCTTCACGATAAGCAAACTGAGCGCTGCTACGATAGCCCTGCCTGAGGGGCACTAACCGGGCAACCTTATCAGTTTTCATAAAAAGAAAAGAAAACAACGAAACCCACACTGTTGACTAAACTTCAAGCTTTACATGTCCAGAAGTCAAACAGAGAGCAGCCTTACCTTAGCTGTCTCTCGGCAATTATCAGTCTCTCGGTAAATATCACTTTCGAATGACTTCTTGGCTTCTTGGGTTACGCTGCTGGTCAGGCATCTGCTTAGCAGATGTGTGGTGTAGCGTACATGATTTTGTCCGAACGCAGTGACGCCTCCTTGAGCTACTGATACTGATACTGATCGGCACTTAGTCATCCTCCATCCATCGCGTCTAATGAAAAAATGTATGTCTAAGGTGTGGTAAACCCAGTGCTTTGATTAAAAGAACAAACAAACAATGTTTCTGTTTATAGCTGAAGTCAGACAATTTTGTCTTTTTCTGAAGTCAGACAGTTTCTATTATTCATAGGTCCTCTTAAGCGAGAGAGAGACAGAGACAGAGACAGAGACATATATATATATATATATATATATATATATATGTGTGTTCACTGAAAGGGTAGGTATATACATTCATACACACACACACACACACACACACACACACACACACACACATACACACACACACACACACACACACACACACACATATATATATATATATATATATATATATATATATATATATATATATATATATATATATATATATATATATATATAAGAAGAGTAGTTGACACAGATAAGCGGGATTTTTTGCTTTCTTCTCTCTCTTTTCTTTTCTGCCCATAGTGCAACTAACCTTTCGTTCATATTGATTTTCTTACCAGGCTGATCTTTTTGAAAGTGGACACATTGCACCTTCTCCCTCTTTTTATTTTGGGGGGTGGGTGGGTGGGGAGGTAGGTGGGTGGGGGAGATAGTTAAATGTCATTTTAAGAGATATTGCCTGGGAGGCTTCTTTTTTTCTGTCTGAAGTCAGTTTCGCTATTGCACCCACTAATAAATTGCTGGGCAGTAGACCGGGAGGGAATGGTATGGATAGATTGCTATGCAGTAGACCGGAAGGGAATGGTATTTCACAGATCATGGAAACCCCCTATTTACTGACTGCAAAACCCCCTTCCCTCCCCCTACGCCTTCCCTCCCCCCCGTCTCTCTCTCCCTCTCTCTCTCTCTCAGCCTGTCTGTCTGTCTTTCTCTCTGTATCTTCTGTCTGTCCATGACATCCAAAGAAAGAGACAGAGATAGCAGACAGACAGAAAAAAAGCAAAACACGAGCAGCAACTGAACAGAGTCCATTTATCACGGGACTGTCTCACAGACAAGGATTTGTACAGTGTGTCAGGGACGCTGTTGAACTACACTACACCAGGAAGACAGTTTCACACCGGTGAAAATGAGCCAGCTATGTCCCCACACTTTTTTTCTTTTCTTGCACAACCAGCGCCATAAAGGTAAGCATGACTCACCCCGTTTTTTTCGCAACTGCTTCCCCTCCTCCAGAGATTTTCACAGAAATCCCTCTCCTCTTCCTTTCCTAGGGCCCCCGTTCTGAACCCCCCCCCCCAAAAAAAAAACAAAAACAACAACAACAACAAACAAACAAACAAACAAACAAAAAACAACAACAAAAAACCCAACAAACCACACTAGATGGCTAAGTTGATGACCACATAATGGAAGAATTCTTTTTCTTCTTCTTTTTTTTATTTATTATTTTTTTAAAAAGACTCAAATGGTTTAATGACGTAAGCAACATGCTCATATCACCAAGTGGAAAACGACACTTCCTCCCTGCTTTCCCTCCAATCCATGCACACATTCATGCTTTTCACTACAGTGTTCTGCTTCGTAAGAACACAAAAATATAAAAGAAAAAAAAAGACACGCAACAATGTTCAGAAGGCAATGTAATATCATTGCACTGTACAAATGGGTTGGGTATGGCTTTTATATGATTACGCTTGTCAAGTGATTCGTAGTTGTAATCAACAGGCATGCACACGCAGAGCATGCTGCACGTACAAACTGTGAAGCCTGTGCTGAAAATGTCTTCTTGTCTTTTGTGTGTGTGTGTGTGTGTGTGTGTGTGTGTGTGTGTGTGTGTGTCTGTGTCTGTGTCTGTGTGTGTCTATGTGTGTCTGTGTGTGTGGTTACTCACACCATGGCTATAAAACCTTCTGTCAAATCGCATTTGACTGCAAAAATTCCAGTGCCAAATATACTACTGCTACTACTACTACTACTAGTATTCATGTAGCACCGAATCTTATGCAGAGACAAATCTAAGTGCTTTCGCACCAGTTATTCACACGCATGCATAGCTGTAAAACTGAAGAAACTGAAGACAAGGAAGAGGTAGGTGAAGGAGGCAATCTTGTGAAGAGGTGGGTTTTAAGGCCAGACTTGAAAGAGCTGAGTGCGGAGACCTGACGAAGTGAAAGAGGAAGTTCATTCCAAATGCAAGGTCCAGAGACAGAGAAAGGCGTCCAACAGTGGAGTGTTTGAATCTGGGTATGCGTAAGTAGAGTGGATCCGAAGCCGATCGTAGAGAACAAGATGGAGATTGAGGTGAAGGCAGCCACAAAGATAGGAAGGGGCAGATTTGTGAATACATTTATAACATAGAGTGCTGATCTTATACTTTATTCTGTGTGAGACAGACAGCCAATTGAGATGTTGCAAAATAGGAGTGATGTGCTCAGATCTTTTCTTTCTGAGGACGAGTCGGGCAGCAGAGTTTTGTATGCGCTGAAAGGACTGAATGGATAAAACAGGCAAACCAGACAATAGGGAGTTACAGTAGTCAAGATGAAATAATATGCCCCGTCTGACTCAAACACAATGAAACAACGCCATTGGCCGACTGCAGGCTGGACAATCTCAAGGCAAGAATTGTTCGATCGCTCCGTCGAAAGTGGCCGCCGGACAGACAAGGCTCTCGTTAAAGCTCACGTTTTCTTTCAGCACCTTTGCTGGGGTAAGTTGAAGTTTCGGAGGCTTGAAGACTCTACAGATTAGAGTAATTAGCGTTTGTGTTGATTTAATCAGCAGATGACCGACTGTGCCACTGAGGCAGATTCATGCAATGAAACTCGCGTGGAGGTCTACATTCTGATGTAGTTTTCTCGTGCTGTGATGGTTAGAAGCCTTGAGAAGTTCGACCACTCTGCAAGTACATTAGTCTGAGGTCAAGGTTGAATTTTGAACTAAAAAAAAAAAAGCCATTCATCGCATACATTCCATGATTGACAGTCTTATGAGTCAATATACTTCTACATTGTCTACGTTACCTGATGTATGTTCCTACACATGCTCACCGGGTACAAAATTAATGGTAGCGTGACATGACGGCCCTTGGAAAAAGACTACCTCAAAGCGTGACGTCAAATTCAGGTCAAACGGCAACTGAAGTGATTGTCTTCTTCGCCTTCTCTCTTCACAGTCTGTATGTAAAGAGTCACTAGGGCGCCGCACAGTTCTTGAAGAACTGTTCACCAGATTCCCCCGTCCAGATCTGCCGCTAATCTGTCAATGCCTGGTTCTCTGCAAATGGTTTAACTGTCCATTCTGCAATGTTGTCAGTCCAAAAGCCTTTTCTGTTCATTCCTACCATTCCCCCCTGCCTCCCCCCCCCCTCCCCCTCGTCCCCTTCCCCCCTCAACCCCCGTCCGGGACTCCCTCAATAGTAACCTGGAGGATTGTTTTCAGCAAATCCAGTGGATCTTGTAAGGTCGCTATACCAACGTAGTTTCTTTTCTTTACCGATGTTAGCAGGTCCAATGTATTGCTTAATGGTTTGGCTTATTTGCTCACTGGTGCTACGAGTATCAGATGCGCACGCATTCACGCACACTGGGCACGCATTCACACACACACACACACACACACACAAACACACACACACATACTCACAATAACACACACACACACACACACACACAAACACACACACACATACTCACAATAACACCCCCCCACACACACACACACACAGTGAGATGTTCGAGCAGAAAGTGAGAGAGAATGCGAATGCGAATATCTTATTCAGATTATTCGTATTCGCTTAAAGTGAGTGAGTGAGAGAGAGACAGAGCGAGACAGACACGAACACAGACAGACAGAACAGACAGAGAGACAGAGAGCATATTTGCAATCGAGAGATAGCGAGAGAGAGAGAGAGAGAGAATGTCATTTCATTCCCAATATAAAAAAGAAAGAAAAAAGAACGAAATGTGCAACTGTCGTTTATTTCAACGGGCGAGTGTGAGCGGGGAGACGTTAATTGGTTTCATCAGCTCCATTCCCATCGCTGTTGAAAAGAATGTGACGAATCAAAGGTCTGCTCTGCTCAGAACATTAAACCCTTTCAGTGTCGAAAGTATTGGGTTTCTCAAAATCAAAACAAAACAAACCGAAACAAAATCAGACGAATGAACGCAATATAAAGAATATGAGAGAGAGAGACACAGACACAGACAGACAGACAGAGACAGAGACACAGAGAGACAGACAAAGAGACAGACAAAAAGACAGATAGACGGACATACAGAAGGACACAGGCAGAAGTGAAGACAGTGACATTGATAACAGTTTCTGGTGATGAATGCAATGGCTAAAGTTTCTGTTCTATAAAACTGTTGATATAGCAATGCACTACCGAAAACTAAAACGATCACGTGTTCAAGTTTGTCTTCTCAGGGGTTATTTGTTGTTATTGTTGTTGTTGTTGCTTCTAAACATGCATGTTTTATTGCATCTTAACATACATACATACAGGGAAAAAGACAATTGACAGAAAGCGTGGGATGGCACTGACCACACTTTCTCGCAACCCCACGCTTTCTGGTAAAGTGAGAGAAAGCGAGGTTATTTGTTGTTGTTGTTGTTCATTACTGCTTCTAAACATGCACGTTTTATTGCATCTTAACATACATACAGACATACATTCAGGGAAAAAGACAATTGACAGAAAGCGTGGGATGGCACTGACCACACTTTCTCGCAACCCCACGCTTTCTGGTAAAGTGAGGGAAAGCGAGGGACTGCGAGAAAGCATGAGCTAACATCCCCACCAACATTATAAGAAAATACGTCCCAAAGCGTCCCGCCCCACCCCCTACGTGTTTGCTTTTCTTTAATATTCTAATACAAACTGTGCATAGTTTGACATGTGTGTGCCTTGCTATGACCTTTGGCAGGTTTTCACTACTGACCACTACTGTATGGCTGTGTGGGCATTGCTGACCACTAATGGCTGACCATTGCCCAGAAGTGTTCAGATTGTGTTATTTTGTCTCGAATGTGCATTATCAGATGTCTTGGCAGTCTTTTATATATTTTTTTTATTAATTTTTTTTAACCGATACCTGACCATTGCTGATTACTGTCAGCGTTCACTTTGCATCAGTATGTGCCAATTCTTAAGTATTTGGACTTTTTGACCATTAACGGTTGGTGGAGTGATGGCCTAGAGGTAACGCGTCCGCCTAGGAAGCGAGAGAATCTGAGCGCGCTGGTTCGAATCACGGCTCAGCCGCCGATATTTTCTCCCCCTCCACTAGACCTTGAGCGGTGGTCTGGGCGTTACTCATTCGGATGAGACGATAAACCGAGGTCCCATGTGCAGCATGCACTTAGTGCACGTAAAAGAACCCACGGCAACGAAAGGATTGTTCCTGGCAAAATTATGTAGAAAAAATCCACTTCGATAGGAAAAAAACAAATAAGACTGCATGCAGGAAAAAATACAAAAAATTGGGTGGCCCTGTAGTATAGCGACGCGCTCTTCCTGGGGAGAGCAGCCCGAATTTCACACAGAGAAATCTGTTGTGATAAAAAGAAATACAAAAAACAAAAACAAAACAAAACAAAACAAAAAAACACCCAAAAAACAAAAAACAACAACAACAAACAAACAAACAAACAAAAAACAACAACAACCAAAAACAAAAACAAACAAAACAACAACAACAAAAAATACAACTTAGCACTAATGACTACTGCTGACCACTACTGACCAATGTGTGTCCATGCTAACAGTTTCAGTTTCTCAAGAAGGCATCACTGCATTCGGACAAATCCATATACTTATCTTATGTAGAGTACACCACATTTGCTAAACAGATGCCTGACCAGCAGCATAACCTAACACACTTAGCCAGGCCTTGAGTGCATTAATAATAATAATAATGGATACTTATATAGCACACTATCCAGAAATCTGCTCTAGGTGCTTTACAAAAACGCTTTTGTTAACATAAAACATTATATCTATGTTACATACACACACCAAAATGTGACCACATACACACACACACACACACACACACACACACACACGCACACACACTGCATACATACATTTTAACATACATGTGTATCTAACAGCTACCCTAACACATATGCACACATAGGCAGGCACAAACTTACATAAACACACGCACACACAATACACATTCATATGTTTGTGTACTTACCAGTGTGGATTTCGTCAGTAGAATTTTGTCAGAGGACGACAACACTTGCAATTGGGTTCTCTTTGAGTGCGCAAAGTGCGTGCTGCCACCTTCCTCTTAACACATACAAGCTGACAGCTAACGACAACCCAAAAGTGTTGAGATTACGTACCCAGATCTGGGTAACTGTCAGTGGTCGGCATGCAGTGCCGAGTAGTCGAAACCAGATTATAAAGTACCAATATGACATCCGAGAATTCACATTGTCCATAAAGATGTTAACACAAGCTGTGCACTTTTGGGTTGGGGTCAGTAAATAGTCATACCAAGTCGATAAGCCCCAAGTAAACCCCACTCTAACCCTACTCTAACACCTACGGTCCTACCCTCTCGCGCATCCCCTGCACGTCGTACGACCTACACCCCCACCCCCCCCACACACACCCTAGTCCCCCCCCCTCTCCCTCCAGTCAGGTATCAGAAGCAAGGTTCTGCTTCACTCCCCTTAATGCTAATATTCAACAATCATTTGACTCACATCTGTCTATCTCTGTCTATCTAATTCATCGTCAGAGTCAGTCTTTAGGACAGCGCACAATCATGAACGGGATTAAATAAATCTAATAATCAGGGACAGAAACAGAAACACACACACACACACACACACACACACACACACACACACACACACACACACACACACACACACACACATATATATATATATCTTCAACCGTCCTCACCTCACACACACACACACACACACACACACACACACACACACACCACACACACACACACACACACACACACACACACACACACACACACACCACACACACACACACACACACACACACAGACAAAGGGAGAGAGAAAGAAAGACACAGATAGAGACAGATAGAGAGAGAGGGGGGAGAGGGGAGAGAGAGAGAGAGAGAGAGAGAGAGAGAGAGAGAGAGAGAGAGAGAGAGAGAGAGAGACGATGGATAGCCATATACAGGACAAGAACTAGAAACACAGAGAAACATACACAAAGAGGAAGTTTCAAAACAGCATAAAACTTGCCACCAGTTCGATCTGTCCAACCAAAGGTCGTCATCGATTTTTTTTTTTTTTTGGGGGGGGGTGGGGGTGGGGGGGGGGGGGGGGGGGGGTGAGGAGGGGGGGGGGTTCATTTTCCTTTTTCCTGTGAAAGTAAAATGTTCAGTACCATGTTCTTATACTGCCCCCCCCCCCAGCCCCCTCCCCCCCCCAGGCCCCCGCCCCCCTGTCTGAATACTGCAACTACTGCAGCAGATGTCCTGAAGTTGTCATGGCGACCAGTATTGTCCGTCTGCAAACCAGTGTCTCTTGTGGTAGCACTGTGGGGAAGGGCAGAGAGTTGAGGTGTGTGTGTGTGTGTGTGTGTGTGTGTGTGTGTGTGTGTGTGTGTGTGTGTGTGTGTGTGTGTGTGTGTGTGTGTGTGTGTGTGTGTGTGTGTGCTTGCGTGTGTGTGTGCGTGTGTGTGTGTGTGTGTGTGTGTGTGTGTGTGTGTGTGTGTCTGTGTGGCTGTGTGTGGCTGTGTTGATCTGCCTACGTACCAAAATAAATTGTTTACGGACTCGTCCAACTTCGGAACAAGTTTGAAACTCAACCAGTAGAACGGGTCAGCGTTGGAGCTGAGCTAAAAAAAAAAAAAAAAAATGTGTGGGTTGGATACCTGGGGTGGGTGCAGAGTTACATTTAGATTCATCTTCTTGAAAGTGTTGGTCTTCTGGGAAATGGGTGGGTGTGCGGGGGGCGGGGGGGGGGGGGGGGGGGGGGGTTGGGGGGGGGAGGGGGGTCAGGATGGCGGAGGGAGGAGGTTGGTGTTCGTCTTGGTTGTTCGCCATGTTTCAGAGCCGCACAAGAGGACTGCTTTAACGTTGGTGTTGAAGATCCTGAGTTTGTTGTGAGTTCCAAATAGGCCGCAAGGTGAAGGTTGAAGGCATGCCTCGCTCTGTTCATGCGGCTCTTGATGTCTTCATCCGCCCCCACCATCCTTGCTTTCTACGCTGCCAAGGTAGACAGACCTCTCTGGTATTATTATGCACATGCTAAATAAGCACCCCCCCCCCCCAAACCGGTGTTCTGAGTGGATGGTCACCAGACTCATGTTGTTCTGTACAGATACACATCTTTCCTCTCTCAATATATCGTTGTTCTGGTTGTACAGCGTAGAACAGTTCACTCATCACGTATCTCTCCGACCATCTGAGTGTGTTGATGTTTGTGGTGTTTCTCGATATTGTGTCCATTTCTCACAAAACACGTGCACATGAATTCCCGTGTAAATTTTTCACTTGCACTTGACAATAACAAAAAGCATATAAAAGAGACATTATTTATCATCATAAAATTTCAAATTTTTGTACGTCTTTTATTATTATTATTATTATTATTATTTTTTATACTGCAGATCAGATGGCGGGCATTCATAAATTTAGGATTATCATGACAAAGCGAAAGAGAGACAAAGACAGAGACAGAGACAGACACAGGGGCAGACAGAGAGACAGAGACAGAGAAACAGAGACAGAGACAGAGTCAGAAACAGAAAGACATCCATAGAGACTTTATCAAATCAGCTGGCTTCAGGCAGACGGCCCAGAGCCAGAGCCACTAGTCCTACTCCGTTCGCAGAACCCCCTACCCCGCTCCCCCACTCATCACCCCCCCCCTTCCTATCATCCCCCTCGTGTTGGAGTTATAGTCAATCCATGGCTTCAACAACGTATTTATCCAGATCCAGATCCAAACCCAGTCAGACACACAGGGTTTTCAAGAAAGCATGAAAGCTTATTCTTGTCTCATTCTGCTGAGAGCTGGTGTCACTGTTCGGTCAGG
>NC_134896.1:15080844-15083344 GCF_041734735.1 Babylonia areolata | reverse complement strand
GCCTGCAATTTTTATTTGTTTTCCTATTGATGTGGATTTTTCTTCAGAATTTTGCCAGGGACAACCCTTTTACCGTGGGTTCTTTTACGTGCGCTAAATGCATACTGCACACGGGACCTCGGTTTATCGTCTCACCCGAATGACTGGCGTCCAGACCACCACTCAAGGTCTAGTAGAGGGGGAGAGAAAATACTGGCGACTATGGGATTCGAACCAGTGCGCTCAGATTCTCTCGCTTCCGAGGAGGACGCGTTACCTCTAGGCCATCACTCCACTAAACACTACTCCATTGTGCCTAAAAGCTTATGCAGAAGACACCCTCACGTTATTCATGCGTGAACATCCCCCGGGGTGGGTTGCATGGAGTGATCTTTGCATGCAGCGCAAAGTTTGCTTGGAGTCAAAAAAAAAAAAAAAAAAAAATCAGTGTTCCTAAGTAAATGGAATTTACCGTGGAGTTAGGATTATTCTTAGTAACGATAAGCTGCTGAGTTCGCTCATTCAACCCACCCCAGGGCCCAGCACCTTAACGGATGATAATCATTGTCACCTGATGGTCGTAACTCGCTACTAACTGTGTGTAGTATGGAACTGACCGAAGGCGTAGTTCGGTCAACGTAGGCATTTAGTCACGTGTAACCGTCAAAAAGTTAGAACCAAACAATGCAACTGGCACCACCGGTGAGGGAAAGGGTTGTGCACTGTGTTCATTCGCCTACCGTTTGTACGCTGTGTGACGGGCGCCATAGCCGAGTGCTTAAAAGCGTTACACTTTCAATCTGAGGGTCCCGGGTTCGAATCTCGGTGACGGCGCCTGGTGGGTAAAGGGTGGAGATTTTTTCCGATCTCCCAGGTCAACATTTGTGCAGACGTGCTAGTGCCTGAACCCCCTTCATGTGTATACGCACGCAGAAGAACAAATACGCACGTTAAAGATCCTGTAGTCCATGTCAGCGTTCGGTGGGTTATGGAAACATGAACATACTCAGCTTGCACACCCCAGAAAGCGGAGTATGGCTGCCTACATGGCAAGGTTAAAAGAAAAGTTCATACACGTAAAATCCCACTCGTGTACATACGAGTGAACGTGGAGGTTGCGGCTCACGAACGCAGAAAAAGAAGAAGTAGGCTGTGTGATGGGAACAACAATGACAACAGCAAGAGTAAAAGCAGTAGCTGATATCCAACGTTAGCAGCAGGAGCAGCAGCAGAAACAACAAGTTTCAAGTTTCAAGTTTTAATTATCCTTTCACTCCTATTGGAGTATGGAGGATTACTGCAAAATACTCTTTTCGTGCCCATAACAAACATTTCCAAATACACAACAATGGCACATAAAAGTTGAGAAAACACAAATGTCTTTTAACTCCAAAAGTATAACTAGGCAACATTTGCAAATCTAATCATCTTACTTACAGCTAAAATGACTTTTTTGCCCCCTTTGAGCATATTACAAAAATTAAAAACCGATTTTGGAGACAAATATTTTTTAGGAACATATCTATTTCGTAACTGATCATAATTGGGACATTCCATTATAAAATGAAACTCATCACCAATCACAGACATGTTACAAACCTTACAAAACCGTAACTCTCGTGGTATGCCTTTGTGTCTCCCTGTTTCTATTTCCAGCTTATGATTACTACTTCGAAATCTGAAGAAGCTGATAACATAATTATCAGGCATTTGACTTATATATTTTTCTCTACCAAATCCACTTTTGAAATTTCTATAAAACAAACATTTACTACTCGCCTCTAGAGCATGTCTCCATAGATTTTGAAAACTATCTCTCAAGGCAATGTTGACATTCTTGCAGAAAGATTCCCTCTCCAAGAAGAATTGAGCATCCCAAACACAGTCATACCCTGCTTCTATTAAAATTTGTCTGATACAACTCATCCATTTTGAAGAATAAATACCATTTCGATATAAGTCAAGTAATATCAAATATATTTTCCCAGAATATTTTTCTGTGTTTGATATTACTAAGCTGGTCCAAAATCTCATTTTCACTAACACACTAATTGGATAAATACCAGTTTCTCCATAAACAATTTGGGTCATAGTATTTCTGTTCAGTTTGAACAAGCGTTTCAAAAATTTCAATTCTAATTTTTCAAGTATATCTACATTTTCATAACCCCATATTTCTGCAGCAGCAGCAGAAACAACAGCAACAACATGTTCATTGACATCCAACTCCATTCCTGACAACTCCACATGTGAGCTGTGTACAGGCTGAAACGTGTAAATCCTCCAACCATCATAAACACTTTATTTTCCCTCACAGCTAACCGACATACGTACTAGTAACTCTGGCGCCAGTCTGGTCAAAATGAATCCCATTATTATTGTCTATATTCCCTCACCCTGCAGGCACATCACCGACCCAAAAATTCCGATCTGCAAGGTTTAATGATCTTAGAAGATATAGAAGAAGAAGGAAGAAAGAGAGGTGTGTGTGTGTGTGTGTGTGTGTGTGTGTGTGTGTGTG
>NC_134896.1:15075844-15078344 GCF_041734735.1 Babylonia areolata | reverse complement strand
CAGCAAACTGCAGCATTAGAGAGACCCCAAATTTCTGCTCCATATTGTACAATGGGTTGTACCTGGGAATCAAACAATTTAATAAACAGATCAAAAGATTGATTTTCTAAACTTGACAGTTTTTTCATAATACAAAGTAATGCTTGTTTAGCTCTACATGCAAGATCTTCACATGCAACTGTGAAACTCAATTTTGTTGAAAAATATATTCCTAAGTATTTATACACATTCACTACTGGCATCGTTATTCCATTATAAGTCCATTTTTTCCTAATTCCTAAATATCCACCTTTTCTAAATACAATTATGTTACTTTTTGACATATTTACTTTCAACTGAAGTGATTTTGCAGCTCTAGATAGACTATTTAATTGTGTTGGCTTCTCAACACACACACACATACACACATACGCACGCACACACAGACACACACACACGCACACACGCACGCACGCACGCACACACAGACACACAAACACACACACACACATACACGCACAGAGAGAAAGAGAGAGAGACAGAGACAGACAGGCAGAGACAGAGACACAAAGAGAGGGAGAGAGGCAGAGACAGAGACAGAGACACAAAGGGAGAGACAGAGACACAAAGAGAGGGAGAGAGGCAGAGACAGAGACAGAGACACAAAGGGAGAGACAGAGACACACAGAGAGGGAGAGAGGCAGAGACAGAGACAGAGACACAAAGGGAGAGACAGAGACACACAGAGAGGGAGAGAGACAGAGACAGAGACACAAAGGGAGAGACAGAGACACACAGAGAGGGAGAGAGGCAGAGACAGAGACAGAGACACAAAGGGAAGGAGAGAGACAGAGACAGACACAGACAGACACAGACAGAGACAGAGAGACAGACTCACACTCACACGCACACGCACATGCACACATAACTTGGGGAATCTGTGTGCCTTCAGGAGGAAGGAAAAGAAGCTTTCATCCGTCGATGAGTGTTCGGTGCCTGAAGCAAGGCAATAATAGTTAGTATTATAATTGTTCTTTGTGAGATTGTCGCTGCTTTGTGATGAATAGGAAAGAAAACAACTAAACTAATTAGGATGTTGATAACAGCAACAAAAATAACAACAACAACAACAATAATAAAAAAAAGATGAAACCCCCCCAAAAAAACCCCAAAGAAACAAACCAAAAAAAAACAACAAAAAACAAAAACAAACAAACAAAAAAAAAACGAAAAAAAGAAAAATGATGTTGATCATGAAAATGATCTTATACTCCCTGTATATATATATATATATATATATATATATAAAGAGAGAGAGACAGAGAAAGAGAGAGAGAGAGAGAGAGAGAGAGAGAGAGAGAGAGAGAGAACAAACCATGCGTGATTCACTGTCTGTCTGATTTCTATACATGGGACAGGATTTTGCCATTTTTGATGTCTCCTAAGTGCTTACAGTTGTCTGGGTTTTGAAGGTGCTGATGACGATGATTGGAAGGGGAAGAAAAAAACAACAACAATATGATGATGATGATGATAATGATAATAGTGAGGAAAGAAAAAAAAAAGGAAGATGAAGGATGAAGGAGAAGTAAGGAAAAAAAAGGAGGGGGGGGGGGGGGAAGAAGAAGAACAACAACAACAAAAAAAACCCCAAAAAACAACCAACCAAACAAACAAACAAAAAGACAGAAAATAAGGAACAGTAAATAATAAAAGGGAAACCCACACACACACACACACACACACACACACACACACACACACACACACACACACACACAGGTGAGCACTCTTGCACGCACGTACACAAACAGACAGACAGACAATCAGACAGACAGAAATGCAGCAGATTCGACTCTCATACTTCCACTGTCCTCCCTCCCTACACCTAACTGAGTGCTGTCAGTCACTGATGTTCTCCCCGCCCCTTGCCTGTGTTTTCCCTGACTGTCGTGCTGTCAGTCACTGCTGTTCTCCCCGCCCCTTGCCTGTGTTTTCCCTGACTGTCGTGCTGTCAGTCACTGATGTTCTCTCCGCCCCTTGCCTGTGTTTTCCCTGACTGTCGTGCTGTCAGTCACTGATGTTCTCCCCGCCCCTTCCCTGTGCTTTCCCTGACTGTCGTGCTGTCAGTCACTGATGTTCTCCCCGCCCCTTGCCTGTGCTTTCCCTGACTGTCCTGCTGTCAGTCACTGATGTTCTCCCCGCCCCATCCCTGTGCTTTCCCTGACTGTCCTGCTGTCAGTCACTGATGTTCTCCCCGCCCCATCCCTGTGTTTTCCCTGACTGTCCTGCTGTCAGTCACTGATGTTCTCCCCGCCCCTTGCCTGTGCTTTCCCTGACTGTCCTGCTGTCAGTCACCGATGTTCTCCCCGCCCCTTGCCTGTGTTTTCCCTGACTGTCATCGTGCTGTCAGTCACTGATGTTCTCCCCGCCCCTTGCCTGTGCTTTCCCTGACTGTCCTCCTGTCAGTCACTGATGTTCTCCCCGCCCCTTGCCTGTGCTTTCAAGGACTGTCCTGCTG
>NC_134896.1:15063344-15070844 GCF_041734735.1 Babylonia areolata | reverse complement strand
GAGAACGGGAGATGGGGGGGTGGTGGGAGATGGGGAGGAGAGGGGGGGGGGCAGGGGTGGGGGTGGGGGGGGTGGGGGTGGGATTGAGAGAGGTGTGTGGAAGGAGTGGTGGGATGTAAAAGCTGGCTTCAGGGAGGAGACAGAGGGAGGGGACAAAGGGGGGATGGTGGGGTGGGGGGGAGGGAGGATAGAGAGAGCGGAAGTAAGGAAGCAGGAAACTGTCAGCTCTCCTAGCAAAAAACCCAGAATTGCCCGTGACTTCAGTCTTGTCCACGTGAATGGCTGAAGAGGGTTTGTAAAACAATAGAGGATTCTAGAGATTATATGTAGAAAGAGGCTGACATAGAGATAGGGGGGAAATAGAGGGTGGGTGGGTGTGGGCGGGGATGGGGATGGGGGTGGGGGTGGGTGGGGGGTGGGGGTGGGGGCATGAGTGAGAGAGAGAATCAGGAAGATGGCCAGAGAGTAAAAGAGACACACAGAGATAGAATGAAAAAAAAGAAGAAAGAAAGAAAGAAAGAAAGAAAGAAAGACACACACACACACACACACACACACACACACACACACACACACACACACACACACACACACACACACACACACACACACACAGAATGAATGAATGAATGAATGAATGAATGAATGAATCTTTATTTTCCAACGGTGAAGATATTAGCACTTTGGCCGACTTACACATCTGCCGTTGTTCTAAGAGACACACAAACATGTACGCATATAAATGTAGTTATACTGAATACTTAATACATGTATAATGTACGAGTATAACACAGCGTCAAACTGAGAGACACAACAAGAGAGAGAGAGAGAGAGAGAGAGAGAGAGAGAGAGAGAGAGAGAGAGAGAGAGAATGGAACTGAATAAATTTTATTTTCTGAGGGTAATGCACAAGCAAAATAATTCTTTTTTTTTTCATGCAGTCCTCGAAGGGGAAAACAGTAACATAAACCTTTAAAGGGGGAATCATTGTATCAGTACAGCATGCAGTTTTACAGTCATGGATACATGAATGGTAACTTGACATCTACAACACTAAATAGAGGAGAATAAGAGGCGAGAGATATAAGGAGACAGATAGAGAAAGGGAAAGAAAGAGAGAAAGAGACAGAGAGAGTACAAAAAAAAAAGATAAAAGAAAAATAACATAGGTCAAGATAATGATCAATCAATGAATAAAATTAAATGAAAAAAACAACAACAACAGAAAAAACACCAAAAAATGAGAGAGAGAGAGAGAGAGAGAGAGAGAGAGAGAGAGAGAGAGAGAGAGAGAGAGAGATAGATGAATGGGGGAGCTGAATTTTTTTTTTAATGGTGATAATTAAATGATGGAAGAAGAGGATTGGGACCTACCTTCCCACGTCGAGCCCTGGACACGGTGGATATGAATTCATTGCATATGTGTGTGTATATGTGAATGTGTGTCTGCATTTTTTTTTTTTTTACATTTATTTGCTTATTTATCATCATTGTTGTCTTTTTTTAATTTATTTTAATTTATGTATTTATTTATTTATTACTATTGTTATTATTATTAGTAGTAATTTATTTATTTAGCTTTTTAGTTATTTTTTGATTATATTATTATTATGTATTTATTTATTTATTTATATATATTTATTTATTCTATTTTATTTATTTTATTTTTTGTACGCTTATAGTTGACTTCATCAAGTTTTTGCGCCTTATACATATTATTATTATTAGTAGTAGTTATGTATTTACCTTTTTTTTTTCTTTTTTTTCCTCAAAGCCTGACTAAGCGCGTTGGGTTACGCTGCTGGTCAGGCATCTGCTTGGCAGATGTGGTGTAGCGTATATGGATTTGTCCGAACGCAGTGACGCCTCCTTGAGCTACTGAAACTGAAACTGCCCCCAAAGACCGTAAAAAGCAGTGGGACCTTTAATGAAAACCTTTAACCTTAAATATGGGAGCTTTTTTAGCAATACAACACACAGCAGTACTTAATTTAACTCACTCAGTACGGCCAGTCCTCTCTTCTCCTCTACACAGACCCCTCGGATGTCCAATGGGTATCTGAATGACCCAACGTTTAGCTTCCGTCCTCAGAACTGTGGTATTCTTTGTCAACATTCACGTCTTCAGTATAAGAGCCTTCCGCTTGCAATATTTTGATGATGGTAATTGGGATGAAACGCTGTTAACGTCGTCTCTTTCGCCGTTCGTATGGAGAGAGTTAACCTTAAATATGGGAGCTTTTTTTTTAGCAATACAACACACAGCAGTACTTGATTTAATGAGAGGTGGGCCCTGGACAGGTAGACAGACAGACAGAGAGAGAGAGAAAGAGAGGTTCAAGATTCAAGATTCTAGATTACAAAACTTTATTACTCAAGGATAAAGATTTTAGGCATTGCCTAGTCTTCCAATCTGTCTTTGTGACAAGAAAAACAATAACGATGAGAGAAAGAGAGAGAGAGAGAGAGAGAGAGAGAGAGAGAGAGAGAGAGACAGACAGACAGACAGACAGACAGACAGACAGACAGAGAGAGAGAGAGACAGAGACAGAGAAACACAGACAGAAAGGAATTGAAGGAGACTCAGAGTAATTGGGAGACAGGGATTTTTTTCCTTTTCTTTTCATTTTCACCTCGGTTGCATAAAGGTCATTTCTTCTTCTTCTTCTTCTCTTCTTTCTTTCTTTCTTTTCCTTTGGCACTTCAACATGCCTTCTTCATTGATGTATTCTTTCACATAGTATTTCGGATTATATGTCCATTTGATTCCTAAGGATGAACATTTGGTATTTCACTTTCATGTATAATAAATGTGATGTAATGTCTGGGATCTTGAATGGCCTGGTGTAGTATTAGCCAATGTGTGTGTGTGTGTGTGTGTGTGTGTGTGTGTGTGTGTGTGTGTGTGTGTGTGTGTGTGTGTAGGGAGACAGAGATAGCAGGAGAGAGGTGAAGTGGGTGATATGAAAGGAGTGAGGTTCTTGAAAAGCGTAAAAGTGTGTGTGTGTGTGTGTGTGTGTGTGTGTGTGTGTGTGTGTGTGTGTGTGTGTGTGCGTGCGTGCGCGCGCGCGCGACAGTCCTCTATCCATAACTTTTTTCTTCTTCTTTTATTTTTTTATGGGGGTTTTGTTGGTGATATGACATTCTGACATACTCCCATGAAATGATCAACATGAATCATAAATCCTTTATTCCCTCGCCCTTACCTACATCTCCTCCTCCTCCTCCTCCTCCACCTACGCTACTTCCTTCTCCCCAGCTTCCAACGTGCAGGTTTCAGTCTGTCTTAAGGAACGACAGAAGAAGGAAGATAGAAGTATGGTCTCCATCAGGATCGTTGGAGAGAGTGGGTGGTGGGTGGGGGGTGAGTGGTCAGGGGTGGGTGGGGGGAGGGGGGTGCGGTGAGGTTGAGGGCAGCAGGGGATAGTGGTCTTTGCTAAAGCCGGATCAGGGGTTCAGCAGATCGATCCGGTAATGACTCAATTGAACACCCAGAACCTGATCGATTTTGCCGACTGATCGATGGTCGGTCTGTCTGTCTGACTGACCAACTCTGTGACACTTTCTGCACAGGCGGCTCTCTTTTAACTCACTCAGTACGGCCAGTCCTCTCTTCTCCTCTACACAGACCCCTCGGATGTCCAGGGGGTGTCTGAATGACCCAACCTTTAGCTTCCGTCGTCAGAATTGTGGTATTCTTTGTCAACATTCATGTCTTCAGTATAAGAGCTTTCCGCTTGCAATATTTTGATGATGGTAATTGGGGTGAAACGCTGTTTACGTCGTCTCTTTCGCCGTTCGTATGGAGAGAGTTAATTAAGCTTTCCTCCGTCCAGGAGGAGTGTCCCATAGCTGTGGCACTGGAAAAGGGAATTATATTCATTATATATAAAAGGGATTATATTTGTCACTTTTTGTTTTTAAAGAAAAAGAAGTGGAGGAGGGGGGAGAAGGAGTAGGAGGGGAGGAATAATGAATAATGATAAGACAAACAGAAGATGAAGAAGAAGGGCATAAGAATGAGGACTGATCGAACACACACACACGCACACACACACACACACACACACACACACACACACACACACACACACACACACACACACACACACACACATCCCCCTAGCACGAAACAGAAAAGAAGAGGAATGGAAAAGAAGTTACGTAGCTTGCTGTTGTTCTGATGTTTATGTGTGCACGTATGATCAATTGCATTTTGTTTAAACCAAAAAAAAGCAACCCCCCACCCCCCACCCCCCCAAAACAAAAACGACGACGACAACAACAACAAACAAAAACAACAACAACAAAAACCAGTCTGCCGATGGAACAATATTGATATCATTTTTTTCTCCACAAAGGATACACACACAATACAAACAATGCCGAGGTTTGGACCAGATTTCCTTTCAACCCTCCCCCACCCCCCGACCCCCTACTCACCCAGCACATATCCCCTCTCGCTGACAGCTCCATACCGCCAATCATCAGAGAGACAGGAGAATAAGAGGAGCAGAGACTGAAGGAGAAGACTGACAGCACGGCAGTCAGGGAAAGCACAGGCAAGGGGCGGGGAGAACATCAGTGACTGACAGCACGACAGTCAGGGAAAACACAGGCAAGGGGCGGGGAGAACATCAGTGACTGACAGCACGACAGTCAGGGAAAGCACAGGCAAGGGGCGGGGAGAACAGCAGTGACTGACAGCATGATGACAGAGAAAGCACAAGCAAGGGGCGGGGAGAACATCAGTGACTGACAGCACGATGACAGTCAGGGAAAGCACAGGCAAGGGGCGGGGAGAACAGCAGTGACTGACAGCATGATGACAGAGAAAGCACAAGCAAGGGGCGGGGAGAACATCAGTGACTGACAGCACGACAGTCAGGGAAAACACAAGCAAAGGGCGGGGAGAACATCAGTGACTGACAGCACGGCAGTCAGGGAAAGCACAGGCAAAGGGCGGGGAGAACAGCAGTGACTGGCAGCACGATGACAGGGAAAGCACAGGTAAGGGGCGGGGATAACAGCAGTGACTGACAGCACGACAGTCAGGGAAAACACAGGCAAGGGGCGGGGAGAACATCAGTGACTGACAGCACGATGACAGTCAGGGAAAGCACAGGTAAGGGGCGGGGAGAACATCGGTGACTGACAGCACGACAGTGGCAGTCAGGGAAAGCACAGGCAAGGGGCGGGGAGAACATCAGTGACTGACAGCATGACAGAGAAAACACAGGCAAGGGGCGAGGAGAACATCGGTGACTGACAACACGACAGACAGGGAAAGCACAGGCAAGGGGCGAGGAGAACATCGGTGACTGACAATACGACAGTCAGGGAAAGCACAGGCAAGGGGCGAGGAGAACATCGGTGACTGACAATACGACAGTCAGGGAAAGCACAGGCAAGGGGCGGGGAGAACATCAGTGACTGACAGCACGACAGTCCTTGAAAGCACAGGCAAGGGGCGGTGAGAACATCAGTGACTGACAGCACGATGACAGTCAGGGAAAGCACAGGTAAGGGGCGAGGAGAACATCAGTGACTGACAGCACGACAGTCCTTGAAAGACCAGGCAAGGGGCGAGGAGAACAGCAGTGACTGACAGCACGATGACAGTCAGGGAAAGCACAGGCAAGGGGCGAGGAGAACATCAGTGACTGACAGCATGACAGTCCTTGAAAGCACAGGCAAGGGGCGGGGAGAACATCAGTGACTGACAGCAGGACAGTCAGGGAAAGCACAGGCAAGGGGCGGGGAGAACATCAGTGACTGACAGCACGACAGTCAGGGAAAGCACAGGCAAGGGGCGGGGAGAACAGCAGTGACTGACAGCACGACAGTCAGGGAAAACACAGGCAAGGGGCGGGGAGAACATCAGTGACTGACAGCACGACAGTCAGGGAAAGCACAGGGAAGGGGCGGGGAGAACATCAGTGACTGACAGCACGACAGTCAGGGAAAGCACAGACAAGGGGCGGGGAGAACATCATTGACTGACAGCAGGACAGTCAGGGAAAACACAGGCAAGGGGCGGGGAGAACATCAGTGACTGACAGCACGACAGTCAGGGAAAACACAGGCAAGGGGCGGGGAGAACATCAGTGACTGACAGCACGACAGTCAGGGAGAAAGCACAGGCAAGGGGCGGGGAGAACAGCAGTGACTGACAGCACGACAGTCAGGGAAAACACAGGCAAGGGGCGGGGAGAACAGCAGTGACTGACAGCACGACAGTCAGGGAAAACACAGGCAAGGGGCGGGGAGAACATCAGTGACTGACAGCACGACAGTAAGAGAAAGCACAGGCAAGGGGCGGGGAGAACATCAGTGACTGACAGCACTCAGTGAGATGTAGGGAGGGAGGACAGTGGAAGGATGAGAGTGGAATGGGCTTTTCTGTCTGTGATATAGGCACAAACAGTAACACGCACACACAAACACACACGCGCGAACACACACACACACACACACACACACACACACACACACACACACACACACACACACACACACACACACACACACACACACACTCAATACTCAACGAGGTGGAGGTCTTTTTCGACTTCTTCAAGTCCACCTGTCAGTATATGTTTGTCTATCACACACAGACACACAGACACAGACACACACACACACATACACACGCATACGCACATGCACATGAACATACATACACCCGTACGCACAAATACACATTCTCTCTCTTACTCACTCACACACGCATACACCTACGAACATATGCACGCACAAACACACACACACACACACACACACACACACACACACACACACACACACACACACACACACACACACACACACACACACACACACACACACACACACACATACACACACACACGTTGGCAATTCAAAGTGCGTTCAGAAGGAGCTACGGAAACTTTTCTCTGTCGACGAGTGTCCAATAACTGTAGAAAGGGAGATCTTATACTTTGAGAGAGAGAGAGAAAAAAAATCACTGTTTGTGAAGAAGAAGAAGAAGAAGAAGAAGAAGAAGAAGGAGAAGGAGGAGGAGGAGGAGGAGGAGGGAAAGCAGGGAGAAGGAGAAGAAGGAAGAGGAAGGAGATGAAGAAGAAGAAGAAGAACGAAGGAAGAGGAGGAAGAGGAGGAGGAGGAGGAGGAGGAGAAGAAGAAGAAGAAGATGGAGGCGGAGGAGGGAGAAGAAGAAGAAGAGGAGGAGGATGAAGAAGGAAGAGAAGAAGAAGAAGACGAAGAAGAAGAAGAAGAAGAAGAAGAAGAAGAAGAAGAAGAAGAAGAAGAAGAAGAAGAAGAAGAAGATGGAGGAGGAGGAGGGAGAAGAAGAAGAGGAGGAAGATGAAGAAGGAAGAGAAGAAGAAGAAGAAGGGGGAGGAGGAAGAAGAAGAAAAAGAATAATAAGAAGGAAGAGGAGGAGGAAGAAGAAGAAGAAAAAGAAGAAGGAGGAGGAGGAAAATGAGGGAAAAGAAGAAGAAGCAGGAAGAATAGGAAGAG
>NC_134896.1:15048344-15058344 GCF_041734735.1 Babylonia areolata | reverse complement strand
CGCGCACGTGTGTGTGTGTGTGTGTGTGTGTGTGTGTGTGTGTGTGTGTGTGTGTGTGTGTGTGTGTGATTGCGAAGGCGATCGATTTTCCGACATGCTGATAAGTGTAGGCAGCACACGGCGTCTGACAAATTGAAGGCACAAGACGTTAATTTAAAATTTGAAGAAGTCATCGTTGCAGCAGGGTAAAAAAAAAAAAAAAAAAATCCATTAATGAACAATACCCCCCGGTGGTTTTTTTTTTTTTTTTTTTCTCTCTCTCTCTCTCTCTCTTTCGTTTTTCTCCGTGCGAAAATGACTCGTCAAATTTTGTGCCCTAAATCAGTTCCTGGCATGCCCTTATAGGAATAAGGAATAACACAGCAGTCTTATACACGTTGTAGCCACTCCCACATAAGATAAATCATAATTCGCTTTTTGCAGACTTCACTTTTTTGGGGGGGTGGGGGGTGGGGGATGGGGGGGAGTGGGGGGAGTGGAGGAGTGGGGGTGCGGGGGGGGGGGGGGTGGATTAGGGGTGATGCGGGGTTGCTACAAAACTCAATTTCTAGTCTAGACAGCGTCTTCCGTGAAGCAGGCAGCAACGACACAACAGCATTAGTGTTGCGCGTGATTCAATCATGGCTGATGGACTAGTTCCAGTTCCCAAGTTTCAAGTTTCAGTTTCTCAAAGAGGCGCCGTCACTGCGTTCGGACAAATCTCCCATATGCGCTACACCACATCTTGCTAGATGAGATGCCTGGATGATTGCCTTGAGGGCATGCTTATGCTGTACTTTTTGTGTACCTATCAAGAGTACAAGTCTTCTTCATGGTATTTACCACAGAGGTCAGCGCTTGTGTTTGCCAAGGGGGGGGGGGGGGGGGTGTCTTTTTTTTTTTTCTAGTACGACAAGTCAGTTCTGCACACGGGACCTCGGTTTTATTGTCTCATCCGAATGATGAGACGCTCATTATAGATCATCATTGTTATTATTATTCTTATTATTCATATTATCTTTTTTTCTTTCTCTCTCTCTTCTTTTCTTTGTATATTTTTTCTTTCTTTTTTTCACTTTTTTAATTTATTTATCTATTTACTTTTTTTGGGGGGGTTTTGTTTATCGGATTTCATTTTATGTTCTCTCAAGGCCTGACTAAGCGCGCTGGGTTACGCTGCTGGTCAGGCATCTGCTTAGCATGTATGGTGTAGCGTACATAATATGGATTTTTCCGAACGCAGTGACGCCTCCTTGAGTGACTGAACTGAACTGAACTGAACTGAACTGAACTGAAGTGAACTCCATTTTTGATGCCTTTTTTGTACATTGTCATTTTTTATTCCTTGGGTTTTGATTTTATTTGAAGATTATTTTCCCTTCTTTGAATATTTTCTTGTCAAATTATTCTTAGACCCCCCCCCCCCCTCCTTCCTGCCACGAATCTATAATTTTTTTTCTTCTCTTTTTGCAATTTCGTATATTTGAAGTACATCTAGAATGCTTTTTGAAATTTTATTTATTCAATTATTTCTTCTTTTTTTTTCTTTCTATTTATTCAGTTATTTCTATCTTTTAATGTAATCACCTCCTAACCCTCAAAATGCCAATGGCGGTTTTCTTTTTTTTTTTTTCTTTTTTTTTGTGCGTCTTCACCTTTGAACGTTCTCCAGACTTCTTGCTTTTGTTCTTTCCGTCCCTTTCTGGTCATTTTTCTTTCTTTTCTCTCTCCCCCCCACCCGGCTGCACTATACGTCTCTCTTCTCTCTCTGTACTTCCCTGTCTTCAGGCATGCCTCTCTTTCATTCATTCTGTGTGGGTGTTTACTTGCATTCTGTGTGGGTGTTTACTTGCATTCTGTGTGGGTGTTTACTTGCATTCTGTGTGGGTGTTTACTTGCATTCTGTGTGGGTGTTTACTTGCATTCTGTGTGGGTGTTTACTTGCTGTTATTGTTTTTTTTTTTAAATATATTATCATTATTATTATTATTATTATTACTACTACTACTACTACTATCTTTTTGTTTTTTTTACATTATAGTTATTATTTATTTACTTATTTATTTGTGTAAGCTTATCTATTATTTATTCACCTTTTTTTCTTTTTTTTTCCTCAAGGCCTGACTAAGCGCGTTGGGTTACGCTGCTGGTCAGGCATCTGCTTGGCAGATGTGGTGTAGCGTATATGGATTTGTTCGAACGCAGTGACGCCTCCTTGAGCTACTGAAACTGAAACTGAAACTTTCCCCCGCCCCTCCCCCTCTCCCGGCCAACCCCCCCGCCTCTTTCCACCCCACCCCCACCCCCCGGCCCGGCCCCTCATATGATTATCAATCGTATTAACCCCTTTTTGGTTCATGTCTCCTACATTATCGTTCATACATTCTTTTTTCGACTTTGCCTGAGAATGTATCTTGTCTGTATCTGTTTATGTAATGTAATGCAATGTGTATTCCTTCTTATCCCTATCATCATGATCATTAGAAGTAGTATTAGAAGTGGTATCATTAGTAGTAGTATTGTTGTCGTCGTTGTTGTTGTGAAATGGAGAAATTGGCAAGAATAGGCAATACCTAAAAATTTTGTCTTTGAGTAAAAAAAAAAAAAAAAAGTTAAGTTTTTGTTTTGAGATTTGAGTCTCTTTCGCAGTACGCTTTACGATTGTTATCAGTTTTGTGTGTGTGTGTTAGCTTTGTAACTGCGAACCAGATGATAACCCACAACTGAGTTAAAACAAATGAATACTTTGTATATAATAAATATTCACTTTTTGTCGGGTCTGTCTTTCTTTTTATGAAAAAAAAAGATTGCCCCGAAAAGGTGTGCCTTCCCCCCCTCTCTCTCTATAAAAAATATGTATGTGAGTGAACACTGAACACTGAACACTTTAATGTCAATAGCTTTACAGCCCTAATGACATGGGGGTTCATAATACAAATAACAACATGCATCAATAGTAATAATATTGATGAAAACCAAAACCAAAACGAATTCAATCAATCTGTGCAACAAAGTGCAGTTCGACCATCCATTCAAAGTAATGGCATGTAGTGAGAAATAAAAACAAAAACATATATAAATGTACAACATAAATATTTTCCATATGAGAGTGACAACACAGATTTCACTTTTCACAATGAGCAACACCTGATACTATTTTATTATTGTTGAGTTTTTTTTCGTCGCATGTTATTCGCTTCTGCAATATATTTTGCAAGTGACTGTAGTGAAGTTTCTGTATGTGAGTGAGTGAGTGAGTGAGTGAGTGAGTGAGTGAATGTGTGTGTGTTCGTTCTTTAATTTAACGTCTTTTCACTATAAGTGATATTAGACGAGGGAAGGAAAAAAATCGAGTGGGAGGAGGGGGAGGGGGGGGGGAGGGGGGAGTTACTGTGTACGCATACGAGTAAGTGAAAGTGTGTGTGTGTGTATGTGTGTGTGTGTGTGTGTGTGTGTGTGTGTGTGTGTGTGTGTGTGTGTGTGTGTGTGTGTGTGTGTGTGTGTGTGTGTGTGTGAAAATTACTGATTTAAGTTTTGTTTAAAAAACAAAACAAAAAAAACCACATAACAATATAACATATTTCTAATGAAAAACTAACAACTATAACAGCGAACCAACAGGACTATTTAACAAGGAGTTGAAAAAGTGTGTGTGTGTGTGTGTGTGTGTGTGTGTGTGTGTGTGTGTGTGTGTGTGTGTGTGTGTGTGTGTGTGTGTGTGTGATGTGTTAAGATTGCGCTCAAAACAGTTCTTTTTGGTATCTATTTGCATTAATTTTGTTATTTCGTTTTTTCTGGGATTGCAGTTTGTTATCGCGGTGCCATTCCTCTTATTTCCTGTCTCTGTCCTTCTTTAAGTCTTCCCTCTTCCCCACAACGACCAGAACAAAGAACAGAGACTGTGGGAATGTGTAAGTATGCGAGTATGTAAATAATATATGCATGTGTGTATTCATGTGCACTTATGTGTCTGCAGTAATAATGTTTAACATGACTGTGTAATGGGTGTTTTATATAGTCACGTATAGAAAACTAGAGGAAATGTGTTCATACATAAGATATCCCATGTGTGGGTTGTGTTCTTTCCACATTACGTTAGCTAAGCAAAGTGTCCGTAACTCTATGCCGATACTAGGTATAATGTCTATTATATGTTATAAAACTGCACTGTTACACATGATGAAAATGTGTCCACCTTGACCAGATTGATAGAACAATATATTATAAGTATAATGAAAAAGAAAAAAAAAGAAAAAAAAAAAAGAACAGAGACAGGACGGCAAATGCTGTGTGACTGAAGATTGATTGATTGATGAGGCTTTACTATGACAAGGGGAGAAAGTTTTGCGCTTTCTATCACTTGTGAATTGAGTGAAGGGGTGTGTGTGGGGGGGGGGGGGGGGGGGGGGGGAGTGATGATGAGGCTTTGGCAGGACGGGAGAAAGTTTTGCGCGAATTCAAAGGAGGAGGGAGACACCTTTCATCAACTTAATTCGCGTTATTTGAGAATCAAAATCAACCTTTCACGGCGGACCCTCGCTACACCACCCGAATCCCCTTCATTTTCTATTAACTTGTGAATTGAGCAAAGAGGAGGAGTGATGATGAGGCTTTAGCAGGACGGCAGAAAGTTTTGCACGAAATCAAAGAAGGAGGAAGACAAATTTCACCAACTTAATTCGCGTTATTTGAGGATCGAAACAAACCTTTCAAGACAGAACCATGCTACACCATCCGGATCTCCGTCATTTTCTATTAACTTGTGAATTGAGTGAAGGGGGGGGGGGGGGAGTGATGATAAGATTTACTTGGACAAGGGGAGAAAGTATTGAGTGAAGAGGTGTGTGTGGGGGGATGGGGGGGGGGGAGGCAGTGATGATGAGGCTTTAGCAGGACGGGAGAAGTTTTGCGCGAATTCAAAGGAGGAGGGAGACACCTTTCATCAACTTAACTCGCGTTATTTGAGAATCAAAATCAACCTTTCAAGGCGGACCCTCGCTACACCACCCGAATCCCCTTCATTTTCTATTAACTTGTGAATTGAGCAAAGAGGAGGAGTGATGATGAGGCTTTTAGCAGGACGGGAGAAAGTTTTGCACGAAATCAAAGAAGGAGGGACACAAATCTCACCAACTGAATTCCCGTTATTTGAGGATCAAAACAGACCTTTCAAGACGGGGAACATGCTACACCATTCGGATCTCCGTCATTTTCTATTGTGAACTGAGTGAAGGGGGGGAGTGATGATGAGGCTTTACTTGGACAAGGGGAGAAAGTATTGCGCTTTCTATCACTTGTGAATTGAGTGAAGGGGTGTGTGTGGGGGGAGGGAGTGATGATGAGGCTTTAGCAGGACGGGAGAAAGTTTTGCGCGAATTCAAAGGAGGAGGGAGACACCTTTCATCAACTTCATTCGCGTTATTTGAGAATCAAAATCAACCTTTCACGGCGGACCCTCGCTACACCACCCGAATCCCCTTCATTTTCTATTAACTTGTGAATTGAGCAAAGAGGAGGAGCGATGATGAGGCTTTTAGCAGGACGGAAGAAAGTTTTGCACGAAGTCAAAGAAGGAGGGACACAAATTTCATTAAACTTAATTCGCGTTATTTGAGGATCAAAACAAACCTTTGAAGACAGAACCATGCTACACCTTCCGGATCTCTTTCCTTTTCAATCACTTGTGAATTGTTTAAAGGGGTTGTGGGGGGTGGGGGGGGGGGGGGGGGGGGTGATGAGGTGTGTAGGGTGGGAGTGGTGGTGGGGTTTGTTAGTGTTTGTGTTAGAAGTTTGTGGGTAGAAAATGATTTTTTTTTTTAAAGAAAGAAAGAAAGAAAGCAAAAAGAAAAAAAAAAAAAAAAAAAGCAAAAAAAAAAAAAAAAAAGCAAAAAAAAAAAAAAAAAAAAAAAAATGCAGGATGGCGCCTTTGTACCGTCCCTCCTGGATCCTTGTTATATCGTAGTTCAGTGGGAGTGTTCACTGTACGGTGGCTTAAGCTACAGGTATTGTGGTCTTGATTTTTGTTTCTTTTTAATGTCTTATTGATGTAATAACTTAGCACTTTTTCTAAGCGATCATCTCTTTGCGTGCGTGTGTGTGTGTGTGGTCACATTTTGGTGTGTGTATGTAACATAGATGTAATGTTTTATGTTAACAAAAGCGTTTTTTGTAAAGCACCGAGAGCAGAGTTCTGGATAGTGTGCTATATAAGTATCCATTATTATTATCATTATGATTATTATGATTATTATTATTGTCCTCTATCATTTTGGTTGATTTGGCTGGCTAGCCTCCCTGGGTAAGGCTTTCAAGGCCTGTCCACAGCGTTGATTTTTTTTTTTTTTTTTTTTTTTTTTTTTTTTTTTGCGTAGGTCAGGCATCTGCTCTTGTTTTTTCTTTCCTTTAAAAAAAAGAAAAAAAAAAAGAAAAAAAGAAAAAAAGGAAAAAAAAAGCGGATGTGATGTAGAGTGTACGGACTCGTCTGTTTCTCTGTTTCTCTTTGTGTTGTGCCATTTTCATTCTATTATGGGATGTCTTTGTTATAGTAGTATATGACATGAATTAACTCCGCCCCCCCCCTCCCCTCTCCCTAAAGCTGACAAATTTGAAGCAAATAAAAAATAAATTCAGTATCAGTATCAGTAGCTCAAGGAGGCGTCACTGAGTTCGGTCAAATCCATATAAGCTACACCACATCTGCCAAGTAGATGCCTGACCAGCAGCGTAACCCAACGCGGTTCGTCAGGCCTTGAGAAAAAATAAAATAAAAATAAAATAAAATAAATAAAATAAAATAACAAAAACATAAAATAAATTAATAAATAAATTAAATAAACGAATAAAAAAAAATAGACAAACACATAAAACTACTACTACTACTACTAATGATAATAATATTTATAAGGCGCAAAAAAAAAGTTCATCTTCACGCTACTTCTACAATAGAAGAGTATAGAGATGTAAAAATCATTACTTCGTGATTGCTGCTGAATATTGCATTCGCGGGGGTGGGGTGGGCGGGGGGTGGTGGGGGTGGGGGTTTGGGGGTGGGTGGGGGCTAGTAGGGGGGGGGGCTGACAGGAAGAAGCTGGAGGAACAGGAAGGGCAAAGTTGCAGGGGGGGGGGGGGGGGCGGGGGGGGGGGGGGCTGGTGGGCAGAGGCGGGGGGTGGCGGGTGGGTGTGTGTGGGGGGTGGTGGTGGTGGGGGTGGGGGTGGTCACCATGGACAGGGGAGAGCGGGAGGAAGGAGGTAAGAAGAGCAGAGAGAGAGAGAGATAGAGAGAGAAAGACTGAGGACGGCCACGTGACAGAGGAGCGTGCCCAAGGGGACCTGCGTGCCGTGCAGAATGGGCTGATCGCCACTAGGAGGAGGGCTCCCTGTCCACTTGGCAGGGGGGAGGGGGGAAGGGGGGTGGGGGTGGGGGGGAGAGGACGGGTCCCAGGCGAGGGGGTGGGGGGTGGGGGGGTGGGGGGTGATCAGCTCTTTCTCTCTCTCATTGCCACTCTCCCCCCCAAAAAAAAACCCCCATGCCCCTACCCCCCTCATCCCCCTTCACAGAAAGGCCGTCTTTATCCCCGGCTTTCTCCCAATCAGCACATGCTTGCCCCCTGCCCCCCACCCCTCCCTCCCCCTCTGCCTATCCCCCTCCACCCTCCCCCCCGCCCCGCCCCCTCCCCTCCCACTCCCTCCCATGGTCTTTTCGTCTAAAGACATCTTAGAAGACACTGTCTTTGTCTCTGTCTCTGTCCCTCTCTGTCTCTCTTTATCGCTTCTCGAGTTCTTTCTTATTTGTAATTTGCACAAGTTGAATTATCCCCCTTCGGCAGTAACGCTGTAAAACGCTATTTGCCAATAAAAAAAGGTGTCAGTGTCAGTGTCTGTCTCTCTGTGTCTCTGTCTCTCTGTGTCTCTCTCTGTCTTTTTACCTCTGTCTCTGTCTCTCTGTTTGCCTCTGTCTGTCTGTCTCTCGCTGTCTCTCTGTCTGTCTGTCTCTATGTCTGTCTCTCTCTGTCTCCCCCCACCTCTCTCTCTCTCTCTCGCTGTCTCTCTGTGTCTCTCCCTGTCTTTGTCTATCTGTCTGTCTCTGTCCGTCTGTCTCTGTCTGTCTGTCTGTCTGTCTGTCTTTCTCTCTCTCAGTGAGCCTCTCCCATTGTGTTTTTTCCCCTTTCTTTTCTGTTTGATAAAAGTGGACGATTCATGAGATCTGCCTAATACAGCTTGTGCACTCCGTGTGTTATTTGTCTGTTCACTGCCTCTGTGCTGTCTTCAGTTTAACTCACTCAGTACGGCCAGTCCTCTCTTCTCCTCTACACAGACCCCTCAGATGTCCAGTGGGTGTCTGAATGACCCAACCTTTAGCTTCCGTCGTCAGAATTGTGGTATTCTTTGTCAACATTCACCTCTTCAGTATAAAAGCCTTCCGCTTGCAATATTTTGATGATGGTAATTAGGGTGAAACGCTGTTAACGTCGTCTCTTTCGCCGTTCGTATGGAGTGAGTTAACGTCTTTCCACTTGAAGTGATATCAGACGGAAGAAAAAAAACCCCAACCCTCCCCCCCCAAAAAAAAAACAACAAAAAAAACAAAAAAACAAAAACAACCCCCCCCCCCCCACAAAAACCGAGGGGGTAGGGGTTATGGGAGGTGGAGGGGTAAAAGTGTGTGTATGTGTGGAGGATGAATAGGGAGAGACAACGCTAGGGAAAAATGGAAACGTGAAAAACGCCAACATCAAACAACTATAACAACTATAACAAATGTCCCACAGGACTACGCAGCAATCCTTCTGCAATAACAAATAACATATTGGAATTGTTAACAACACATTCAAAAGAACTTCTGGTGTGAAGTCTGGCAAAAAAACTATGTGTTCGATGTACATGTGCATACCTGCGTGTCGAGTTACACAAAGATGAATTTATTATTCTATTTTCATTTCTAATTGTGTTAAAACCTGCATGCATGCTATTAAATTCTACAGCAAAAGAAATTGCATCCTTGAAACTTTTCTTACTTAATTGGAATACTCTGGCCTCACTGTCCACTATCGGTGGTGATGTTGACAGGGAATGAAGGTAAACTAAAAAATCGAGCTCAGTTCAATTCAGTTCAGTTCAGTTCCGTTTCTCAAGGAGGCGTCACTGTGTTCGGACAAGTCCATAATTTTTTTTCGCTACACCACATCTGCTAAGCAGTCGCCTGACCAGCAGCGTAACCCAACGCGCTTAGTCAGGCCTTGAAAAAAAAAAGTGCATAAACAAATAAATGTATACATCATTACATTGATGGGTAGATAACTAGATAAGAAAATGAAGCAATAGAGAAAGAAAGATGAAAAGACATAAAGCGCAGGAGACTAACAGTATCAGGTGTGGAAAAAAGAAAGTTAAGTTCACGATATGTTTTTCAACCAATGAACTGTCTGTCACTGGTGGTCAACCAAGAGAATAAACAACGCGATTGGCTGGCTGGTTGGTAGAAGGATCATCGTCACACTCACCTTTCATTATCATTGTTTAGATGCTCCCTTCGTGTCGTCGGTATATTATAAGTATTTGGACCAAAACAATCGCTTTGCCAATAGCTTCTTTCCCTTAAAGCAGCCAGTGCTCTGTATCACGAAGCAACCCAAAGTGTATTAAAAAAAAAGGGAATGGTGCAGAGTGGAACTATTTTACTGTGGACATAATTCTCAGCCCCATGTATTATGTGTAATGTGTGGCTTGTGATACTATTCAAGAGAGCGTGCATATACGTTGATATGCTCTCTCTCTGTGTGTCTCTCTCTGTCTCTGTCTCTCTCTGTGCTGGTGCGTGCACGTGTGTGTACGTTTGTTGTCTGTGGGCGTGCATGTGTGTCAGTGTGAACATATGCATATATGTCTAACGTCCTACGTCTGTATTTGTGTTTGTACATGATCTCCAATTTGTATATGATTTCCAGTTTGCAATTTCCAATTCATTCTTGTATATTTCATGTAGGTATACTGTCACCCACGCATACACCAACCCCACAACCCC
>NC_134896.1:15040844-15043344 GCF_041734735.1 Babylonia areolata | reverse complement strand
AGGAGGAATTTTGTTTAATGTCCCGTCACACATATCGGTGATTGAAGACATTTTGTTAAAGTATTTATGAATACATCTGAGTATTATCGGTTAGAAGGGGTGGGAGATGTGGATGAATGGAGGGTTGGGAGAAACTGGGCAAATGAGGGTAAAAATGTGGGTGAATTTTGGAAGAAAACAACAACAACAACAACAACAACAACAAAAAACACCTCAAAATATAGTTACAGGAAATTACTTAAAGGACTTCGTAAAACAGAAGTCGTTAAACTGACAAGCTAAACAACTGATAATGAATGCAAAAAGTCAAAAACATCAACGTTCTCAGTCACTTGTGAAGACACACTTTCGTGTACATAAGGCTTCATCAAGCTACAGTGTTTTTGAGGACTTCACGTTCTTTATAAGAATGGATCACGAGTAGGGGTCGTGGAAAGAGCTGGGGGATAGGAGGAGGAGGAGGGGTGGGGTGGGAGGAGGAGTGGGGTTGTGTGGGGTGGGGTGTGCCCGCAAACTCAATCTCTGGGCCAGACAGTGTCCTTCGTAGAGCATGAAACATCGAGAGGGTCAACGTGAGGGAGCGACGGACGATTCAATCTTCGCTGCAGTGGTTTCATAAACCTATCCCCGTCATTTAGTTTCTGTTTGAGCCTGATCGATAAGCTTATTATTATATTGGAGGATGTGTGTGTGTGTGTGTGTGTGTGTGTGTGTGTGTGTGTGTGTGTGTGTGCGCGCGCGTGTGTACGTGTGTGTGTGTGTGTGTGTGTGTGCGCGCGCGTGTGTGTTAGGAATGGCGTGAGGTGGCAGACGGAGGTATAGACCCAATAATATTCGCACTATAAGTTATAGTGAGATTACGTCAGCCTTTACGTCATAAGAAAATATCATCATCTCATCCGCCAGCCACGGACAGTAAAAGTAGCAAAACAAAAAAAACAACAACAACAACAACACACACACACACACACACACACACACACACACAACAACAGCAACAACAACAACAATAACAAAACCCACAAAAAAGCACGGCGGGCTATTTATTCATTTCTGATGTGTTTGGCTTTATCATTTATGAGCGACTGAGCATTCTTCGGGGGATTTGAAACCAACCTTTCAAAGAGCGAGGGGTTATGAAGGTTGAGGAATGAAGATTCAAACACAGTATCTTTCTTTCTTAACTCACTCAGTACGGCCAGTCCTCTCTTCTCCTCTACACAGACCCCTCGGATGTCCAGTGGGTGTCTGAATGACCCAACCTTTAGCTTCCGTCGTCAGAATTGTGGTATTCTTTGTCAACATTCACCTCTTCAGTATAAGAGCCTTCCGCTTGCAATATTTTGATGATGGTAATTGGGGTGAAACGCTGTTAACGTCGTCTCTTTCGCCGTTCGTATGGAGAGAGTTAAACTCACTGTGAACTTATACAGTGACTGCCTTGACGAAGCTGCGTTATTGTCTTCTTGGTGTGAGTAAGAATCTGAAATATTTTAGTTAATTTCAAGTGTGTTCTTTTGCGTGCTCGTTATTCTACAACAAATGTTTTGCGATAAAAAAACAACCAAACACACCAAACAAACAAAAAACAAGAAAGGAATTGATTACTTTGGGGCAAGTATTGTGTTGAAAAGGAGTCTGTTTTTAGTTCACACACGGTGTGTGTGTGTGTGTGTGTGTGTGTGTGTGTGTGTGTGTGTGTGTGTGTGTGTGTGTGTGTGTGTGTGTGTGTGTGTGTGTGTGTGTGTGTGTGTGTGTGTGTGTGTGTATGCGAACGTGTGTGTTTGTGTGCATATGCGCGACTCTCATTGTTAAAGGACAAATTAATAAAAAAAATATATATAGTAATGATTTCAGCATAATGTTCTAATTTTTGAGCTGTGAACGAAACAGTTCATTTTATCATTTTATCACACACACACACATACACACACACACACACACAAACACACACACACAAACACACACACACACACACACACACACGCGCACGCACGCACGCACGCATGCTCGCGCACACACACACACACATACATACACACACACACACACATGCACACGCACACACACACACACACACACACACACACACACACACACACACACACACACACACACACACACACACACCTCTGTGTTTTTCACGTGGTTTAGTAACACGCAAAAAGTTCTGTGTTCTTTTCTTTTCAGCCAGAAACAAACAGGATGTATGTAAGCCGAAAGATCCTTTTGAGATGGGGAAAGAAGGGAGGTTATTGATTTTCCAAGAGAAAATGTGCAGAGAAGTTTTCTTTTGTGGGGAGGGAAAGAAAATGACATAAATAAGGCTAGGTGTAGATGACTATTGGTTCATGTACGTGTGTATGTATGTATGTATGCTTGCATGCATGTACGTACGTGCGTATGTATGCATGTATGTATGTATGTACTCTGTTCAGTATGGTATTCTCTGCGATGCTGCTAGATGCCTTCCGTGACTGCGAAGAAGGGAGATTGTTCA
>NC_134896.1:15030844-15035844 GCF_041734735.1 Babylonia areolata | reverse complement strand
AGCAAACAAACGAAAAACAAAGCAAAAACAGAGGAATCCTTGGCTACTCGCTTTCTAGTCGTGTGCATTACCAGTATGTCCCCGCTCCACTAACCGTGTTTTTGTTTTTTTTGGTTTTTTTGGTTATTGTTTGTTGTTGTTGTTTGTCATTCTTGAGTTGATTTCGCACGAACATACCACTTCGTTTTTATGATTTGTTTGTTTTGTTTTATATTCCACGGGTTTCTTTCCGTTTTTTGTTTGTTTGTTTTTTTAAAGCAGATTTGAAGAGTGTGTTAGCTATTCGTTTTAGTGAGGCAAACAAATCTCAAAAAAAGAAAAAGAAGAAGAAAAAAAAGGGGGTGGGGTGGGGGGATGGGCGACTTGGAAGATGACTTTACCAGGGACATTAATTGTTGTACTGAAGTACTGTGGTTTGGGAGATGCGTGATAGTGTACGTGGTGGGTGTAGGCTGGTGTGACACAAATAATGTAACACGTCTATGAGGGTGAGAATTAATCGACTGACTGATATATGATTGATTGATTGTCTATGTATGTATGTATGTATGGATGGATGGATGGATGGATTAATGGATGGACTGATTGTTTATTGACATATGATTGATCGGTTGATTGATTGTCTATGTATGTATGTATGAATGGATGGATTAATGGATGGGCTGATTGTTTATTGATATATGATTGATCGGTTGATTGATTGTCTATCCATGCATGTATGTATGTATGTATGTATGTATGTATGTATGGATGGATGGATGGATGGATGGATGGACTGATTGTTATTGACATATGATTGATCGATTGATTGATTGTCTATGCATGTATGTATGTATGTATGTATGTATGGATGAATGGATGGACTGATTGTTATTGACATATGATTGGTCGATTGATTGATTATCTATGCATGTATGTATGTATGTATGTATGGATGATTGATTATTTAGTAATATATGATTGAACTTTTGGTTGATTATGCATGAATGTATGAATGTATGTATATATGTGGATGGATGGATGGATTCATTGGTTAGTGCTGAATGATTCGTTGATTAGTATTGAACGCTGCTGTTTCGAAACTGGATCCTCTCATGAGAAAAAAAAAATTGTTGTGTTGTTGGTATAATTATGTACAATAATAATTATAGTTGTTGTTTTTGCTGGTTCTCTCTAGTCTCCTTCTGTCAACAAACAGAACTGCCAGAGAAGCGTGGAAGAAAGGTACAAAGCTTCAATGTGATTAGTTCCTTTCATCGAATCTCATTGAGCTTGGTTCTCTTTCAAATTGATGTCCTCCGGCAGTTCTCCCCCTCGCCCCCCCACCCCAAACCCCAACCCCACACCCCCTCAACAATTTTCCATACTGATGTTCGTCGTAGCCTTATCTATCTATCTATCTATCTATCTATCTATCTATCTATCTGTGTGTCTGTCTCTATTTAGTTCTGCATTTACACGCGCAAGATTATGTATGTACTGTCTGGGAAAAGTGGGGTTGGGTGGGTGAGGGGATCGAGAAGCCATATGCGCACATGTGTGTGCACGCGCGCACGTGCGCAGATATGCGTGCCTGCGCATAAGTCCAGTATCATGTGCAAAAAAACAACAACAAACAAAGAAAACAACAACAACAACAACAACAACAACACAACACACACACACACACACACACACACACACACACACACACACACACACACACACACACACACACACACACAAAGTAAAGAAAAGAAACCCGAAACGTTGAAAGATTGTGCTCCACTCCACCCCCCTCCCCCGTTCTGGGCAAGAGCAAAGGGAACTGAGTTTAATCACGCGCAAGAGCAGCTGATGGTGATGATGATGACAGCGATGGGGACAATAAGTGACGTGGAGTGATGGCCTAGAGGTAACGCGTCCGCCTAGGAAGCGAGAGAATCTCAGCGTGCTAGTTTGAATCACGGCTCAGCCGCCGATATTTTCTCTCCCTCCACTAGACCTTGAGTGGTGGTCTGGACGCTAGTCATTCGGATGTGACGATAAACCGAGGTCCCGTGAGCAGCATGCACTTAGCGCATGTAAAAGAACCCACGGCAACAAAAGGGTTGTTCCTGGCAAAATTCTGTAGAAAAATCCACTTCGATAGGAAAAACAAATACAACTGCACGCAGGAAAAAAATACAATAAAAATGGGTGGCGCTGTAGTGTAGCGACGCGCTCTCCCTCGGGTGAACAGCCCGAATTTCACACAGAGAAATCTGTTGTGATAAAAAGAAATACAAATACGAATATAAATACAAACCACTGAGAATTCCGACAAGATGATCTCTGTTACAGTTAGATTCATCATCACCACCATCATCATAATCATCAGAAGAAGATGAAGATAGAGCAGAAGAAGAAGAAGAGGAAGAAGAAGAAGATGAAGAAAGAGGAGAAGAAGAAGAAGAAGAAGAAGAAGAAGAAGAAGAAGAAGAAGAAGAAGAAGAAGAAGAAGAAGAAGAAAGAGGAGAAGAAGAAGATGAAGAAAGAGGAGGAGGAGGAGAAAAGAAGAAGAAGAAGAAGAAGAAGAGAAGAAGAAGAAGAAGAAGAAGAAGAAAGAGGAGAAGAAGAAGAAGAAGAAGAAGAAGAAGAAGAAGAAGAAGAAGAAGAAGAAGAAGAAGAAGAAGAAGAAGAAGAAGAAGAAGAAAGAGGAGAAGAAGAAGAAGAAGAAGAAGAAGAAGAAGAAGAAGAAGAAGGGGTTCGAGAAACGCAACAGTTGTCTGAGCAGCTATTCCGAGAATGTGACGGGCAATTTCCGGGCACGAACACACACACACACACACACACACACACACACACACACACACACACACACACACACACACACCACCACCACCACCACCACCACCACCACACAGAGCTAGAGACACAGAGACATAGACACACAGACACACACAGACATACACAGACACACACAGACACACAGACAGACACACACCACACCACACCACACCACACCACGCCACACCACACCACACTCACAGACACAGACACACAGACACACAGACAGACACACAGACAGACAAACAGACACACACACACACACACACACACACACAAAGCTAAAAAAAAAAGAAGAAAACATAAAAAGCGGCCCGACGTTTCTCCCCTCGGCCGCTTTGGGTCACGGAATGTCTGAGAGAGAGTTGTTTCCCTTCACGACAAGCACTGGCTTCTGTTGACTGTGTCGCTGGCTTTAACCAAGGAAGAGAGCAAGCAAGGCACGAAATCAGTGCTCTCTCTCTCTCTCTGTCTGTCTCTCTGTCTGTCTGTCTGTCTCTGGCTCTCTGTCTCTGTCTCTCTCTCTCTGTCCCTCTCTCTCTCTCTCTCACACACACAGACAGACAGACAGACAGACAGACACACACACACACACACACACACACACACACACACACACACACACACACATGAATACAGGCTGATGTCGCTACTAATATATCAGTACAAACACATGCTGAATGAAACAGCTGTATATTTAGCCTAAAAAAAAGAAAAAGAAGAAGAAGAAAAAAAAAAGAACCAGTACATGTGTGTGGTATGTGGCGGGAAGAGGAATGGAGGCTCTCTGTGTGTGGGGGGGTGGGGGTTGTGGAGGGGATTGGGGGAGGGGGGGGGGGAGGGGGCGAGAATGGAAAACAAGGATGATGGAACCTAGCGAACTGAGGACCACCACAAGTTGACTCTACTTGTCTTTTTCGATGTTTGTTTTGCATTTGTTTGCCCATGAGAACTAAGCATGCATTTAGCGCACGTGAAAGAACCCACGGCAAAAAAATCTGTAGAAAAATCCACTTCGATAGGAAATACAAATAAAACTGCACGCAGGAAAAATACAGAAAAAAAAGGGTGGCGCTGAAATGTAGCGACGTGCTCTCCCTGGGGAGAGCAGCCCGAATTTCACACAGAGAAATCTGTTGTGATGAAAAGAAATACAAATACAAATGTATAGCGCATGTCCTCGGTCAGAGACCACAAGCTCAAACAAGCGCTTTACAAGCATGGGAGTCATTTGCACAACAGGATGCCTACCTGCGTAGATCCGATTGACAGCTTCCATTGGGTGCTCATCATTCGTTTCCAGTGTCATTCAATCCGGTTTCAGTCACGGCACACACACACACACACACACACACACACACACACACACACACACACACACACACACACACACACACACACACACACACACACACACACACACACACACACACACACACACACATGTAACATTTTATGTACATGATCGTTTTGTTTTTCACTGCCATGTAGGCAGCCACAACCCGTTTTCGTGTACTCGCGGATATTAAATGTCCATCAGTCGACAATCAAGACGTTTCTTGTGCTTGGTTCTGAATTATTTTTACTGCCTTAGTACACAGGATGATTTGTCTTCTGTATTTCATTGATTATGATAATACTTTTATGATTTTGTTCATTATAAATGACGATGTGGATGATGACGAGGTCCATTCAGATTTGAGATTACTTGGCAAGGCTGTGCACTCTATAATATTCTAATCATGGCATGAACCAGGCACGAGGGAAACAGACACCTGCAGTGGTATTCAGGAAATTTGAGTAACACATCTGAAGACTCATCCTCTTTATCCCAGCGGCCCGGAAGCTCTACGGAGGACTGGAGGACCTGCGACGTACTGCCCGCCTTCGTCGAGGGGATGGGGGTAATCCATCTGATAAATGACGAACGAGACAACAACAACAACAACAACAATCTTCTGTGAGGGAGGACTGGAAACCCAGTATGAGTGACACTTAGCGAAAGACCGTTGTTACCACCCGATTTGTCACCTGAACAAAATTGTCGCGGGCGACAATTTGGGGGCAAGCCCTGTTCCCCTAGGTCGCCACTAAAACGAAGTTTGTCGCTCTTTGCACGACAACAGTGGCGGGGATGTGACATACATGAGAGAATGAACAATTGGGCTGATTTCGTTTATGTACCAGTCATT
>NC_134896.1:15010844-15028344 GCF_041734735.1 Babylonia areolata | reverse complement strand
CATTTCAAGCTTTTAATTTCTTTTCCCTGGCAATTGAAAACGGTGACTATGTTATGGTGATGAGTAAGCAACACTGAGGAGCAACATGTGAGTTTTATCAACAATAAAGTGTCCATCCATTTTGTGCTGTGTACTCTTTTCCTTCTTCGTTCATGAGCTACGACTTCCACATTCACCCGTGTATGACCGTTTTCACACCCCCGCCATGTAGGCAGCCATACTCCGGTTTCGGGGTTGGGGGTTAGGGGGCTGGGTGTGCATACTTGTTTCTTGTTCTTGTTTCTATAACCCATTTAACGCTGACTTAGATTACGGGATCTTTAATGCGCGAATTTGATCTCCTGCATGCACACTCACACGAAGGGGGTTCAGGCACCAGCAGGTCTTCACACCCGTTGACATGGGAGACCAGAAAGATCTCCACCCTTTACCCACCAGGCACCGTGAACGGGATTCGAACCGGGGACCCTCAGATTGCTGTCCAGTTTATGTTTGCAAGGTTTTAACTCTCTCCATACGAACGGCGAAAGAGACGACGTTACCAGCGTTTCACCCCAATTACCATCATCAAAATATTGCAAGCGGAAGGCTCTTATACTGAAGACGTGAATGTTGACAAAGAATACCACAATTCTGACGACGGAAGCTAAAGGTTGGGTCATTCAGACACCCACTGGACATCCGAGGGGTCTGTGAAGAGGAGAAGAGAGGACTGGCCGTACTGAGTGAGTTAATGCGCGAATTTGATCTCCTGCATGCACACTCACACGAAGGGGGTTCAGGCACCAGCAGGTCTTCACACCCGTTGACATGGGAGACCAGAAAGATCTCCACCCTTTACCCACCAGGCACCGTGAACGGGATTCGAACCGGGGACCCTCAGATTGAAAGTCCAACGCTTCAACCACTCGGCTGTTGTGCCCGTTTTGTGCCATGTAATGACTTATGCTGTCCAGTTTATGTTTGCAAGGTTTTAACTCACTCAGTACGACTAGTCCTCTCTTCTCCTCTACACAGACCCCTCGGATGTCCAGTGGGTGTCTGAATGACCCATCCTTTAGCTTCCTCTTCAGTATAAGAGCCTTCCGCTTGCAATATTTTGGTGGTGGTAATTGGGGTGAAACGCTGTTAACGTCGTCTCTTTCGCCGTTCGTATAGAGAGAGTTTTAAGGTGTATTTAGTTTTTTCGATCATGTAAATGGATAGATAGATAAATACATAAATAAATAATGAACAAAGTTAGACATAAATCCAAGTACAGATAAAGATCATATCCACGTACTTTATCAGAACGAGATTCGTGAGTATTATTTTAGGGAGATCGGATAATTATTATGAGTAAATTAAAAAAAGCGAAAAGCTGCGGTCACTAACCCTTGGGGAGTGCCCATAATTATGTGGAACCCTTTCATATGCAGAGAAGTAGTTTCTGTAGGTTTTGTCTGAGTGGCACTGTTAACAAGAAGTAGTTCAATGTAGTAGTTCAGTGTACTGTGATTCATCGTTCCACATGATGATAATCCTGTAGTTTTCAGAAAGTTTGTGCAATACTCTTGGATACTATTCTTGATCGCGGGTTTCTTTTCCATTTATGTGTGTGTGTGTGTGTGTGTGTGTGTGTGTGTGTGTGTGTGTGTGGTGTGTGCGTGCGTGCGTGCGCGCGTGTGTTGTGTGTGTGTGTGCGTGCGTGTGTGCGTGCGTGCGTGCGCGCGCGCGTGTGTTGTGTGTGTGTGTGTGTGCGTGCGTGTGTGTGTGTGTGTGTGTGTGTGTGTGTGAAGAAAAACCTCTCATTCGTGTGTGTGTGTGTGTGTGTGTGTGTGTGTGTGTGTGTGTGTGTCTGTGTCTGTGTGTGTGTGTATGAGAGAGGAAAAACCATCTCATTCGTCTTTAAAACAACAACAAAAATCGGCAATCTCGGGCACGAGTCGGAAAATCACGTGACCCAAAGTTACTCTCCCCGCCACATTTGGTCACGTGATGTCTGAGAAGGTTGTTTCCCCTGATGTTAAGCTTTGGGCTTCTGTTGACACCGTCGCCAGTTATTTGAAGGTGAGGAGTGGGTGGGTGGGTGTGTGGATATAGGGAAGCTGGAAAAACAACAACCGTGCTAACGGTTTGGAATGCCCGGGAAATCAATAATGATAATTGTGATAATAATGATAACATCAACAACAATACTAATACTAATGCTGATACTGATACTAATAGAATACTGATACTACCACTACTACTACTAATGATAGTAATGGGGTAATTATTGATAACAACTTGACCTGGTCTGATCACATATCAATGTTATGTAAAACTATTTCCAAAAAGGTATATCAAACTTTCTAAAATAAAACATTTTTTAAATTTACATACTCGAAAAATATTTTTTCACGCCTACATTGAATCTCATATAAACTGTGCCTCAACTGTCTGGGATTCAGCGAGTGATAACATCCTAAAACCACTCCTAAGTCTTCATAGGCGTGCTCTTAAATTAGTTGTTCTAAAATCGTCCTCTTTATATGTTTCTGATTATATAGAACTTGATATATTGCCATTGAAAATTAAACTTAAATATAATAAAGCCATTTTTATGTTCAAAATATTATCAGGTTATGCCCCACCCTCTCTCATAAGTAATTCTCCAGTAAATACTCACCGTCACACACATAAAATAACCTTGCCCCGGCCAAGAATTGATCTTTATAGAACAAGTCTCACATACTCTGGTGGATATTTATGGAATTCTATTTCATCTACACTTAATATAAACTCCAGTCTCAGTGTCTTCAAAAGACTATATCATAAACATCTAATGTCAGAGCTAATTTCTGTGAATCCTTGAAATTACTGAGACTGATAAACAAATGATGTATTCTCAATATCCTTGTCTATTTGTCTGTCTCCTTTCCTCCCTTCCTCTTTTCTTCCCTCCTCCCTCTCTTCCTCTCTCTCACTCTCTCTCTCTCTCTCTCTCTCTCAACAGTGTTCCTCTCTTTCCTTCCTCGTATCTCTTCCTCTCTTACCTTCTTCTTCCCTCTGTCCTTCACGCAAAAGCAATGTTACTTTGTGGGGAACTGTGTATTTTCTATGCCATTTATTGTTCTTGTTGCTGTTGCCATGCAAAGTGGGGTTTTTTTCCTTCTTTTTTCAGTCTTCTTGTATTTCCTAGATTAGTTTATACGTTTTCTTTACGAGGGTAGGATGAAAACAGGCCGATAAGTGCCTATTCCTTTTCCCTCAATAAAAAAGTTTCGATTTCGATATCTCTCTCTCTCTCTCTCTCTCTCTCTCTCTCTCTCTCTCTCTCTCTCTCTCTCTCACACTCACACACACACTCCATGAAATGATGGTTTAACGGTTTATTTTGCAGATAATTCGGGGGGTCAGCTTTATGTTCCCCTAAGTCCGTGTTCCCCAGAATCTTCCTTCAGCCAGCTACAAGTTCTTACAGGAATATGTTCCCCCAGGTCTTTGTTCCCACGGGTCCGTGTTCCCCTAAATTTACGTTTACTGGGTCTTTGTTCCCCCAGGTCTTTGTTCTCCCAGTCTATATTCCCCCAGAACGATATTCCCCAAAAAACGTTTTTGGTAGGTCTATGTTCCCCCAGGTCTATATCACTCCAGGTCTATGTTCCTCCAGGTCTGCATCCCCCCAAGTCTATGTTCCCCTAAACATATGTTTGTTTAATCATACATGCACTTTTGGGTGCTTGTCAGCAGTGGTCAACAGTAGTCAATGGTCAGCGGTCCATAGTGGTCGACGGTGGCCACCAGTTAGTGGTGGACAGTGGTGGCCTGTGGCGGTCAGTAGTGGTCAGTCATGCTCACCGGTAGTCAGTAGTATGTAGTGGTCAGTGATCTGTAGTAGTAAGTGGTGGTCAGCAGTGTCAGTAGTTGTCCGCGGTTAGTGGTGTCAATCGTGGTCAGTAGTGGTCCGTATATAGTGGTCAGTGGCTCTAAGCGGTGGTAAGTGGTGGTCATTGGTGCTCTGTAATTGTGGTCAGCGGTGGTCAGCAGTAGTCAGTGGTTGTCAGCGGTCAGCAGTGGTCAGTGATGGGCAACGGTGATAATTAGTGGACAGTGATGTCAGTGGTTAGCAGAATCCAGTGGTCAGTGGTGGTCAGCAGTGATCAGTGCTGGGCAGCGGTGGTCAGTTGTCAGAAGTGGTCAGTGGTCAGGAGCTGTCAGCAGTGGTCAGTAGTGGTCAGAGGTCAATAGTCGTAATTGTGGTCAGTATGTAGTGGTCAGTGGTTGGTTCTGGTCGGTCAGTGGTTAGCGGTTGTAAGTGATCAGTAGTGCTAGTAGTCAATGGTGGTCAGTGGTGGTCAGCTGTCAGTAGTGGTCAGTGTTGCTCAGTAGTGGTCAGTGGTGGTCAGCATTAGTCAGTGGTCATCAGTGGTCAATGGATGTCATCGGTGGTCAGTAGTCAATAATGGTTAGTGGTTAGTATATGGTGGCCAGCAGTGGTCAATAGTGGTCAGTGGTTAGCGGTGATCAGCAGTAGTCAGCGGTCAGTGGTGGGCAGCAGTGGATAGCGGTCAGCAGTGGTCAGCAGTAGTCAGTGGACTGTAGTGGTCAGTAGTGGTGAATGGTGGTCACTGGGTAGTGGTTGTCAGTGATCAACAGTGGTCAGCAAAGGTCAATGGTCAGTGGTGGTCAGTAGTGGTCAGTTTGCAGTTAATAAAATCAAAAACAAAACCCCAGGACGTCTTGATAATGCACAAATGTGACAAAACAACGCAATCTGAAGAATTTGACGTAGTGGTCATCAGTGGCAAGTAATGGTCAGTAATGGCCAACAATATAGTGAAATCCTGCTAAAACGTTGTAATACTGCATACGATGTGATGCAAGCTGAAGTCTGATAGTGGTCAGTAGTGGTCATGCAGCGGTCAAACGTCTTCAAAGACATAATGTACAAATGCGACAACATAATGCAGTCTGAGCACTCTTTAACTGTGGTCAACCATGGTCAGCTGAGGGGGAACATAGACCTGGGGGAACTTAGATCTAGCGGAATATAGACCTGGGAGAACTTAGACCTGGAGAAACATGGACATGCTCCCCTGCACTGCATCCAACTAGGTCACTGCTAACCTCTCTGATGTTGTCTGAAAGTGAGCATGATGTGAGCGGGCGTGGCATGGCACGTGAAGGACATACGTGTGTGTCTGTGGGTGGGTGGGGATGGTGGTGTGTGCGTGTTTGTCTGTATGTGTGAACATAGACGCTAAGGTCAACAACAGGATCGCCAAAGCCAGCGCCGCCTTTGGGGGACTCCGTGAGAACGTCTGGGAGCGGAGAGGACTCAGCTCTACCACTAAGCTGAAGATCTGTTGTGCAGTGATCCTTACGCCAGCGAGACCTGGACTGTCTACAGCAGACACGCCAAACAGCTCAGCCTGAGCTGTCTCTGCAGACTCCTCCACATCAGGTCAGAATGTCAGACAGCCGACTGTCTAATCAGCTGCTGTGTCAGAGCAAGCGCTCAGTTGGAGGACAGAAGAAACGCTACCAAGACTGCCTCAAAGCGTCCCTCAAAGTCCTGGGCGTCGACATCAACACGTGGGAGACACTTGCTCTGGACCGTCCAGCTTGGCAGCATAATCACCACAGAAGCCCGTGCAGCTGAAGCCAGACGATTCACCGAAGCTCACCGAAAGCGTGCTGTGCGCAAGGCCCGAGCAGCATCCACTGCCACAACAGCACCCACTCACTTGTGTCCCACATGTGGGCAAGACTTCAGGGCCCGGATTAGCCTCACCAGTTACCTCTAGACCCACTGCCACTGATCTTCCATCTGACTCTTGAAGCCATGGTCATATTCGAATCCGAAGGACAAACATCGTCACATCACTTTTTTGACGAACATCACATCATTTTTTTGGCATTAATTGCGAAGTGGCTTGAGAGTTGGAAGGAGTTATATAAATTCCCATTATTATTATTATTATTATTATCATCATCATCATCATCATCATCATCATCATCATCATCATCATCATCATCATCATCATCATTAATGTAAATGTGATACAGACTGGTTGGGTGAGCGAAGTGTACACAGGGGGTATATTCCAGCCAGGAGGGTTAAGAAGTAGCCTAGGCTGGTTCTTGCCCGGGGTAAGAACCAGCCAGGGATAAGTTTCGGCCTGTTACACCGGTACACGGGGACCTCTGAACCTTGATCACTGTCTGTAAGGGGGAACAACTGGATCAGAAGTCCATAACGCCTTCCCGATTTTCTGCCGCGGCGCCTGCACCATACTACACGCACAGGAAAAACAGGGAAAACAGCCGTGTTCAACAACAGTCAATCAGTAAACCCATCAACGATTAAAAACACGCGCAATAGATAATCAGTCATAACGCGCGCAATATTAATAATCAGTCAATCAAGACACATGTAATAATCAAAGTCGTGTTCAGCAGCATAATCAGTCAATCCATCAACGAATCAAAACACGCGCAATAATCAATCAATCAATCAATCAATCAAGACACACACAATAATCATTCAATAAATCCCACCAATTCTCTTCCTCAGAAACGGGCCTTCCATGATTTTTATTATCCCCCCCCCCTCCCACCCACCCCCGTCCCTCACCGATCCCAATTCCCGACACCATAAACATCATTTAATAGTCTGCCTGGAAAATCCAGCTTTTCAGAATCTCCGTCTCACTAAAAACCCTTCACTCATGAAATCAATTTTGCCTTCAAGCTCCTCAACAGACAGGAGGCACGCTATGTCGTGTGTGTGTTCAATCACTGGCAGGACAGACGAGTTTTTGCAGACAACAACACTCGCATGCTCGCGCAAGCACGCACGCACACGCACGCACGCACACACACACACACACACACACACACACACACACACACACACACACACACACGTGCGCGCGCGCGTATATTATCATATAATATGAATAATGAAAAGACGCTGAACTGAAGAAAGAAAACACAGACCTCACACAGACCTGAATGAGTGTATCATTTTCTGATCGAGAAACAAGATTCAACGGTCATGCTAAAACAATCCTCAAATGATAGTATAACTGAAGCTGTCATTATTTCTTCAAGCAGACTGTCTGTAAACAACTCTTTACCTTCCTCTCTCAAAACTGGAGATTCAGATGTAGACTTCGTATCTTCAGTGAAAAATCTGGGTGTACCGTTTGATTCAAACCTTTCAATGAAGAAACACTTAAACAACATCTTCAAGGCTGCATACTTTCAGATTCGAAAGATCAGTTCCATCCGACATCTCCTTACTTACTTCAGTCTAATATCATCATCTTAGATGAACAGACTATAAATAAATAAACGAAAAAAAAAAATCCTTACTACTCAAGCAACACAAACTCTGGTGTGCTCTCTTGTCTTGTCTTGTCCAGACTTGATTACTGTAACTCACTCCTCACTGGTTGTCCTAAATACTTAATACATAAACTCCAGAAAGTTCAAAACGCAGCAGCAAGGTTAATCTTTAGAACCAAAAAAAAGAAGAAAAAAAAAAAAAAAAGACTGACAATATCACCCATCTTCTGTATTCTCTAACTGCATGTTTGGTGCATATCTGTTATGCATATGTGCGTGTATGTGTGAATGTGTGTCTGAATTTTTTTTTTTAAATTTATTTGCTTATTTATCATCATTGTTATCTTTTATTTATTTATTTATTTATTTTATTTATTTATTTATTATTAATATTATTATTGTTGTTATTATTATTATTATCATATTATTATTATATATATATCTAAATTATATTATTTATTTACTTATTTATTTTGTTTTATTTTATTTTTAAAAAATTTTTTTTTGTTGTACGCTAAAAGTTAACTTCATCAAGGTTTAGCGCCTTATACATATTATTATTAGTAGTAGCATTAGTTCTTCTGTTATTTATTTATTTATTTTATTTTTATTAAATTTTTTTTTCTCTAGGCCTGACTAAGCGCGTTGGGTTACGCTGCTGGTCAGGCATCTGCTTGGTAGATGTGGTGTAGCGTATATGGACTTGTCAGAACGCAGTGACGCCTCCTTGAGCTACTGAAACTGAAACTGAAACTATATTCTCTTCGCTGGTTACTAATTTCTGCCCGCATCCGGTATAAAACCGCAACTCTTACCTTCAGCTCCATTTCATGTACAGCCCCTCAGGATTTGAGAGAAGTCATTCAAAATTACATACACACCACACACCACGACAACTCAGATCATCTTCTGATTCACGGAGGCTACTCGCTCCCCGTGTTAACTCACTCAGTACGGCCAGTCCTCTCTTCTCCTCTACACAGACCCCTCGGATGTCCAGTGGGTGTCTCAATGACCCAACCTTTAGCTTCCGTCGTCAGAATTGTGGTATTCTTTGTCAACATTCACCTCTTCAGTATAAGAGCCTTCCGCTTGTCGTCTCTTTCGCCGTTCGTATGGAGAGAGTTAAAATCCGACCCTTCGGTGATTCTTCCTTTATGTCATTCAGCTCCATCAGTATGGAACAGTTTACCTCACGATATTTGCCACTCTTCCTCGATCTTTTAAATCCGGTCTGAAAACACATCTGTTTGAAAACGCCTATACATAGACCTTCCACCCCTTTCCAATGACTTTCAGTTATCATAATCCATGCAGATTCCGCGCGTGCGTGCGTGCGTGTGTGCGTGTGGTGTGTGTGTGTGTGGGGGGGGTGGGTGGGGGTGTGGGTGTGGGTGTGGGTGACTAAGAAATGTAATAGGCGTAGTCTTTGCATGCTTTTGTGCATCAATTTTTTTTCTAAATTATTGCGCGCGCGCGTGTATGTGTGTGTGTGTGTGTGTGTGTGTGTGTGTGTGTGTGTGTGTGTGTTTTATTATGCTATTGTAAAGCGCTTTGAGCACTAGGCTTTCAGGGAGGAAAGCGCTCAACAAATATCAATTAATATTATCATTATTGAAGAAACTGTCGAGGAAGGGAAACGGAGGGGAGAGAGGGGGAAGAAGAAGAAGAAGAAGAAGAAGAAGAAGAAGAAGAAGAAGAAGAAGAAGAAGACCACCACCACCACGAACACCAAGAAGAAGAAGCAGAAGAAGATGATAATGAAATGCTAAAGGTAATAACGGTAACGTGGGAGAGAGAGAGAGAGAGAGGGGAGAGAGAGAGAGAGAGAGAGAGAGAGAGAGAGAGAGAGAGAGAGAGAGAGAATCAGAATCAGAATCAAAATCAGAATCAGATTTTATTCAGTAAGGCCAAAGCCTCATTTGAAGGGGTTGTGAACTATGATAAGTACACCATATTTTGCAACAACAAGAAATCGCAAAATATAAATATATGCAAATCTTATCTCCCATATGCACACACGTTCGCGTTGTGGGGAAATTGAAAACAAAACAACCCCCCCCCCCCACCCCCCAAAAAAACAAAACAAAAAAAAAACAAAAAAAAAACAACAACAACAAAAGAAGAAAAATACAACAACAAAAAAACCCCAACAACCGACATACGAACACACACACACACACACACACACACACACACACACACACACACACACACACACACACACACACACACACAGAGTGAGTGAAGTTATAGGTGGGAGTTGAACGACTCTACACCTACCCCCACCCTCCAGCATTCATTCTCACACACACCACCCCACCCACACACACCCCTATCCCTCCTCCACAACAACCACCCCCTCCCCACCCTCTGGTTCCCTCAACAAAAACCATGGAACAGGAAGAGTAAACGCTTAAACCACCAAGGAAAAAAAAAAAAAAATTTTTTTTTCCACCCTCCGTCTCACTCACCCCACCCCCACCCACCCAACCGCACCCTCTGGGTCCCCTCCCATAAAACCTGTGTTCCTTTGTGACCGTGGCCAACAAGAACTATTAGGCACGGAACAGGGAGAGTAAACGCTTGAACCACCAAAGGTTAAAAGAATTGTTTTCATCCGCCGTATCTCTCTCTCCCCCCCCCCCCCCCCCTCCCTTTCCCCCCTCTCCCTCCCCTAACCCCTAACCCCCACACCCTTCCCGACAAATCAACAAATTCTATCCCATCACAATGGCTTCTATTTAGTTTGAAAACAATGTCATCTTTCCGCCAGTAGTCTTTTTTCCTCTCTCTCTCTCTCTCTCTCTCTCTCTCTCTCTCTCTCTCTCTCTCTCTCTCTTCTTCCTCTCCTGGGATTTTCCTCTCTGTTTGTTCTTCCGTCCACGTCCCTCTTTCTCCTTTTTTTTTTTTCTAAAAGATATTATTTTCATTATTTCATTCATCCTTTTCGTCATCATTGTCGTTGTCGCTGTCTTCTATTCCCGCTCCTCTCCTCTGTTTTTGTTGTTTATATTCTCTTTTTTCTTTCTTTCTTTTTTTTTTCTTTTTCCAGTTTACCTTAGTTTTTCCTTTCTTGTTCTTGTTCTTACTTCTTTCTTTATTCAGCTATCCTACCCTTTAGCCAGAAACAGACCGCTAACAACGCTAACACTAATAATACTGAGAGCATTGCTAATGCATTCTTATTCTATTCGAGTCGTGATTTGTATATGAACGTAAACAGTATAGACAATCTCTCTCTCTCTCTCTCTCTCTCTCTCTCTCTCTCTCTCTCTCTGTGTGTGTGTGTGTGTGTGTGTGTGTGTGTGTGTGTGTGTGTGTGTGTTATTCTCCCCGTCTCTCAGTTTTCTCTTTCTTTTTTTTTTCTTATGTATTTCTTTCTTGATTTTGTGTCTCAGGTCTGGGTGGGAATAAACATTAAAAAACAAACAAACCGCATTCATGTTGTTGTGCATATCTCAATACAAGAATGAAATTCAGGTTCGTTTCACTTCGATTCCCTGTCGCTTTTCAGCACGCCTTCGAGAAGGCAATGTTGTCAAGGACACGTTAAAAAACAACAACAACAACAACAACAACAAAACAGACAAAAACAGACAAAAACCAACCAAACAGTTTCAGTTTCAGTTTCAGTAGCTCAAGGAGGCGTCACTGCGTTCGGACAAATCCATATACGCTACACCACATCTGCCAAGCAGATGCCTGACCAGCAGCGTAACCCAACGCGCTTAGTCAGGCCTTGAGGAAAAAAAAAGAAAAAAAAAAGGTGAATAAATAATAGATAAGCTTACACAAATAAATAAATAAATAATAACTATAATGTTAAAAAAAAAGAGGTAGTAAAAAGAAAAAAAAAAGGTAGTAGTAAAAAAAACAACAACAAACAAAAAACAAAAAAACAAAACAAAACAATGATGATAAATAACCAAACAAACAAACAAAAGAAACCATAAAAAAACACGTGCTAGCAATTTACTCATAAGGAAAACAAAAGTTCTGTATTGGCCGCACCCAGCAGACACACACACACACACGCTGGCATAAACGTCCGGGTACCCACGAGCATAATATATCATACATATGTATCTAAGTACCAGCTTACTTATATACGCAATCATATGTCTACCTACCAAACTACATGTGTATCTGTGTATATGTCAGTATGGTTCGATCCAAATCTAAAAAGAAAACGAGCTGTTAAATTCCAACATTGAGACTTTTGGACGTTGTCACTGTTCCTTCTTCTTCTTCCTCTTCTTCTGCGTTCGAGGGCTGCAACTCCCACGTTCACTCGTATGCACACGAGTGGGATTTTACGTGTATGACCGTTTTTACCCCGCCATTAGGCAGCCATACTCCGCTTTCGGGAGTGTGCATGCTGGGTATGTTCTTGTTTCCATAACCCACCGAACGGTGACATGGATTACAGGATCTTGAACGTGCGTATTTGATCTTCTGCTTGCATATACACACGAAAGGGGTTCAGGCACTAGCAGGTCTGCACATATGTTGATCTGGGAGATCGTAAAAATCTCCACCCTGAACCCGGGACCTTCAGATTGAAAGTCCAACGCTTTAACCACTCGGCTATTGCGCCCGTCTGTCACCGTTCCGTAACTTAACATTCCAGATCAGTTAAGGACTTTGAAGAAAAGATAAGGGTCCCATAGCTTTGTAAGGCCATTGGGTCAGTTAATTCCTATCCACTGTGTCTAGGGCTCGGCATAGGAAGGCGGGGCTCACTCCTCTCCTTCCACCGTTTTCACTTCCCCCAGACAAGGTCACATACCCATTCTCACCTGGATGGAGTGAGGGATATTCGGAGTAAAGTGCCTTTCCTTAAGGATACAGCACTATGTCGAAACGGGGTTTTGAAGCCTGATATCAGAGGTCCAACGCATAATCGATTCTGCCTCCATAAGGACTTATTTGTCAGCTATCCCTCGGCTTCCGTATAATCAATTGCGGTGAGGAGTAATTTACAGCCAAGTCTTTTGTGAAGGACTATGACTCTCAGACTAGGAGTCAAGATTGCGCTGGCTATTAGCGCTGCAGCCTCGGGGGCTAGTTGGTCTTTGGGAACCATCCCCGGTGCCGACTGTCCTAAAACACTCTCGGCCGAGAGAGTGGGGATATAACTTGGGCAAAACACTCTCCGCCATAACCAAATTCTAGCCCAGATAGTTGGGACAGCAGTTGCCTCCTCTGCTGTTCTGGTGGTCATAGGCGGACACGACTGACTGTCATTCAAACCCTCCTCTCACACGACTGATGTTGTTGTCTCTGCAGATGGTTTGAAGTCTTGCTGTTTCAGCTGTTGTTATACTCAAGAGACTGTTGTTACTTCCAAACGTTAAAAGTAAGAAGTCTACTGACGCAGCTGTTGTTATACTCAAGAGACTGTTGTTACTTCCAAACGTTAAATGTAAGAAGTCTACTATCGCAGCTGTTGTTATACTCAAGAGACTGTTGTTACTACCAAACGTTAAAAGTAAGAAGTCTACTGTCGCAGCTGTTGTTATACTCAAGAGACTGTTGTTACTTCCAAACGTTAAAAGTAAGAAGTCTACTGTCGCAGCTGTTGTTATACTCAAGAGACTGTTGTTACTACCAAACGATAAAAGTAAGAAGTCTACTGTCGCAGCTGTTGTTATACTCAAGAGACTGTTGTTACTACCAAACGTTAAAAGTAAGAAGTCTACTGTCGCAGCTGTTGTTATACTCAAGAGACTGTTGTTACTACCAAACGTTAAAAGTAAGAAGTCTACCCACATTCACAATGCTCCACAGGGTAGGAAATGTAGGCGTCCATAACATAAAAAAAGATAGATTCGGAGACAGACAGACAGACAGAGAGACGAACAGAGAGACAGAGAGATGGTCCTAATACTGTATACCTCTTTTTTTTTTTTTGCAGAGGAGACATGAAAACACAAAGCACGTTCTTTTGTAATCCTCTCAGGACATGCTGGTTATAGAAAGATCAGGCACTGGAGATCACATGCAATATCCATTAAATGTATTTTCACACACACACACACACCACCCACGAAAAGAAGAGAGAGAGCTAGTGTATACAAAGAGACGTTGTTATGCAAAGAAAGAAGAAGAGCGAGCGTTGAACTCAGAGAGATGTGTTAACAACGAAAAAGTAAGAAGCACGTGAGCTGGAATAAGAGAGTGATAAAAGTAAAGAGTAAGAAGTATGCGAGCGGTAAAAGAGACTGTGTATAGAAAGTAAAGTAAGAAGAACATCAAAGACAGGAGGAAAGTAGGGATAAAAAAAAAAGATAGATCGGAGACAGAGACAGAAGAAGACAGAGAAAGAGAGAAGAGAGAGGCTAAAGAGACTGCAGAGAGAAGAAAAAAAAGCAAGAGAACAGGAATGTGGAAAGAAAGAGGATGGAGGATCACATGCATACCATAAGAGCAACACACAACACAACACACGACACACGAGAGACGGCGAAAATACACGGAGCGACGCGCGAAAAGAACAGAAACGAGAACAGAAAGAAAAGAGAGAGGAGAGAGAGAGAGAGAGAGAGAAGAAGGGAAAGAGACAGACAGACAGACAGACAGAGACAAAAATAGAGACAGAGACAGAAAATTTTAAAAAAAAGAAGACAGAGGACAGAAAGAGAGAGAGAGAAAGGAGGGAGGAAGGGGGAATGGAGCAGAGAATCAGAGAATGGCAGAGAGGCAGAGAGAGAGAGAGAGAGAGAGAGAGAGAGAGAGAGAGAGAGAGAGAGAGAGAGAGAGAGAGAGAGAGAGAGAGAGAGAGAAACAAAACAAAACAAAACAAAAAGAAAGAGCCCCATTGCCAGTCAACCGAAAGAGAAGACATCAGACAGTCCTTTCACCACAAAAAAAACACGCACACACCATGGTATTTTAACGCTTGAGACAAGGAGACAATTCCCCATCTTGTGCCACTCAAGGCAGCAGGCACCGTTACCACAAAAAAACAGAAAGAAAAAAAAACTAGTGAACAGACAGACCCCACTCGCCACATACCAAAAGGTGGGAGAAAACACACACACACACACACACACACACACACACACACACACCTGCCACCATTACCTGCCTGCTGAGAGAGTGGTCACGATCTACGGTTGTGAGATTTGACAGACAGAGTTCAGACCATTTCCCTTTAACGAAAGAAGAAGAAGAAGATAGAGCCCGCTCACCCCCCATCCACAGAAACTGAACTGAGAAAAGCAAACACCTCTTTCTACAACCAACAGAACAGAAACACGAGAGAGAGACAGGGACAGAGACAGAGACATAGAGATGTGCTTTTATCTTGATGTTCGTGCCATACATGTTGTTTTAAGTGGTTAAAGTTTTATGTACTTCTGTTTCTGTTTCAGTTTCCCAAGGAGGCGTCAATCACTGTGTTCCGACAATTCCATATACAGTAGACCACATCTGCCAGGTAGATGCCTTATCAGCAAAACCAAACACGCTAGTGCAGGTCTTGAGAACATGCATACACATTTGTGTACCTATCAGAATGGATTTCATCAGGAGAATTTTTTTTTTTTCAGAGGATAGCATTTATGTTGCCATGGGTTCTTTTTCAGTGCGCAAAGTGCGTGCCTCGGTTTATCGCCTCACCCTAATGACCAGACGCTCAGTTTTCAAGTCAAACTTTGGAGAGAGGGCGAGACCGGGATTGGAACTCAGACCCTCAATGACACACTGCACCGGCAGATAAGCGTTTTAACAATGCTGCCACCTTCCTCCGGAAAGTTATCATGATAACACCAATCCCAGATGCCATTTATTCCCAGCGAATATAATTATAGCAGATGACCTTGCTGGGTGATATTGCATCGAAAGTCGTTGATGCGCATGAAACAGAGAAAGCTTCCGAGAATGAGCATATAGAGAATGAACAAATAGAGAATGAATAGACAGAGATTGTACAGATAAAGAACAAGTAGAAAGTGAATGAAAAGATAGAGAATGACCAGCCCCCGTGGCGAAGTGGTTAGCGTCGCGGACTGATGGCTGGGAGGACGCGGGTTCGAATTCCAGCGGATATGGGTTTTTCGGCCCGTGGCCGGCTCCTACCCAGAGTTGAGTGTGCTATGGGCTTAAATGGGGAGACTGGGACCACACAGTCGAGTGTCATCCACTTCACGGATGCGTCTTTGGGTATGTTGCTCTAATTACCTGACCAACACTGCAAGTGTCTGTATCTCTCGGGCCTGGTTAACGCCGGGATATCATTATGACAGGAAACGTAGAGTACAGCCTTGTCACGCAGTCCCAAATCAAAATGGACCTCCATACAACATCGTCATCGTCATTGTCATCCTCCTCCTCCTTATCATCATCAATATAAACAAAACAGTCTCAAAGTCTGTGGCTTTTTATGCCCTGGTCTCATGGTGACCTCAGTTTCGATACCCCTCCACTTCCGTGCTTGGGGTGAGTCCTGTCAGTGTCTTCAGTGTCGGCAGATTCATTGGGGCCTGTTGTTTGGGGGACGTGGTGGCGGTCTCCACTCTGGGAGGGACGCTCACTCAGCCTGGCTCCGCGACTAAGCCAATATTGTCGTTAGTAGGGGGCTTAGTAGGTGGTGTCCTAAGTACGTTGAATCAGAACAGGCACCACTGAACACCACCGCAATGACTCAGCAGCAGTGCAGGGTCTCCTCTGCTGTGTGGCCTCCTGGCGACCTAACATCGAAGGTTCCCTGCGGACTGCCGACGCTGAAACTGTGACGGAAGAACCAGGGTGTGGCCGTGTATGGGGGAATCTAAATGAGCGGCGTGGGAGTAATGCCACTGAAACGGTGCAGATGATGTGGCTGCAAAAAAAGAAAATCAAAAAGAAAAAAAAAGATAGAGAATGAATAGATAGAGAGTGAATAGACAGAGACGAACACAGAGAGAAACAAACAGGCGCATAGGTGGCAAGTTCATAGACAGCCAGGAATAGGCTGATCGAAAGAAATATACAGATGGGTGTATTTCAACCTCGCTCCGCCCCCTACCCTCCCCCCTTTCCCCCACTCCCTTTCCACAAAGAACGCAGATGCCATATATCAACGTATCCATACATCGAAGCGAAACAAAAGAATCCACGCACGGACAAAGACACACACACAGACACACATACAGACACACACACGCGCGCGCGCGCGCACCCCACCCCCACCCCCACCCCCACACACACACGGATCGAACTCAAAGACACGGGACAAGAGATACTCCCTCCAATGACCGCGAACAGAGAGACAGACAGACAGAGAGAGAAAGACAGACAGACAGAGACAGAGAGAGAGAGAAAGAGAGAGAGAGAGAGAGGAGGGAGAGGGAGAGACAGAGACAGAGAGAGAGAAAGGGAGAGACAGAAACAGAGAGAGAGGGAGAGAGACAGGAGGAGAGAGAGAGGGAGAGGGGGAGAGAAAGAGAGACAGAGAGACACAAAGAGAGAAAGAGAGAGAGAGAGAGAGAGAGAGACAGAGAGAGTGAGAGAGGGAGACAGACAGAGAGACAGAGAGAAACAAAGACATACAGACGGAGAGACGGAAAGACAGAGAGACAGAGAAAGAGAGAGAGAGACAGAGAGAGACAGAGAGAGGCAGACAGAGAGACGGAGAGACAAGCAGAGACAGATAGACAGAGAGAAAACAGAGAGACAGAGAGAGGGAGAGACAGACAGACAGACAGAGACAGAAATAGAGGGAAGTGAGAGAGACAGAGACAGAGGCAAATAAAGAGAGAGAGAGAGAGAGAGAGAGAGAGAGAGAGAAATAGGGACAGAAAGAGACAGATGCTGAGAGAGACAGAGACAGAGAGACAGAGACAGAGGCATGGCTACAGAAACAGAGACAGTCAGACAGAGAGAGAGAGAGACCGAGAGGACCATTTCCAAATGATTTCATCGACCTCCACTCCCACGACCAGCTAATGGACAGGCTGGTTAACCGTGAAGACGTCTTCAGAGACAAACAAGGCTATTACATTGATGCCCAAAATAACATATCATAGCTCGCTCTGAGTTGCAGAGAAGACAGTAACCATCAGGAATGAATGTCTTTTTTCAGGAATCTGTGAATTAGTCTTCAGTTTGTGTGGGGTGTACAGATCTTCATGGTTTATAATATACAGTTCGTTAATTCGCTGATATCTGTGTACATGTAGCATTTCTAAGTTGTAAT
>NC_134896.1:14998344-15000844 GCF_041734735.1 Babylonia areolata | reverse complement strand
TAGCAGGTCTGCACATATGTTGACCTGGGAGATCGTAAAAATCTCCACCCTTTACCCACCAGGCGCCGTCACCGTGATTCGAACCCGGGACCCTCAGATTGAAAGTCCAACGCTTTAACCATTCGGCTATTGCGCCCGTCAATGCAAGTATCAAATAATTATGTGATCACCATGCATATAAGCATCAAGCTTTCTGATCACCATACATATTACGTATCATGTTCTCTTGTCACCATGGACATAAGTATCAAATTCTGTGATCAGCATTGCTCTGCAGCTCAATACACACAAAAAAGGACCATGCATCAGTCGATGCGTCATCTAATGTTTCAGCGCTAGAAAATGAAACAGGCCTCAGAGAGAGAGAGAAAGCTTGACATTGACAAATAGCCTGTTATCATCATGTCCAAAGCACATGTGCTGGATTAGGGAAAGACGAGTGCATGCACGGAGCGCGTGCACACACACACACACACACACACACACACACACACACACACACACACACACATATGCACACGTGTACACACACACATACACACACGCACACACATATGCACACATGTACACACACACACACACACACACACACACACACACACGTGTACGCGCGCGCATGTACGCACGCATTGTGCTTTGTTGTATTCATTTGATATTCTCATCTCATATTAAAAGTCGTTAATGCAGCAGCTATTTGCAAATCGAGGAGATCTGTGAAATTCTGGGTTCCACATTTCGAAAACGTTCTGTGCACTCAACCCGGGTTATTGCACAAGACACACATGCGTGATTGATTGATTGATTAATTTTATCATTTATCATTTTCCATCCATTATTTATGTGTTGATCTATTTTGTTATTTGCTTCTTTAGTTTTCTACTGCAGGGAAAGGACCATTCTTTTTTTTTCCTGCAAGACAAGAGCAATATAAATGTTATTGTTCTTTTCAAAGGGTTTTTCAGTTTCAGTTTATCGATTTTAGTATGAGAGACTGGAAATAAGGACAGGAAATCTGGACTGGAACCAGAATCAATCAATCAATCAATTAATCAACTTATTTGATTGTTTATCTATCTATCTATCTGTACTTTTCCTTGGAACTGGGACCAAAATATATTTGTTCATTAATTCACGGAGGAAGATGGCCGAATGGTTAAGACGCTCAGCTGTCAATACAGAGAGTCTGTGAGGGGTGTGGGTTAGAATCCCGCTCTCGCCCTTTCTCTCAAGTTTGACTGGAAAATCAGACTGAGCGTCTATAATATTGTCTTTCGGATGAGACGATAAACCGAGGTCTCTTGTGCAGCACGTACTTGGCGCACTGGAAAACAACCTGTGGCAACGAGAGTGTTGTCCTCTGGCAAAATTATGTTAAAAGAAAAAAGAAATCCACTCTTACAGGTCCACAAATGTATGAGAATGCACTCAAGGCCTGACTAAACGCGTTGGGTTGTGCAGCTGTCAGGCATCTGCCTTGCAGATGTGGTGTAGCGTACATGGATTTGCCCGAACGCAGTGACGCCGCTTGGAGAATCTGAAACTGTGCATTCATTCATTCATTCATTCATTCATTCAATCAATCAATCATTCAATCAATCAATCATTCAATCATTCATTCATTCATTAATTTGTGTATCTATTTATCTATTTCTTTTTCTTTTTTTTCGTCTGGACAACACGACTTTTACATTGCATACATTGGTAAAAGTGTCCGTAGCGGACGGAGAAGCAAACAACAAACAACAAACAGCCGCAGGGCTGCATGCTGGAGACACTGACGTGCGTGTCCAGAAGGTAGACCCCGGGCGACCTCAGCTCGGGAGTACTTAGCCCCACCAGCCTCAGGGGAGATAACTCGGCAGAAGCCCTGCAGGGCAGGGAGTGCGGGGCACGGCTGCAAGTCGAAACCACAATTTGGGTGGTGGGAGGGGGAGGGGTTGGGTTGGTCGGGAGGTAGGGGGGGGGGAGGGGGAGGGGCTAGGGGGTGGGGTGGTGGCTATTTTCTGTGTGCTAGACTAGTCCGTTGAGCAAAATACAGGGTTTACATTGAAAAAAAAAGTTAATGACCACTTGGGAACTAACAAAAAACGTTAATGACCACTTGGGAACTTGCACAGTATTCTTCTTGGAGACGTGGTGAAATGATACTGATTTTTTTTTAAATATTTTTTTTTTTAGGGGATTTGGAGGTACGGGTAGGTCCCTCAAACATCGGTGTATGCAACCAATGTATCACCACTCATAACCAGAGGTACGTGCTTTCTTGCGATTTTCTTTTCAATCGCCAAAGACGTGGAACAAGCTCCCTGATAACCTCCGTCATTCTGATTCCCTCGCATCTTTTAAATCTCGTCTCAAAACTCACCTTTTCCCTCAGCAATAAGTTCAGTTGTGGCAGGCCCACAACTACATGCATGTATATGAATGTGTATTGTGTGTGCGTGTGTTTATGTAAGTATGTGCCTGCCTATGTGTGTGTATGTGTTAGGGTAGCTGTTAG
>NC_134896.1:14968344-14988344 GCF_041734735.1 Babylonia areolata | reverse complement strand
GTACAGTGGTACGAAACGCCCACGCCTGGACTGAAGCGAGAGAATCTGAGGGCACTGTGTCAATTCCCACACTCAGGCAGAACCCCCCCCCCCCCCACCACCCACCACCCACCCGCCCCCCTTGAGTGGTGATCTGGACGCTAGTCATTCAGATGCTCAAGATGAAAAACCGAGGTCCCCCGCGTGTGCAGCATGCACTTTGCGCACGTTAAAGAAACAAACGGCAACAAAAGGGCTGTTGTCGCTGGCAAAATTCTGAAGAAAAAAAATCTACTCTGACAGATGAAACAAAAATACACTTGCAAGCAATGTAAAAAAAAAAAAGAAAATAAAAGAAGGACTGCTGTACACATTCGTCACTTTATGCAACAAAATTAAAGACCCCTGCAAAAAAATTATGAACATTTATTAATCAACAGATAAAGCGCTTCGTGACTGCAGTTAGTTTTCATATATATATATATATATATATATATATATATATATATATATATATATATATATATATATATATATATATATCGTATGGATCAGATCGAGACAGCCGGAAGTACACAAGATGCATCACGTACATCAAATGTTTTTTTGTTTTTTTTTAGTCAAATGCTCGTGCGGCTTCTTTCTGTCATTTGGACAGACAGGTAGACAGATAGACAGAAAGACAGACGGCCTAGCCAAGACCATCCTGCAGGGTACCGTACAAGGAAGGAGGAAGAGAGGCAGACAGAGAAAGCGGTGGGAGGACAACATCAAAGAGTGGACGGGACTGCCATTTGCCACAACTCAAAGGGCCGCTGAGGACCGAGGCAGGTGGCGCGAGCTGACCAGGCAGTCATCCATGGTGCCCCAACGACCCACCCACGGGTCAAGGGATAGATGAGATGAGATGAGATATGCATATTTATATATATACATAAATATATGTATACATGTGTATGTATAAAAATATATACATTTATACACGCACGCACGCGCGCGCGCGCACACACACACACACACATATACATATATATATATATTGCTGACTTTCTCCTCTGTGTGGATCAGGGGGACGTTCAGCTTCACAAAATGTTCACATGGTAAAGGAAAGTGACAGGAAAATGTTTTGCGTTGCTAAAACAAGTTGATTTATACATATTCACTTGTTGCAACCCTCCCCATCCCCTTGCAGATACATACATACATACAACCATATGCACGCACGCGCACGCCTGCGTACACACACACACACACACACACACACACACACACACACACACACACACACACACACACACACACACACACACACACACACACACACACACACACACACACACACACACACACACACACACACACACACACACACACACACACACACATGGATAAATACTGTGTTGAGCATTGGTCCGTCAATGCTGATGTGTGGAGGGCAGTGGGAACCGTGTGGTAGTTTCTGATGGAGGACCTCTGTGAAGCCGAAGGTCTTTGCTGCGTCAGCAAAGTGATTGACGACTGCCTGAAGAGATTCTGCGCTACGGGGAAGGAGTGGGCAGTCATCTGCAAAAAGCACTTCCAGAGCCAGCTCTCCCATTGTCGGGCCATGCGTTTTCTCGGATTAAAGACACTTCCATCAGTCTGGAACCGTATATAGATCACTTCTGCGAGATTCCGTTAAGCCTCTCTAAGCATCATGCTGAAGAAGATTTCAAAGAGCGTTGGAGCAAGGACATAGCCTTGTTTGTCAGTTGGGACAGGTGTTCTCTGAAGCCGCTTTGGCTTTCTGGTAGGTTTTCATCGGCAACCGTGAGTTTTTGTCCGAGATGACTCTGAAAAGTAACTTCCCTGCTATGGGTGACAGTGTAACCCCTGTGTAATTTGAGAGGTCTGATTTCTCTTTGTTTTTGTACAGGGAGATAATGACAGCGTTGCAGAGATCTCGTGGAACAATTCCTCTTTCCCAGCATGCTGTGAATAGGCCTGTGAGCTTCTCAAGAAGATCGTTACATCCTAGCTTATACACCTCTGCTGGTATACCGTCTGCTCCAGGAGCCTTGTGACACTTGAGCTTTGCAACGTCTGCTTTCACCTCTTCCTGAGTGAGATGGGGGGGGGGGGGGGAGGGATTGTCGAGTTCCATCCTTACTGCTTGTTGGGGAACCTTCCTGACTGCCTCCTTGTGTCCCCAAAGGACGGACGGGCGCAATAGCCGAGTGGTTAAAGCGTGGGACTTTCAATCTGAGGGTCCCAGGTTCGAAACTCGGTGACGGCGCCTGGTGCTAGTGCTTGAACCCGCTCGTGTGTATACGCAAGCAGAAGATCAAATACGCACGTTAAAGATCCTGTAATCCATGTCAGCGTTCGGTGGGTTATGAAAACAAGAACATACCCAGCATGCACACCCCCAAAAGCGGAGTATGGATGCCTATATGGCGGGGTAAAAACGATCATACACGTAAAAGCCCACTCGTGTACATACGAGTGAACGTGGGAGCTGCAGCCTACGAACGCAGAAGAAGAAGATCCCCAAAGAAGTTCCCTCAGTGCTCTGTCTAGTGCTGGAGGATTGGTTCCTTGTCAGTGAGGAGGCTGGTGCCATCTACACCACGTGATTGCAGAGGTGCGTGCAGTGGATGGGTTGGGCCTTAATTATACCTCGCACGGTGCCTCATAGAATGCAGGGTGTTATCAGTGTCTGCATACAACTAGATTTGCTCTGTTAGCGTTATCCACATTTGTTTTCCATTTTTTTCTCAGCTTGTGCTGCAGAGTGCTGCATGTTTTCCTCTAGGCGAAAGTTTTCAGTTCAGCAACAAGGTACCCAATACCTCTGAACCGCCTACATACAGAGTTGAAACTGTGACTCCCAGTGTCATCAAACACCTGTCGTTTCGCCTCTTCTACAGTGCTCTCGGCCATTCATCTCGCCTGCACAATGTTGGTTTAAAAAAAGTTCAAATATAAACAGAATTAAAAAGTCAAACTGCCACGTAGGTTTATACTGAAGGCCATTGCGCGCAAACTAACCCCACTCCTTAGGCCAGGTGACTCTCCACAGTGGCTCAGCGGACTAGGACGGCTGTGGCGACTCTCCTGGCTCAAAAACCTACTCTGGAAGCGTGGAGGGGGGGGGGGGGGGGGGCGTGTATTCCAGACAGGGGCTCGGCAACCAGAAACTCGCGGCATGTCCATAGATCCAGGGTCTTTACATGTTGAGGCTGCCTAGCACTCCTTGGCACTTCGTTGGTGTTACGAAGACGTCCTAGTCCTAGAGGGATCACCTGTCAAGGGTGACGGGCTCCATCTATCCGGCTTCGCAGTCAGAGTTGTACTTCTCCTGGACTGACTGCAATACGATGGCAAAGGAGACCACTCTGCCCACCCAGTTAGAACATCGGGCACTCGGTCATGCTAAGACAGCAAACCCAAGGAAAAGAAGACATCAAGCGAAGGTGCTGCCATGGGCACAGTAACGTAGGGGAAGCCATTCGCAAGGACGTCCTGCCTGGCAAGTCCTGGCATCACTACACCTGGACAGGAGAGACTGTGGGAGACGCGTCACTTTCAGTTAGTTAGCAGGACCCTCCTCATCCCCAGGTGAAATACAGACCCCAGACGAACAGACAGACAGATACAGAACACCTCTTGTTCGAGGTCACAGTTTCTGTCAGGCTGGTCGAAGAATGTGTGGAGTGACGAAAGGCTCGTTAGACGTCCCCCTCCCCCCCCCCCCCCCAAGTCACCCTCATCTGGCCCCGCAATTCCACTCCCTTTCCCTCCCTCTGGCCAATTGGATTTTGTCTTCGTGAACTGTCTGCACAGTCTCGGCCCTAACGTTCGCGTTATCTAATTCTTCGCCCCCTGTCTCTTTCATCAGCCTTTCGTTTGCTTTTCGTCTAATTTATCTGTTTAATTTAGAAGGGATAAGAACCGGGGGTTTTCTTGTTACATTGCCCCCATTTATTCAGTCTTATTTTTGTTTTGTGATTGTTATGGTTGCTCTTGCTGTTGTTGTTCATCATCATCATCATCATCATAATCATCATCACCATCAGCATCAGCAGCAACAACAACAACATTTTCTCTTAACCACCACAGTCCAAATCTTATTCCGATTTCGATTCTTCTTCTTTCATATATCACTCTATCTTTCCACTTGGAGGATGCCGAATGGTCTTTCAGTATAGATAGTATCCCCACATTCTGGAAATACTTCGTTAGGTTTGCTATTTTCTGTTGCTGTTTTTGTTTCTGGGCTTTTCGTTTTCTCTCTGCCATCTCTTCTGTTCTGTTTGACGGGCACAATAGCCGAATGGTTAAAGCGTTGGACTTTCAATCTGAAGATCCCGGGTTCGAATCTCGGTAACAGCGCTTGGTGGGAAAAAAGAGTGGAGATTTTTCCGATCTCCCAGGTCAACATAACATGTGCAGACCTGCTAGTGCCTGAACCCCCTATGTGTGTATACGCACGCAGAAGATCAAACACGCACTTTAAATATCCTGTAGCCCGTGTCACGGTGGGTTATAGAGACACGAAAATACCCAGCATGCATGAACTACGACAGAGTCATCGGCAAATTGATGTTGGTCATGTATCGGAAAGAAGAAGATTATCGAGTGTCGAAAGGCTCGTTAGACGTTCACCCCCCCCCCCGTCCCCCGCAACCACCACCACACCAAGAAATCCCAATCCCGCCCCCTCCCTCTGGCCGATTGAATTTTGTCGCCGAGGACTGTCTGCACAGTCGGCCTTAACGTTCTCGTTATTGAATTCTTCAGTCTAGGTATCTCTTCTTATTAGGACTATGTTACCAAGTCTTCGTCACATCCATTTATTCAGTCTTCTTGTTGTGGTCGTTGTTATTGCTGTTGTGTTGTTGTTGATGTTTATGTTGTTGTTTTTGTTCTTCATCATCATCATCATCATCATCATCATCATCTTCTTCTTCTTCTTCTTCTTCTTCTTCTTCTTCTTCTTCTTCTTCTTCTTCTTCTTCTTCATCATCATCATCATCATCCTCCTCCTCCTCCTCCTCTTCTTCTTTTTTTTTCTTCTTCTTCTTCATCATCATCATCATCATCTTCTTCTTCTTCTTCTTCGTCTCCTTCTTTCTCTTCTTTCTCTTTCTCCTTGGGGATGCCGGAGGCTCTTTCAGTGTAAACAGTATCCCCACTTTCTGGAAAATGTGTGCTAGATATTTCTTCTTCTCTATCACCTTCGTTGTTTCTGGATTTCTTTTCCGGTTCTCTTCTGATTGTCGAATGTCGAAAGATGCGTTAGACGTACACCCCCCCCCCTCCCCCGCAACCACCACCACACCAAGGAATCCCAATCCCGCCCCCTCCCTCTGGCCGATTGAATTTTGTCGCCGAGGACTGTCTGCACAGTCGGCCTTAACGTTCTCGTTATTGAATTCTTCAGTCTAGGTATCTCTTCTTATTAGGACTCTGTTACCAAGTCTTCGTCACATCCATTTATTCAGTCTTCTTGTTGTGGTCGTTGTTATTGCTGTTGTGTTGTTGTTGATGTTGTTGTTGTTGTTGTTGTTGTTGTTGTTGATCATCATCATCATCTTTTCTTCTTCTTCTTCATTATCATCATCATCATCATCATTATCATCATCATCTTCATCATCATCATCATCATCATCATCATCATCATCGTCATCATCTTCTTCTTCTTCTTCATCATCATCATCATCATCATCATCACATCTTCTTCTTCTTCTTTTTTATCTTCATCTCTTCTTCTTCTTCTTTTTTATCTTCATCATCATCATCTTCTTCTTCTTCTTCTTTTTCTTCATCATCATCATCATCATCATCATCATCTTCTTCTTCTTCTTTTTCTTCTTCATCATCATCATCATCATCATCATCTTCTTCTTCTTCTTCTTTTTCTTCATCATCATCATCATCTTCTTCTTCTTCGTCTCCTTCTTTCTCCTCTTTCTCTTCCTCCGTGGGGATGCCGGAGGCTCTTTCAGTGTAAACAGTATCCCCACTTTCTGGAAAATGTGTGCTAGATATTTCTTCTTCTCTATCACCTTCGTTGTTTCTGGATTTCTTTTCCGGTTCTTTTCTGATTGTCGAGTGTCGGAAGGCTCGTTAGACGTCCCCCCCCCCACCCCCCACGCCTAGCCCCCACCACCACGCCAAGAAATCCCAATCCCGCCCCCTCCCTCCGGCCGATTGAATTTTGTCGCCGAGGACTGTCTGCACAGTCGGCCATAACGTTCTCGTTATTGAATTCTTCAGTCTCGGTCACTTTCCTTGTTAGGACCAGGGTTTTCCTGGTTTTGGTACCGACTCTTCGTTACAGTCATTTATTCAGTGTTGTTGTTGTGGATGTTGTTGTGATTGTTGTTGTTGTTGTTGCTGCTGTTGTTGCTGTTGTTGTTGTTGCTCTTCTTCTCCTTCTTCTTCTTCTTCTTCTCGTTCGTCATCATCATCATCATCATTTTCTTCTTCTTCTTTCACTTCTTTCTCTTTCCCCTTGGGGATGCCGGGGGCTCTTTCGGTATATATAGTACCCCTCCACCTCCTGGAAAATATTTGCTAGATATTTCTTCTTCTCCATCGCCTTCGTTGTTTCTGGCTTTTCCCGTTTCTTTTCTGATTATCAAGTGTCGAAAGGCTCGTTAGATGTACCCCTCTCCCCCCCCCCCCCCTACGCAACCCCCTCCCCCCCCCGCCCCCCCCCCCCCCCCCCCCCCCCCCCCCACCCCCACACACACACCACAAGAAATCCCAATCCTGTTCCCGCCCTCCGGCCGATTGGATTTTGTCTCCATGGACTGTTTGCACAGTCGGCCTTAACGTTCTCGTTATTGGATTCTTCAGACCCAGTGTCTTTCCTTTCTTTTCTTTTAATTCATCTGTTTGATTTAGGGAGGGTAGAGACTTGGGTTTTCCTTGTTACGCTGCCGAATCTCCAATACATTCATTTTATTCCATCGTGTTGTTGTTGTTGTTGTTGTTGTGTTTGTTTAGATTTTGTTGTCGATGTTGATTTTTTTTTTTGTTGTTTTTTGTTTTTTGGGTTTTTTTTTGAGAAATCAGTGGATGCCTAAAAGTTCTGCAAGTGAGCAGGATAGTTTCAGCATCCCTGGAAGGTTCTTTCTCTCTTTTTTTTTGTGTTCCTTCCATCATCATTTTTCTCCTTTCTGTTGTCTTTTCCTTTTTTCTTTCCTCATGTTTTTAATCTGTCTTCTTCCCAATGGCATGTTCAAACACCTACAAGACCATGCAACATATATTACACATACATGAGGGCTTCACACAAAATCATATTCCTTGAAAGAGAGGCATGGTATACATACACACACACACACACCCTCTCACTCTCTGTGTGTCTCCTTTACTCACTCAATCCCCTCCCTCTCCACAAGCTCTACACCTAAGTACAATAATATGTATGTGCATGATGTTGATGTTGTTGTTGTTATTGTTGTTGCTGTTCTTCTTCTTCTCACAAACAATTCTATTTAGCATTTCCCTTTTGCCAAAGCTTATTTCATTTTCATTGGTTGCTGCATGTATCATGTTTTCATTAATATTATTATGTTTTCATCCTAAATCTATTCATATTACATAATGATGATTTTATGTCTACCATGCACACGTGACTGAATGTAATGAAGTTCGAGATAATATTTTTTGATTTTTCCTCCTTCATAAATAAATAAATAAATAAATAAATAAATAAATAAATAAATAAATAAATACTGAATTCAATCAAACGCTCTTTCAAACTGAAGAGTTTACACTGTGTGCGAGGTTTTACTATGTCTAGATAAATTTCTTCATCCTCCTTCTTCTTCCTTCTTCCACCTCTTCTTCCTCCTCTTCTTCTTCCTCCTCTTTTTTCTCCTCTTCTTCCTCTTCCTCTCCTTCCTCTTTCTCAGGAAAGCCCGTGAGCGTATAGGAAAATGTTATGATTTTCATTTAACTAAATCCTAATATGATACATTGGGCATTCTGCTGGCTATCATAAATGGGGGGTGGGGGGTGGGGGAGGAGGGAGGGGTAGGTAGATCGGGTGGAGAAAGCACGAATAGGAGAGAGGAAAGAGCAAGAGAGTTTTGGGGAGAAGGAATGAGACAGGTAGACTGACAGAAAGAGAGATGAGAGAGAGAGAGAGAGAGAGAGAGAGAGAGAGAGAGAGAGAGAGAGAGAGAGAGTGAAACTGAAACTGAACTGAAAATTTGTTAATGCCATTGACATTACAGTCCTATTGGCATGGGACACCTCAGAATAATCGTTTAGCAACATAAAAACAAATAAAACAGAAACAGCATGAATACATGAATCAAAATCATGAATCACTTTATCAGTCGGCTTCCATAGCTGAATTTGATGCACTGGTGACTCAAACACAGGAGTGCATTGCTGGCCTAAAGGACTGGATGACTCTCAACAAGCTGCAATTAAATGATGATAAGTCTGAATTTATGATAACCTGTCCAAAGAAGTTTCGTCAACATCCTTCCTTTCCTGACTCTGTTCTGATCAATAGCACACCTGTTTCACTTTCTCCCTCTGTTCGCAGTCTTGGTGTAATCCTGGACCAGTTTCTTTCCTTCCAACAGCACATTTCGAATATCTGTAAAGTTGCCTATTTGGAACTGCGTAGAATCAGCTCTATCCGCCACTATATCTCAAGCGATGCAACCAAGACACTTGTATGCTCTCTGATTCTCTCAAGATTGGATTACTGCAACTCTCTTTTGGCCGGCCTTCCCAAATATCTGTTAGACAGACTCCAACGAATTCAGAATAACGCTGCCAGACTCATTTGCAGAGCTTCTAAATTTGACCACGTTTCTCCTCTCCTTCAGTCTCTCCACTGGTTGCCTGTTTCTGATCGAATAGACTATAAGCTATCCACTCTGACCTTTTCTGCAGGAAAACGGATCTGGCCCCAAGTATCTTTCTGAACTCATCCATATCTATACCCCGCCTCGCCAGCTCCGTTCTTCCTCTGATACTCGACTTCTCAGGATACCTCACGTCAGAAGTAAGACCTATGGACACAGATCGTTTTCTTTTCAATCGCCAAAGACGTGGAACAAGCTGCCTGATAACCTCCGTCATTCTGATTCCCTCGCATCTTTTAAATCTCGTCTCAAAACTCACCTTTCCCTCAGCAATAAGTTCAATTGTGGCAGGTCCACTTCCTTTTCGTTAGGTGTGCTTGACTATGTGTGTATACATATGTATGTGTACATAACTACATGCATGTATATGAATGTGTATTGTGTGTGCGTGTGTTTATGTAAGTTTGTGCCTGCCTATGTGTGCGTATGTGTTAGGGTAGCTGTTAGATACACATGTATGTTAAAATGTATGTATGCAGTGTGTGTGTGTGTGTGTGTGTGTGTGTGTGTGTGTGTGTGTGTGTGTGTGTGTGTGTGTGTGTGTGTGTGTGTGTGTGTGTGTGTGTGTGGTCACATTTTGGTGTGTGTATGTAACATAGATATAATGTTTTATGTTAACAAAAGCGTTTTTGTAAAGCACGTAGAGTAGATTTGTGGATAGTGTGCTATATAAGTATCCATTATTATTATTATTATTATTATTAAAATCGCAGCAATAATTAAGTAAAGAAAATCACCATGTCTGTCGGAAGACAATCAAAAAACATATGTATCGAAAACGGTTTTGCCCACGCTCGACAAACTCGAGGGTGTGCTCAAACAAAAAGAAAAGAGAGAGAGAGAGAGGGGGGGGGGGGAGGGAAAGAGAGGGAGAGTGCGAATGAGAATGAGAATGTGAATATAATGTACTCATATTTCAAGGCCATAGGCCTTAATGAACGGGTGTACATAGATATGCAAACACATCACAGCTATAACAAATGTTACATTTAAATCAGTTATACCAAATCGAAATCTACTCATTATATATTTCAAACGTTTGTCCATTGTAGACAAAAGGTAAGGTTTTACTTCATCGATGTTACAAAAAGTTCTGTATGTATCAACACTGTCACTAGCCTGAATATGTTCGTGCCATTTTTGCCAGCTGCAATCAATAATTATTAATCGTTGACGAAATAGAGTAATGAATGCATTGCCACCACCGACACCCTGGTTTATCCATACATCACCAAACCCATATTCAAACAAACAATTACGCACATCAGAAACCCAATTCTAATTCCTGTAACATTTTATATGCTGTACTAGGTAACCGAAACTTACATCTGAAAAAACAGAGAAAGAGAGGGTGTGTGTGGGGGGGGGGGGGGAGGGGGGGAGAGGGAGAGAGAGCAAGAGAAAGAGAGAGAGAGAGAGAGAGAGAGAGAGAGAGATGATGATGATGATAATGATGATGATGATGAGCACAATATCATCGTAATACGCAACAGAGGAAATAATAAAAAGAGATATTGGGCGGGGGGTGGGAGGGGGATGCGGGGGGGGGGGGGGGGAATGAAAGAGATGATCAGACAGACGGGGAGAGAGACAGACAAATGAACAGACAGACAGGCAGACGGACAGAGACAGACAGACAGACAGACAGAGATTTGTGACCAAACACATTGGTGGTGACATGGGGGGAGAGACACAAGGTAACGAAGTCATCTGCCCCTTTCCTGCAGAAGCCGGCTTTGAGGCCGACACATCGGATCAAGACGAGAATCACCTCATCTGATTTACCTCCGCCTGCCCACAGAGACTGGCCTCAATAGTCCCTTTCCTTCTTTCTTTCCTTCTTTCTTTCTTTCTCTCTTTCTTTTTTTCTTTTTCTTTCTCTCTTTCTTTCCTCCTTTCTTTCTTTCTTTCGTTCTTTCTTTTTTTCTTTCTTTCTTTCTTTTTCTTTTCTTTCTTTCTTTCTTTCGTTCTTTCTTTTTTTCTTTCTTTCTTTCTTTCTTTTTCTTTCTTTCTTTCTTTTTCTTTCTTTTTTTCTTCCTCTCTTTCCTGCTTTCTGTCCTTCTTTCTTCTGCTGGCTGACTAAAACGGTTTATATTGGGAGAGAGAGAGAGAGAGACAGAGACAGACAGACAGACAGACACACACACACACACACACACACACACACAGAGATAGAGACAGAAATAGGGGAAGTAAAGAGTAAGAGAATGAGAGGAGAGAAATAGAGAGAGAGAGAGAAAGAGAGAGAGAGAGAGGAATGACAGAGAGGGAGGGATGGAGGAAGAGAGCGAAACAGACAAACAAACACGCTATCACATGTTTCTTTCGCTCTCTGGTTGATTAATTAAAACATCGAGGAGGATGAAAGAGGAATTAAAATGCTCCATGAAATTAAAAAGGCGAACTGAAAATGTTTGGCAGGGCATAATGACACAACGTTTTTGTGTTGTTTTGTGTGTTTGTTTTTTTAATGCAGTTGTTGTGTCAGTTTGCCCTGTAATGATGAATTAATTAAAAAAAACTTAATAATAATAATAATACTAATGGTATTTATATAGCGCTGAATCTTGTGCAGAGACAAATCAAAGCGCTTTCGCACCAGTCATTCACACGCATGCATAACTCTAAAACTGTAGAAACTAAAGACAAGGAAGGGCAGGCAAGGGAGGCTATTTTGGTAAGAGGTGGGTTTTAAGGCCAGATTTGAAAGAGCTGAGTGTGGAGACTTGACGAAGCGAAAAAGGAAGTTCATTCCAATTGCAAGGTCCAGAGACAGAGAAAGAACGGCGGCCAACAGTCGAGTGTTTGAATCTGGGTATGCGTAAACGGAGTGGATCTGAAGCCGATCGTAGTGAGCGAGATGGAGTGTAGAGGTGAAGGTGGCCGCAGAGATAGGAAGGGGCAGTTTTGTGAATACATCTATAACATAGAGTGCTGATCTTGTAATTTATTCGGTGTGAGACAGGGAGCCAGTGGAGATGTTGCATAAGAGTGATGTGCTCAGTTCTTTTCTTTCTTGTGAATTGAAAAGGGTGAATTGATAAAAAGGGCAAATCGATTCATCACTTTGACAGTTTTCATGTGGCCCGAGGATGATGGATTTCGAAGGGACTGAACGACGGGCGCAATAGCCAAATGGTTAAAGCGTCGGACTGTCAATCTGAGGGTCCGGGGTTCGAATCACGGTGACGGCGCCTGGTGGGTAAAGGATGGAGATTTTTACGATCTCCCAGGTCAACATATGTGCAGACCTGCCAGTGCCTGAACCCCCTTCGCGTGTATACGCAAGCAGAACATCAAATACGCACGTTAAAGATCCTATAATCCATGTCAGCGTTCGGTGGGTTATGGAAACAAGAACATACCCAGCATGCACACCCCCGAAAGCGGAGTATGGCTGCCTATATGGCGGGTTAAAAATGGTCATACACGTAAAGCCCACTCGCGTATATACGAGTGAACGTGGGAGTTGCAGCCCACGAATGCAGAAGAAGAAGAAGGGACTGAACACACAGCGTGGTGGAAAAACTCTCTATGCTGAGGGCGGGTTTATTTTAATCATTCAATGGAGATTATGAAAGTATGCAATACGATCAATTAATTTCCTTCACACACACACACACACACACACACACACACACACACACACACACACACACACACACACACACACCACATTAATGTGGATGCTCGCTTAGTTGCCCTTACGTTAGGGACGGATTGTGTTTGATTACAGAGGAAAATTGATTACAGAGTAAAAAAAAGAAAAAAGAAAAAAAAAAGACTTAATTGTGGCTACTCAACCTGAAAAAGGACGCCTGATTCAGCGCCAAATAATACCTTCCCCTCCTTGCCCCCTCCCCTATCCCGGACACCGATAAAAAAGGAATTTCTCTTCGTGAGAGAATGAAATTATTCTTATCTTATCTTAACACTGACCTTTAAGAATTGGCACACAAGCGCAATGACATCGAGGCGAAATAGATAAATAGATTTTTTTTTTAAAGAAAAAAAAGGGGGTGGGGTGGGGGGCGACTTGAAAAATGTTGGCAGCGAATCAGGATAACACTAGTTCTCCCCCAAGCCTGTCACGCAAACGCTCAACTTATATCAAAGACTGACATAAGCTTACAGCTGGGCCAACAGCGGGGGAGCTGTATGATCAGTGTTGTTGGTGTTGTTTTTTTTGTTTTGTTTTTTTTTCCATTGCAATGGGAAATCATTTACAGCTTAGTTTTTTGTGAAGGACTATGACTCTCAAACTAGAGGCAAGATTGCACTGGCTCCGAGTGCTGCAGCCTTTGGGACTAGCTGGCCTTTAGGAACCATCCTAACGCCGACTGTCCTAAAAAAAAAAACAACACCTCTTGGCCGAGAGTGTGGGGGGAGTAAGACACTTTCCACTATAATCCAATTTTTAGCCCAGATAGTCGGGACAGCAGTTGCCTCCTCTGCTGCTCTGATGGTTCATAGTCGGACACGACTGTCACACATTCAGCTCTCCTTCGCTATTGACACAATGCTGCTGACGAGCGAAGAGACACAGGACAGGGAGGGGGTGTGTGTGTGTGTGGGGGGGGGGGGACACAGCAGTAAACCAAGTCATCTCGTCATCTTCCCCTGTGTGCGGAGAGAGAGAGAAAAAAAAGGAATGGCTGAAGGGTTGACAGAGTCCTCAAAAGGTGGACCGCCTCATCTGATTTACCTCCCATCGGAGGGGCTGATTGAGCCATTGAGTGTCACCTGTTTTGAGCGTCTGCTGACTGATTAATGGACGTTCTGGAACCGAAGAAGTAGGGTGAATATATGAATGAATGAATGAATGAATGATGAATGGATGAATAAATGAATGAATGATGAATGGATGAATGAATGGATGAACGAATGAATGAATGAATGATGAAATGGATGAGTGATGATTGAATGATGATTGAATGAACGAACGAACGAACGAACGGTGAATGATGAATGAATGAATGATGAATGAATGATGAATGGATGAGTGATGATCGAACGAACGAACGAACGAACGAACGAACGATGAATAATGAATGAATGAATGAATGAATGAATGAATGAATGAATGAATGAATGAATGAATGAATGAATGAATGAATGACAGGAATTTTATTTTGTAAAGGTAATGAAATAAGCGAAGTAACTTTTTTTTTCATTTAGCCTTCGAAAAGAAAACAAAGGGGATTGTACAAAAACAAAACAAAATTGGAAAAGATAGAAAGATAACAATAATACATGAAGAGAAGACAATAATGAGGAGAAAGATGAAGGAAAGTGTGTGTGTGTGTGTGTGTGTGTGTGTGTGTGTGTGTGTGTGTGTGTGTGTGTGTGTGTGTGTGTGTGTGTGTGTGTGTGAGTTGTTTGGCAGTCATGCAGCCAGAACATAACCTCACAACAATACCCTCAACACACATGCGCGCGCACACACACACACACACACACGCGCGCGCGCGCACACACATTTTAAATGAAGCAGACGTCAGTACAATGACAAGCGGAAATTTCAATGCATGAGAACATGAATTTTAAATATTAAAAGTCTCATAGCCTTTTATTCTGTCTTCCGAGCAGCGAGTTCATGAATATTCATTGGCATAGAAAGGCGGGGCCAAGTCACCCCATCCGCCGTTTCAACCTTTCCCAACGGAAGTCAGGTTCCATACACATTTTTGGTGGGGGTGAGAAAAAATCAGATTGAAATACCTTTTCACATCGCCTCGAACTATGATCACCGGTGAACACTAAGCATCTCCTACACTGAGCACGTCACGAACACTTTGGTTCCGACAGAACATCACTTAAGCCATCGGACCCCACGATGACGTCATCATGAGTAGGAAGCTCAAAATGGTACGAACACGTCACACAAGATCCGATGGGCTCGCAAAGACCATTCTGCAGGGCACTGTACCAGGCACTAAGAAGACGGAGGCAAAAAAAAAAAAAAAAAAAAAATAAAAATAAAAAGCAAACAAACGAAAAAAAAAGTGTCAGGACAGCATCAAAGAAAGGACAGACCTGAATTTCCCAGATTCCCAGAGAGCTGCGAGAGACAGGAACCGATGGAGAGAGAACTGGTCTGGAAATCATCTGCGATGCCCTCGACGACCCTTCACTGGGTTACGGGATAGGTGAAGGTGAAGGAAGCATTAACACAGCATCAGAAGTCCAACGCCTAACCAATCTACCACGGCGCCTTCTAACAGGGAACGGGGATGCTCATGCAGTCTGGCTCCGCGACTGAGCAATTACCTGTCGACAGCAGGGGTGGAGGTGCGGGGGAGTGGGAGGGGGAGCGGGCTCAGCAGGCAATATCCTGCGTTAGTTTGAGTCAGAACAGGTACTTCTAAAACACCACTGAAGTGATTTAGAAGCAGTGCAGGGTCTTCTCCTGTGTGGGGCCTTCTGGCGACGGGAGCAACAGCCGAGAGGTTAAAGCGTTGGATTTTTTTTTTTTAATCGGAGGGTCTCGGGTTCGAATCTCGGTAACGGCGCCTGGTTGGTAAAGGGTGGAGATATTTCCGATCTGCCAGGTCAGCATATGTGCAGACCTGTTTGGGCCTGAACCCCCTGGGGTGGAGTGATGCCACTGAAATGATGCAGATAACGGGTGCAAACGGGGAAAAAACCCAACAAAACAAACGAACAATCAAACAAACAAACAAACAAACAACAAAAACAAGCAAAAAAGAATATAATACGTTTTGGAAAATCAAGGTACTGAAATCCAGAGAAAGGCAACAGAGAAAAAGCCCGAAGACTTGTTCTGGTTCCAGGACGTGTTATCCTGAAACACCATCCAGTCTTATCATATTATAAGGCAAGGTTTCTTTTCTATGTATGGATGATACTCCCTTGCCCCACAACCTCCCTCTCGTTGTCTGAATACTGTTGTAAACGTAAGAACAAACTCATTCATGTGTTCCAAACGTGGGAAGCCTTTATTTATTTTGGTTTTGTTTTATCAAAACGCGGAAAACCACATGCTGTTGATTACAGTTTACCGAGGAAGAGAGGCGCTGCTTATTGGGTTTGTACGGCATGTAATCAAGTTCTAGTTTCATCAGATTCACGCGTGGAATGGGCTGAGGATGTTAATAGGAAATGAGACTCTTTCTGCCCGTCTCTTTTGTAAGTAGCATATCTCCGTGTGTGTGTGTGTGTGTGTGTGTGTGTGTGTGTGTGTGTGTGTGTGTGTGTGTGTTAAATGTTTGAGAACGGGAGGTGACAAAGCAAGCTGGAAAAGTGTGGTGTATATATATATATATATATATATATATATATATATATATATATATAGAGAGAGAGAGAGAGAGAGAGAGAGAGAGAGAGAGAGACATGTATATGAAGACAACACACAGAGGCAAGAAGAAAAGTTCTTCCAATTCGGCACGTGTTAACGAGATTCAGACCCGACAACTTTTTTTTTTTTTTTTTTTTTTTTTGATTAACGTGCCAGGTGATTGCCTTGTAATCCCCCCGAACCCACAGCCACATGCCTTAGGTTGATTCATCTGATGCCCGTTATTTCCGTTGCCCATTGGGCTTCACAAAGACACTGACATCCTGTGTTCTTTCTTCCGGAAAGCAGCGAAGAATAGACCACCCACATTTTCCAATCAGTCACTGCCTATTATTGTATAGAACCCTTTCTTTTTTTTCGTCGTCAGCAGCAACGAAATAAGATTAAAACCCATTCAGGAGTTATTTTTGGGTTCTTCTTCTTCTTCTTCTGCGTTCGTCGGCGAAAACTCCCACGTTCACTCTCATGTTTACGAGTCGGCTTTTACGTGCATGACCGCCATGTAGGCAGCCACACTCTGCTTTCGGGGGTGTGCATGCTGGGTTTTCCTTGTTTTCATAATCCATCGAACGCCGACATGGTTTACAGGATCTTGAAAGTGCGTATTTGATCTTCTGCTTGCGTATACAGACGAAGGGGGTTCATGCACTAGTAGGTCTGCATAGGTGTTGACCTGGGAGATCGGAAAAATCTCCACCCTTTACCCACCAGGCGCCGTTACCGAGATTCGAACCCTGGACCCTCAGATTGAAAGTCCAATGCTTTAACCATTCGGCTATTAAGCCCCGTTATTTTGGGGGACGAGAGGAGAGCCGTATTGAAAAAAGGAGCAAAGGTTGAGATATTTTTTTTCTATTTTCTAATTAATTAATTTATTTATCTATTTATTTATTTGCTTCTCCCCCACCATCCGCACCGTTTCAGTGGCATTACACCCAAGCCGCTCATTCCCACCCCCGTACACAACCACACCCAGGTTTGTCTGTCGCAGTCTCAGCGTCGACAGTCCACAGGGAGCAATCACGTTCAGGTCACCAATAGACCACACGCCACCACAGGAGATCTTGCACTGCTGCTGAGTCACTTCGGCAGTGTTTGGCAGTGCCTAGTTCTGATTTTACATACGCTTGACACCACCTTCTGAGCCCCCCAACTCAACTGACGACAATAATCACTTAGGAAACAAAAAACAAAAAGAAAAAATTATGAACCCACTTGGGAGAGGAGAAGTTGAGTACTTCTTCTTCTTCTGCGTTCACTCGTATGCACACGAGTGGGCTTTTACGTGTATGACCGTTTTTACCCCGCCATGTAGGCAGCCATACTCCGTTTTCTGGGGTGTGCATGCTGGGTATGTTCTTGTTTCCATAACCCACCGAACGCTGACATGGATTACAGGCACTAGCAGGTCTGCACATATCTTGACCTGGGAGATCGTAAAAATCTCCACCCTTTACCCACCAGGCGCCGTCACCGTGATTCGAACCCGGGACCCTCGGATTGAAAGTCCAACGCTTTAACCACTCGGCTATTGCGCCCGTCGTTGAGTACTTCGACTCGTAGAGTCTTCAAAGCAACTGAAGATAACAGCAGTCACAAGTTTTCTGGCTGTTGAATAAAATTCTCTTGTCTTGAGAACAGTTCACCCATCCACTTTTCCAACCAGCAGTGAACTGTTCTCAAGACAAGATAATTTTATTCAACAGCCAGAAAACTGCACTTGTGACTGCTGCTATCTTCAGTTGCTTTGAGGACAACGAGTCGAAGTCCTCCTCCTCTCCTCTCCCAAGTGGGTTCATGATTTTTTCTTCTTGTTTATTGGATCCTGTTTTGAAAGAACCCAGGCAGTCAAACCCTTTTTTTATACCCAATAATCACTTAGCTGTGGAATCAGACAATGTACAAAGCACCCCTCCCACTCAATCCCCCATCAGCGTGGAGACCGCCACCCCGGCCCTCCAAGGACACCCCCCCCCCCCCCCCCCCCCCCCCCCCGTGAATCTGTCGACACCGAAGACCTTTTATATACGTATGTAGCTGTGAAATGAGTGCACTTGCAGACGATGAATTATGGAATGCCAGGAGTTCGCAGATCGCCGAAACCGTTCATTCCAGAAAAAAAAATATTTTGAATCCGAATTCCGCTATTTTATCTTATTTTTGCATTTAGCTGAAAAGCAGGGAGGACAATGTGTCAGAATGCGAAAGTGGCCCCTAGATTCGACAAGTTGCAGACTCTAATCAATACTTTGCCACTGAAGCTTTTTTTCCTTTCTAATAATCACACTGTGGCGCGGTGCGAAGCAAAAGAGCATGCGCAGAAGGGAATCTTTGGGGGGGGGGTTATTCATAAACAATTGGTAAGCTGCCTGAGTGCACTTGGTGTGTCTTGAACACGAGGGTAACTGTACCTTCAAGGTAACCCGTACCCGCGGGTCCCTGCCATGTCAAGGGTAACTTGCCTTCAGGCAAAATGATTTACATTCTTGAATACAGCCCCAGTTGGTCGGAAACTTCAAAGTTACATAGCCGCGAAGTTCGGTGCTGGGTCGGTTAGGGGGATAGGGGAGGAGGAGGAGGAGGGGTGGGTGGGTAGAAGCCCCAGGAGAGGGTGCGGGATGGGGTGTGGGGGAGTGGGGTGCAAGGGAAGCGGAAGCCAAAAGGAAAACACAGACTGGTGGAGGTGGGTGAAGGTGAAGAGAGGAAAGCAATGGGTTTGGGGTGTGTGTGTGTGTGTGTGGGGGGGGGGGGGGGGGGGGGGGGGGGGGGGGGGCAGGGAGCTACGTGCACAGGTACGTTAGTGGAGTGTGTGTGTGTGTGTGTGTGAGAGAGAGAGAGAGAGAGTCAAGATTTCAGGCACCGCCTCATCTTCCAGTATGTCCCTGCAGCAATGTCATTAACAACAAGAACAATACCATTAGCTCACAAGAACAAATTCTGCTTTCTAATTCAAAAAGCTTCGTGCAGGAGGAACGTAGCAACATTCATCACTAGGGAGAGAGAGAGAGAGGCTGACACTGACACTGACATATTGATATATTGTCCGTTCAGCATTTTTGCCCTGTAGACAAGGAGGGGGGGAGGGAGGATAACAATTCCATTGACATTTGTTACAAACAAATCAAAATAACATCCAGACATATGTTTACGAATTAATAGTAGTAACACACACACACACACACACACACACACACACACACACACACACACACACACACACACACACACAGATGCTGGACAGACAAACAAACACAGACAGACAGACAAGGACAGACAGACAGACACAGACAGACAAGGACAGACACACAGACAGACAAGGACAGACACACAGACAAGGACAGACAGACAAACAGAGAGATAGACACAGACAGACAGACAAGAACAGACAGGCAGACAAACATAGGCAGACAGACAAGGACAGACAGACAGACAAGGACAGACAGACAAGGACAGACACACAGACAAGGACAGACAGACAAGGACAGACAGACATAGGCAGACAGACAGACAGACATAGGCAGACAGACAGACATACAAGGACAGACAGACAGACAAGGACAGACAGACAAGGACAGACACACAGACAAGGACAGACAGACAGACAAGGACAGACAGACACAGGCACAGACAGACATAGGCAGACAGACAAGGACAGACAGACAGACAAGGACAGACAGACAGACATAGGCAGACAGACAAGGACAGACAGACAGACAAGGACAGACAGACAGACAAGGACAGACAGACAAGGACAGACAGACAGACAAGGACACACAGACAAGGACACACAGACAAGGACAGACAGATAGACAAGGACA
>NC_134896.1:14960844-14963344 GCF_041734735.1 Babylonia areolata | reverse complement strand
CTTTGTCTCTCTCTCTTTCCCTGTCTGTCTGTGACCGTCTGTCTATCCCTTTATGTCTAAGTGTATGCATATGTAAGCGTGCATGCATCTCACTGTCCATATTAATTAAGATCAGGGTCTTCACCACGGTAATGAAACCTGTCCCACTCCATGGAGCGGAGACCTGTAGAACGACAACTGTGACCGCCATGAATGACGGGGGCGATGGCCGAATGGTCAGAGCGCTGGATTATCGCCCGAGTTTCCTGAGTTCGTTCCCCGGTTTCGGTGCACGTGGTGGGTTAATTTAAGGGTAGAGATTTTTCCCGATCTCCCAGATCAACAGATGTGCACAACTTGCTAGTGCATGAACCCCCTTCGTGTGTATACACATGCAGGAGATCAAACACGCACGTTGAAGATCCTGTAATGCTTGTCAGCGTTCGGAGGGTTATATGAACAAGAACTTACCAAGGATACACATCCCCGAAAGCGGAGTATGGCTGCCTAAGTGCCTAAAACCAGTCATACACGCAAAAGCCAACTCTTACGTACAAGTGAACGTGGGAGTTGCTGTTCACGAACGCAGGAGACGAAGAAGACAGCCATGTGGACAATTCAGACTTTCATCAAATAACAACTCGGTGCTTCGGAAGGATTCTTCGGATTCTCTGGCCACACAGAATCAGTAAAGATGAACTGTTGGAAGGAACATAAATTTCCCAGAGATAACTAAGCCACGAAATCTCCCGTTGGAGACAAATCCACGAAATCCGCCGTTAGACGCAAATCAACAAAACTTCATACTTGGAGATTAATCCAGAACACGCTGTCCAAACCCCTCCCACCCCCACACGCGCGCCCAAAACAACAATAACAGCCCAACGAGCAAATTTACGAAATTAACACCAATTTCTACTGTATCTGTGTTTGTGTATGATTTTCGATTTATGTTCGTACCCCCTCCCCCTATTCCTTGTGACCCCGGTACACTTGGTAATAAAGACATATTCTATTTTGATACCCCGCAGGGTAAGGGTAATATGAATGCACACTATGATGATGACGACGACATTTGTTGTTATATCATTATCATGAGTTCAACAAGGTTAACACTACAAAATAGTGTGCATAAAACTCTCCCTGTACAACAACTCAGCCAAATTCACCAATTCACCCTGATCGGGAAAAAAAAATGTGCATTCTGACGCGGAAACACGGGTGATAGTGACGGGTTCCACAATGTACTCACACATTCTTCGTTTCGTGGAAACGACACACTGGGGGATGAAATCATTGTTTCCAAGACCAAGAAATGGACACACAGCACATCTCGAGGCGACCTACACGACATGACACCTACCTTAACTCTCTCCATACGAACGGCGAAAGAGACGACGTTAACAGCGTTTCACCCCAGTTAACATCATCAAAATATTGCAAGCGGAAGGCTCTTATACTGAAGAGGTGAATGTTGACAAAGAATACCATAATTCTGACGACGGAAGCTAAAGGTTGGGTCATTCAGACACCCACTGGACATCCGAGGGGTCTGTGTGGAGGAGAAGAGAGGACTGGCCGTACTGAGTGAGTTAAAACACAGGACAGTTATTCTCTCTGTCACTGTGACAGATCCCGAAAGCTGGTTTGGTCGTGGGGGGTGGGGGTGCCACCGGGGGTGCGGGGGGGGGGGGGGGATGGGGGGATGGGGGATACGTTGCTGAACGCATCACCAACATTCTCCATTTCGGGCGGTCGTGTGGATAGGGTCTGGAATTTTTGGCAAAGCTTTCTCTCTGTCCACTCAGTGATGATGTTTTGTCTGCCCACTTCTTCAGCTGTCTGCCTCATTTCCTTTCTCTCCCCCCAGCACTGTTTCCTGAAGGATGGTTTTGGAGAGAAGTCAGATTCTGTATCGTGGCCATGCCATCTCTTTTTTGTTTCTCTCACTCTGGTCAGTATGTATATCGTCATACCGACCGACGTGCTATGTGATGGTTGTTGTTTTTTCCCCCTGACTTCGTTATTTGCTATAATATAGTCCTTGTAAGAGATGCCAAGAAGACATGCATTCAACCCATTATTGCTGATGAGTTTTGATAGTTTCAGAATAATTATTTGTTGGTTGACATTTTTGATTGTGTACCGTTTATGATTGTGTGCTATGACTTGTGTGTATGCGTGCGCGTGTGCTTGTGTGTGTTCTGGGTGTATGTATGGCGGGGGGTGGGGGATGAATAATTTTTGATAATGTTTGGTATCTTGTGTTCAATTTTTCCCTTTTTGATATTCACGTTATGTGTTCGATTTGTAAAACGTCTATGGCTTATTTTCAAGATTAGGTGAGATAAATCATCATCATCATCATCATCATCATCATCATCATCATCATCATCATCATCATCATCATCATCATCATCATCATCATCACACCGCGCACAACACCATCTCGCTGTCCACACACTGCTCCTCTCTCATTCCCCTCTCACCTGCCGGAGAACTCAAGAAGTGGGAGAGAGAA
>NC_134896.1:14940844-14958344 GCF_041734735.1 Babylonia areolata | reverse complement strand
ATGTGTAGAAAAAATACCCCCAATTTCATGACTCACGACCCTAACGTTGGGTCATATGTGACCACGGACATCGAGTGGGTGTAGCGAAATGAGACTTGGCCGTACTGAGTGATGTAAACACCCCTTGTAGATTCAAAAACGAAACAAAAAGTTGTTTAAAAAATTCGTTGTTCTATCTATTATAGGCTCTGTTTTCATCTCTCCTTTCTCGCAGCTCTGTTGCTTCATTCCACTAACTCGTTAAAAAGCTTATCTTTTTAATTCTCTTTTTTCTCTTAGCTCTCTGTTCTCTCCCCCTCTCCTTTCTCTCGATTCGAATCTCTCTGTTGTCTATCCGCTCTCTCTCCTCTTTCCTCTTCTGTCCATTTGTCTGCATGCCCCTCTTCTCTCTCTCTCACTCTCTGTCTCTCTGAATCTCTCTCTGTGTCTATTTCTCTCTCTCTCTCTCTGATTCTCTGAATCTCTCTCTCTTTCTCTCTCTCTCTCTCACATACATACACACACACTCTCTCCCTGTGTCTCTCTGACTCTCTGAATCTCTCTCTCTATCTCTTTGTCTTGTCTCTCTCTCTCTCTCTCTCTCTCTCTCTCTGTGACTCTCTGAATCTCTCTCTCTATCTCTATGTCTCGTCTCTCTCCCCCTCTCTCTCTCTCTGTGAATCTCTCTCTCTATCTCTTTGTCTCGTCTCTCTCCCTCTCTCTCTCTCTCTCTCTCTCTCTGTGACTCTCTGAATCTCCGATTCTCTCCCTCTGTATCTTTGTCTCGTCTCGTCTCGTCTCTCTCTCTCTCTGACTCTCTGAATCCCTCTCTCTGTCTCTTTGTCTCCTCCCTCTCTCTCTTGTCTGTCTCTCTTTCGTTTGTACCTTCCTTGCTCTATATCTCAGTGCAGTGTGCACGAACGTACGTGTGCAAGCATGTCTGTTTGGGGGCGCAGTCATATCTGCGCGACAGGATCTAATGTGTGTTGGGGGCTGTGAAAAAAATCAATGCTGGCACCCTCTCCCGGCAAACACGTGGGAGATTAACAGATCCTGATCAATGCTCAATGACAACGGGATGAGATCTCAACAACGACAGGTGGGCACACACACACACACACACACACACACACACACACACACACACACACACACACAGAGACTCACACATACGCACGCACGCACACAAATACACACATAGACACACACACACACACACACACACACACACACACACACACACACACACACACACACACACACACACCACGCATACATGCACAGAACCCGCCCACCCCAACACATATACATGTACAGAAACCCACACACATGCATGCAGTCACATATACACACTCACCCACGCACGCATACACAAACGTACACACACACACACACACACACACACACACACACACACACACACTGAATACCAAGAGTTAGCACATCTCTTTTTAACCCCTGCACTGCTGGTTGACAATCGGTTTGAACTGCAGGGTGCCTGTACCGAGAACAAACAACTACAGCAGCCGCAACGATTCTTTGTGAAGACCATGACTTCATCACTGGACCTTTTGCAAGCGTCTCAGGTTCATGCGCAAGGCAGGCATCTTTTATCTGTCCTTCCTAGATTTATTTTTGAACACACACACACACACACACACACACACACACACACACACACACACAGATATATATATATATATATATATATATATATATATATATATATATATATATATATATATATACTTGACGCGCTAAAGACAAAATATAGTAAAAATGTTATATGCATTTGTGGTAAGCAGTTCGGCTTGCATCATAGTTTGTTTCACTGTCAGCAGTTACGTATCTTCTTGCCCAAGTATTTCATAGAGAGTAACTATTCTGCAGATGATTTTTGGGAAGTTATTTCCAACGAGGTTCTTTTAGTAGAAGTTTCAGAGGCATTAGTTCATAGCCCTATTTCTACATTCCTTTAACTCTCTCCATACGAACGGCGAAAGAGACGACGTTAACAGCGTTTCACCTCAATTACCATCATCAAAATATTGCAAGCGGAACGCTCTTATACTGAAGAGGTGAATGTTGACAAAAGAATACCACAGTTCTGACGACGGAAGCTAAAGGTTGGGTCATTCAGACACCCACTGGACATCCGAGGGGTCTGTGTAGAGGAGAAGAGAGGACTGGCCGTACTGAGTGAGTTAATGTACTTCATAATTGTGTTAATGGTTTTAGTTATTATCATCATGATTGAATTGTTACTGTTAACTCACTCCATACGAACGGCGAAAAAGACGACGTTAACAGCATTTCACCCCAATTACCACCATCAAAATATTGCAGGTGGAAGGCTCTTATACTGAAGAGGCGTTTGTTGACAAAGATACCACAATTCTGACTAAAGGTTGGGTCATTCAGACACCCACTGGACATCCGAGGGGTCTGTGTAGAGGAGAAGAGAGGAGTGGCCGTACTGAGTGAGTTAAAGCTTATTTCGTGATAGTTATGCATTTCTTAGTAGTTTTTTTTCCTGTTCTGTGTTATCCTGACTTCTCATTCCCCTCTCCCCACCCCCTCTCTCCTCCCCACCCCCCTCTCCCCATCCCACCCCACTTTTTTCTTCTTTTTTTCCCCCTTTTTTTTCTTTTTTTAGTGTCTAATATCACTAATAGTGAAAAGACGCTAAACTAAAGAACGAACACACACACACACACACACACACACACACACACACACACACATACACACACACACACTTGTCGCGTTTATGGGTCAACCCGGACGCTTTATTGCCTCTCCTTGAAGCTAAAACTGCACGGGACAACCATCCTTATTTGGCTGTTCAGAAATACTTTCCAGTATCAGCTGTGCTGATGGAAACGGAAATGCACTACTGAACTATTCAAACGAGTCGCAACTTTTTGATTCCAAGTCTGGAAGATTTTCTGCTATATTATGTATCATCCAGAATCTGAAGAAAAAAAAATCTTTACCAGCGAATCTGTATTCACATTTTTGACGAATAACCATGCATCAGAACAGTAAGTGTGAAACTTTTTTTTGAGTTTTCTTGTTGTTACCATATTGATTTGTTTAATTAAATGAATATCATTGGGCATTGTGCGGTTATAGTTATTTTTCTGCATTTTGTTTTTCCACATCAGTTTGTTACTATGAAGTTTCAGAGGTGAAGTGGTTAAAGAGCATAAAGAGCATAGGGTTATAATGCTGTTGGGTTTTTTTTCTCTGGCCACACAATGTGAGGAGGACAAACTGAGTAGGTCTGATTTTTCCCATTGCCTGACCACTGGCAGGAATTGGTGGTGACATGTGGGGAACTAAACTGGACTACTTTACTTTTTGTTTCTTCTTCAGACAACTGCGGTGTATAGTGTGTGTTTCTGTGTTTTTGTTAGTGTTGAACTGAAGTAATATTTTTTTCTCGCCACAGAAGAACTGGTATCGTTTTTGGTTTTCTTTTTTTCTTTTTTTCTTTTCATTGTTTCTTTTATTCTTTTTTTTCTATTTTATATGATTTTGTTGCATTTTATTTCATTTTTATTCTATTCTGTTTCATATTTTTTAAAATCTGAAAAAAAACCACGCACTTTTGAGCGAGTTTAATCTAATACTCTGCTTCGAATGTTTCAAGGGATGTGGAATTCTTGCGAAACACGACATTCAGCTACTAGCGAGAAGACACTGGAGTCTCTAAAAAAAAAAAAAAAAAAACCAACTGTTTTGTGTGTGTCCTCCAACCTCCCATTTTTTTTCCCTATTTCTTTTTAATTTTCTTATATCTATATATCTTATATCTTTCTATATCTCTTTTAAAATTGGAAACACTTTTCTTCCTTCCATTCCCTTCCTTGCCACGTTCTGTCTTTGTTTTTTCCTGAACCGGAACGACAGATTCCATCGTGGGCGCAGCTCTCCTTCACGTACACCTTACCCCAAATGTGTCGCTTTGTTTCAGTTTCGGTTTCGGTTTCAAGGGCATTTCAAAACGTGCGGACTGATCGTTAATAATTACACGCTGCATCACATCTAATATATATATATATTATATATATATATGTGTGTGTGTGTGTGTGTGTGTGTGTGTGTGTGTGTGTGTGTGTGTGTGTGTGTGTGTGTGTGTGTGTGTGTGTGTGTGTGTTTGTATAAAATAGCAGATGTCTAAACTACGCATAAAATAAATCCAAAGTGCTGGTCAGGCGCAGAGAGCCTACATAGGTTTGTTTAAAACATTAACATACATATGGAGAGACGAGAGCACCTCAGTCACATTTATAGAATAGAATAGAATATGTCTTTATTACCAAGTGTACCAGGGTCACAAGGAATATTGGGGGGGGGGGGGAGGATAGTACATAAGATACGAACATAAATCGAAAATCATACACAAACACAGATACAGTAGAAATTAGGATACATAAAAGTGCATATCAATATAAAAACGTGTGCATATTCACACATGCACGCACTGCACACACACACACATCCACACACAAACACATACACACACACACACACACACACACACACACACACACACACACACACACACACACACACACACACACACACAAACACACACACACACACACACACACACACACACACACACACACACGTTTGAACAAAAGCTGCATATTACATGTGGATGGGGCTGATGACTAGATCTTTCGGTATGGTTGTTGACTGCACAATTCTATTTATCCCATTGGATTTGTTCGAGAGACAGGGCATTGACTGCTTTGGGGAAAATGCTATTGGCGAAGCGATTGGTTTTCGTCCTTATACTTCTGTACCGTCGACCAGAGGGGAGCATCTCGAAAATCCCAAAAGCTGGATGTGATTCGTCCTGGCTGATTGATTTTGCTTTTTTTGAGTAGCCGCTTATAATATATGTAGCCGTATTCCGTATTATTCCGTAAATTACAAACGTTACACCAGTCATGATATATATATATATATATATATATGTGTGTGTGTGTGTGTGTGTGTGTGTGTGTGTGTGTGTGTGTGTGTGTGTGTGTGTGTGTGTGTGTGTAAAAAGTAAGCGCTACGCAGTAAAAAGAAAATAAAAACAGCTCAGCGGGGAACACATCAGTTTGGATACAGTCCGCATTAGATTACAAACGTTACATCACTCACACAATAACCCTCAAGTATGAAAAGTCACTGCAAAGGGGAACCAAAACCAAACTGGTCCAAAGGGGGAACGCCTCAATCACACTGTTCCATGAAACAGAACAATATATCACTCACACAATAACCCTCAAGTGTGAAAGGTCACTGCAAAGGGGAACCAAAACCAAAGTGGTGCAAAGGGAACGCCTCAATCACACTGTTCCATAAAACAGAACAATATATCACTCACAAAATAACCGAGTACTGGAGGGAAACAAAGTTGATCAGAAGGAAAACAAATAGATAAAAAAACAACAACTCCGTAGCATTCATTCATTCATTCATTCAATCCTTGGAGAATCGACAGGCTATGAAATCATTCATTCAATCCTTGAAGAGTCGACACGCTATCAATTCATTCATTCAATTCTCAGAGAATAGAGGAATATAAAATCATTCCCCCGGAAGTCGACAGGCTATGAAATCATTTATTTAATCCTCGGGGAATGGAGGAATATAAAATCATTCCCTGGAAGTCGACAGGGAACGAAATCATACATTCAATCCTTGGAGAGTAGTCAGGGTATAAAATCATTCCTTCAATCCTCAGAGAATGGAGGGATATATAAAATCATTCCCTGGAGAGTCGACAGGCTATCAAATCATTCCTTCAATCCTCAGAAAATGGAGGGATATATAAAATCATTCCCTGGAGAGTGGACAGGCTATCAAATCATTCCTTCAATCCTCAGAGAATGGAGGGATATATAAAATCATTCCCTGGAGAGTCGACAGGCTATCAAATCATTCATCCAATCCCTGTAGAGAGTCGCTAGAACATGAAAGACGACAGATATGATGTTATGGACGTGACACACGTTTTGCCTCCTTCCCTCCCTCGTTCGCTATAAATAACCCACGACTGTTCATGAAGAGAGGCAATCTGTTTGGAGAGGGAGCGCGGGAACAAGAAATTGCAGGAGGCAAAAAAAAAAAAAAAAAAAAAAAAGAACATTAAAAAGAAAATAATGGAATTCGTTCCAGACAGGCAATCGAAAGTCTCTCTCTCTCTCTCTCTCTCTCTCTCTCTCTCTCTCTCTCTCCCTTAGGTTGCGAGAGAGGCATTTTTAATTTATAAGAGAGAGAGAGAGAGAGAGAGAGAGAGAGAGAGAAGAAGAAGAAGAAGAAGAAGAAGAAGAAGAAGAAGAAGAAAATAGAGTAAAATAAATCAATCAGATAAAAAAAAACGCGAAAGAAATTGGAACTAAATAAAAGAAAAGAAAAGGAAAAACTTGTCTTCTAAGATTGATTTTCGTATGAGTTATACACCTTCTTTTCTTTTCTATTGTTTGTTTATTTATTTATCCGCCCCCCCCCCCCCCCCCGCCCCCCACTTTTTAAAATTTTTTCTTATTTTAGAAACGCAAGAAATACTGCAATCAGTTAGTATGAATAGCTCATGGAGCCATCGTTTCATTTCATTTGTATATGTTTTTTTCTGCGAAAGGTTCATTAAGTACGCGAAAAAAGACTGACGTATTTAAATATATTTAGAGTAATACGTTTGCAATGAGAAGATAAAAAAGAAAATAAACACACACACACACACACACACACACACACACACACACACACACACACACACACACACACACACAGCGAGCGGGCAAAGTCAAAAGTCAAATTAAAACAAACTGTCAGACCTCTAGCTGATAACAACAAGAGTGTAAATTTTCAAGACAGACAATGTGCGTTCATTGAAATACTATTGAAACATTATTTTCTACTGCTAAGTGCGCTGCATATAAACAAAGACTAGTTTGTGATAATATCTGCGTTTCCATTATCGAGAAGCATTTCTAAATTTAGCAAAACACCTTCGCAAGTTCACATTCTTGAGCTGATTAACAAAAATAGACTTTAAGAGATATCGACTGATCGGAACTGTAATATGTCTGAAAGAAGTCATGCTTTTTAAGTGAGGCATGCCAATTAATATGTGGGTCGATTGTGCAGTGATCTTCTTTAAAGCCCTTTTTTTTTATCCCCTTTGTTCGTCTAAAATTACATTACTGTTTTGTTATCTACTCACTGTGTGATGGCGCTTGTTCTAATTGACACTGATCAATTTGCTACAAATATTTAATTGTGACATTCCTCTACTGTGTTGCTCAAATAACCTTTTTTTTTGTAAATGTCTCTATGAGAGAGAGAGAGAGAGAGAGAGAGAGAGAGAGAGAGAGAGAGAGAGAGAGAGAGAGAGAGAGAGAGAGAGATTTAACCGAAAAAAAAATCTCTGTCGAAGATAGGAGTTTTAAAAGACAGTAAAGCTTCTCTAAATAAAATGATCAATAGATTAAAAAAAAATTAAAAAAAAACAAACAAAAAAACAACAACCAACCAACCAAACAAAAAACAAACAAACAAAAACAACAACAAAAAACAAACAAACAAAATTCAGGATAGCAAAACCAGCCAGCTCTATAGTCATAGAATCAGTACGAAATTCATTGTTTGATATGCTTGTTGTGAGATAAGTAAGTGAGAAATGTTATAAACGTTCTGTTTACATTTTCATAATTTTGTTCAGAAATCGGAAGATGAATAAATCAGTAAGAAAATAACTTTAACAATAACTATATATATATATATATATTTGAACACACACACACACACACACACACACACACACACACACACACACACACACACACACACACACACACGACAAAGATCTTTGGTGAAACGTAAAAGTAATGTGACTGTCTATAACACGGCATTTTCCACTTATTATTGTCCCTGAAGAACCAGTGCTCAGAAACGTTGGCATTTCTCACCAAAAGCGAATCTTATCTAACAACCTAAAGTTATTTTTCTTTTGTTAACACGTTCTCCAAGACTCGACAGTCATCTCTTGTTTTATGGCCGTGGCTTTAAAAGGGGTTTTGATGTAGTTGTTGACACAACGTGATCGCTTGGTTTTTAAACAATGAAACCAGGAAAATCTCCCCTAATTTGTTTTGTTTTGTTTGGCTGATTTTTTTCAAAACGGCGAAAAAGGCCAGACCACAATAGAATATAGAACAGATGCCATAACTTTATGAAACCCCATTTCTATAGTCGGATCCATTATAGGCACATTTTTTGCTTGATAAATCAACATTTTTCGAAAAGTGGATGCAACAGATATGGCCGGTGCAAAAATAGCTAAAATGTGGGGACACTTTTAAAGAGGAAAAACGAAAGAAAGAAAGAAAGAAAGAAAAAGGTAAAGAGAAAAAGAAAGAAAAGAAAGAAAAAGGACGGAAGGGAGGAAGAAAGGAAGAAGGAAGGAAGGAAGGAAGGAAAGGAAACTATTGGAACCAACTTTTCGAGATAACATTTTTCATCTCAAGCGGGAAAAAGAACATCTGGACAAAAGGACCCAGTCAAAGGGACATCAGCAGGACGAAGACACTGTCAAAACCAACACAAGACAGGACGGGGTTTTCAGTCAGCTGATAGTACCCTCTGTGGCAACCAAAGGACGGAAAGGAGAAAATGATTCTCTACAATCTTCGTTTCTTTCTCTCGTGGGTCAAACAGATAGAGGGAGGTAAGAGTTGTTGTTGTAGTTGTTGCTGATTTCTTTATGTTGTGTGTTCTGATGCACTGTGCGCTTCTCTCACTCTCTCTACTTTCTCTTTTCTGTCTGTCTGTCTGTCTATCTCACCCCCGCCCCGCCCCGCTGTGTGTGTGTGTGTGTGTGTGTGTGTGTGTGTGTGTGTGTGTTTCCGTGTGTGTGTGTGTGTGTTTCCGTGTTTCCGTGTGTGTGTGTGTGTGTGTGTGTGTGTGTGTGTGTGTGTGTAGTAGTAGTAGTAGTAGTAGTAGTAGTAGTAGTAGTAGTAGTAGTAGTCTTCAGTTTAACGTCTTCCACTTTAAGTGATATTAGACGAAAAAAAAAAAAAGGTGGGGGGTAGGGGGGGGGGGGGGGAGGGGTGGTGGAGGGCGGAGCGTGGAGGTGGGAACGGTATTGGGCAGAGGGTGATGAATGATGTGTGTGTATGTGTGTGTGCGCATATGTGTGTGTGTGTGTGGGGGAAGATACAGAGCATTGGAAAAAATAAGACATTAAAAGGGGAGACATAGGCACAATATAGAAGGAAACGCTAACATCAAACAACTGTAACAATTATAACAAATGTCCAATTGGACTATGCAGCAAACCTTCTGCAACAGCAGATAACATCTTGAAATTGTCAAAAATACATTCAAAAGAATTTTCCGAGAAGTTTGGTAAAAACGATTTCAGACTCTGACATTCAAAGAGTATGTATTTGCTTGAAATAGATTCTCCACATATGAATTTAACATCTCTGCTGAACTTTTTTTTTATAAAAGCGTTCAGCTTTATCCTGTTTGATAATGCCTGAATTTGCCTTAATCTGAATAAATTACTGAATGTATTTGATTGATTGATAGATTTCGGTTGTTGAATATTATTTATACTTTTATTTAAAACTTTGCCATTTTGCTGGTATACTTCCCTAACCTTGCTCCATGATGCTTTTTCTAGTAAGCGGTACCCCTCTTGTACAGACAAAGGTACATAAAGGTATGTGGTTCCCTGTTGGTGTTTTGCACCTTTTCTTGCAGCCCTATCAGCCCATTCATTATATAGGAGACCAAGGTGAGAAGGAACCCAACAAAAAGTTATATGTGTTCCTCTCAAATTCAAAAGGTGTGTGTGTGTGTGTGTGTGTGTGTGTGTGTGTGTGTGTGAAGACGGCCAGTTACACAGTGAGAACCACCCTCGAACCGTCAGCAAGGACTACACCCCCTCCACCCCCACCCCCCCACACACACACAGGGTAACAGGACCAACACCTTGACCACATCACCCTTCACCACAGCCACGAACAACTTGACCATAAGGACAGATCGCGGATAGGTCGTTGAACTGCTTGGTTAGCCTGTGTTGGTTCTGATGGGGGCCAAACTAAGCCAGAGGGGTCAGTTGAAGCTAGCCTAGCTAGCTAGCTAACCCCCATGTCCAACAAGAAGGTGGGAGATAAATAAAATCTTACTGGGGATTGGTTGGGAGTTAATTCTGACTGGTTGAAGTTCAGCCTCCGAGGGGCCATCCCAGGCTGGTCTGCACTGACACCGGAGTCCATTGATCTTGGCTGGCAATATTTGACCCGGGGTAAAAACCAACAGGGAGTACGAATATACTACTACACCGGCAGCATCAGTCGGTACATGACACGGTGGTATTTTTACGATATCACAGGCCAGCATGTGTACAAAGTCGCTGCTGCCTTTATGTTCCTCGTATGGGTGCACACACACACACACACACACACACACACACACACACGGAAACACACACACACACACACGCACACACACACACACACACACACACACACACACACACACACATATATATATATATATATCTGCTGAACTCCCAGATCAGCATGTGTGCTTTATTATTATTATTTTTTTTTTTTAGATATCTTTTATATCTATTAATGAATGGGATCAATATTTACTAAATGTCTACAGTCACCAATATATGGGACAGGACATTAGAAAAAAAAAGATCCCCATCCTCCACCACCACCACCCCCTTCCCCCAAATGTTACATGTCTGTGCGTATAGGCGTGCGTACTGAATGACACAGGAAACGAATGATGAGCGCCCAATGGCAGCCGTCAGTCGGCTCTACCCAGGTAGGCAGCCTGTTGTGAATATGACCCCGTGTTTGAAAAGGGCTTAGAGCTTTGTCTCCGACCGAGGATAGGCACTGTATAAGCGCCCATACCATTCATTTATTAATTCATTCAATCAGTCCTGGAAAAAAAAATCAGTGAATGTGGGTGTTGTAACAGCACAAAAAAAGGAAAAAAAGATCCTTGACTTGAACTTCACAAAGATCGACTTCCACTGTTGGCCGGTGTTTTTCACGCACCCCCACCCCCACCCCCACCCCCAACTCCACACGCATACACACCCACACACCAGACGGGGAAACACAAAGACTGACAGACAGACTCATTAAGGGAGGGGATACCATTTTCTGGAAAGATTCTGAAGTGAAGTGGTTTAGAGTCTGCCGTTAGTTTTCATGAGTAAGACAGAATTCCCTCTTCCCAAAGGTTTCCGATCTCTGTGTACAGATCAATGACTGAAAACGGACCTCACTCTTCTCCGGATTAGTGACAACATTGAACAGTATCGAATTCCCTCTGGAGTAGAGTCTTTCTAGTATTGCTTTGACAAATATCAAGTCCTGGACCGCGCATCTTTTTCTTTCTTTTTTCTTCTTCTAATCCCTCCTCCTCTTTTTTTCCTCCTTCCACTTCTTCTTCTTCTTCTTCTTCTTCTTCTCCTCCCACTTGTTCTTCTCCTTCTTCTTCTCCGCCTCCTCCCCCTCCTCCTCTTCCCCCTTCACCTCCTCCTTCTTTTTTCCTTCTTTTCTTGCTCCTCCTCCTCCTTTTCCTCCTCCTCCTTCTTCTCATCCTCCTCTTCCTACTCCTTCTCCTCCTCTTTCTTGTTCTTGTTCTGGTTCTTCTTCTGCTCCTCCTTTTTCTCCTCCTCCTCCTCCTCCTCGTCCTCCTCCTGTTCCTCCTTCTTCTTCCTCTTCTTGTTTTAATGTCCGGTCACACATGCTGGTGACTGCAGATTTTTACTTCTCTGTCTCAACTTCGTCAAGGGATATGAAATTCTCGCCCGCGACTTTCAGCAAACTTGTGAGAAGAAAATAAATAGGAAACAACTTTTTTTCTTCTCCATTTCGTTCATCCTTCCCACTCCTTTTATTTCCTCACCCTGGACTGGATTGAAAGAGTACATTATGAAAGCCCCCCCCCCCCACCACCACCACCACCACCTCCTACCCCCAATTCACCTTCCTCTGATTGTGCCTCTCTGCCGCCAGCAGTGGCCGAAATGTAATTATTTCGAAGGAAGGTTCAGATTCCACCTCAGTCAGAGATGTTCCTGTAGGAAATAAATTACAAGCATGAAATATCAGCCACAGAACAACCCAGTCTGGATAGCAAGCGCTATAGAGGGAGCAAATGATCAGAACACACAAAAAATAAAGAAAAAAGACAAAGAACTAAAAAGAACTCGGATAAAGGACGTGCTGTTGTTCCTTATTGAGCCGCTGGGAGGGGGTATAAACAAAGCCAGCAAGGATAGTGTGAAGGACGACAAAGCCATTTTTCTTCCCGTGTGTGAAAGACACGCGGGTTGTAAAAAATAAACCACCCAAACTTCTCAGTGTTTTCCGAAAGAGACCCACAAAATCAGCTCTGGGAGTGAGGTACGGGGTATGAACGGGAAAATAAAGAAGGAATGTAAAGAAGTCACCCACCTTTGTTGTCTACGACAAGACAAGATGCGGAGTATAAAGATACATGATGCTGTATTATCTCTCTACAAGAGAAATTCAGGTGTGGTGTAAGCTTCGGCAAACAAGCAAAGCACGAGAAAAAAAAAAAAAAAAAAAAAGCAAGCCGTTTCTCTTTTGTTACGGAAAAGGGGGAATGTTTTAAATGAAACGACAAAACAAAACACAGAACAATGCGGACTAAAACAAGATAAAAGAGAGCGCACCATATAATAAAAGAAAATAAAACAGTATAACAAAGATAACCTTTCTTGTGGCTTTTGCGTTTGATATATATATATATATATATATATATATATATATATATATATAGAGAGAGAGAGAGAGAGAGAGAGAGAGAGAGAGAGAAGATTGCTAGAAACCAAAGGAATGATAATGTAATTTATTGATGTGAAAAACTGAATCAACATTTTCTTCTTTTCTTTTTTAAATGAAGTTGAGGCATAAAAAAAAAAAAATAACGAAAATCTTTAAAAGGGATACTTTCACAAGGAATAGATAATAACAAAAAAACATATTTCTGCATACACGAGAGAGAGAGAGAGAGAGAGAGAGAGAGAGAGAGCTTTTAATATAGAGAGAATGTCTCGAATGAAAAGTATAGGACTGGAACACGTCAGTATCCTCCCTGAAAGGGGGGGAGAGTGAGGGGGGGTCAGTGCATGGTCAGCATGCAATCACACTTGTGAAAAACGGAATATGGATGCGTAAATAACCAGGTTTAAAACTCTCTCTCTCTTTCTCTCTGTCTCTCCCTCTGTCTCTCTCTCTCTCTCGTCTTGTTCTTCTCCGTCTCCTCCCCCTCCTCAGCATGCAATCACACTTGTGAAAAACGGAATATGGATGCGTAAATAACCGGGTTTAACTCTCTCTCTCTCTCTCGTGTGTGTTCCGCTTGCTTAATGTATCGTGAGAGAGTTATATTTAGAGATTTTGTTTGTTTGTTTGTTTGGTGATGAAATGCTGTTAAGCAGAATGTTGCTTTGCATTTAAGGGGATTTAAGAATTAATCCCCGTCACCCCCTTGTCAATAGACCCTTACAGGTAATGACAATAAAAATGTCAAAGCGTCAAAGCGTCTCTCTCTCTCTCTCTCTCTCTCTATATATATATATATATATATATATATATATAATAACAACTCGTGGATGTTGGTTCCAGCCCACAAAGAACAAGAAAGGGAAGATGATCCCTGGCTCCAGTCTGGCAAACAAAAAGAAAAAGAAAAAAAAAACAACAACAACAACAACAACAACAAAACCAGAACCATTTCCGAGTTGGCTGATGCTGTCTTCCGCTCTCCACCCACCACCTTCAGCCTAAGGGAAAGATAGATAGATAGACAGATAGACTGACTGACTGACTGACTGACTGACTGACAGACAGACTGATTAGGGAGGAACAGAATTATTTGCCTGAAGAGGCTAACCTGAGACTGCTGTCCATTTTCGTGCTAACAGATTGAGGACTGGTTGATGCCTCGCCTCGCCCCCCCCTCCCTACCCTTCCCCCCACACCCCCGCCCCGCCCCCCAACCCAACCCCCCATCCTCCGCCACCCCCTCTTCCTATCTTTTTTTTCTTTCTATTTTTTTTCTTTCCATAACAAAAAAACCTCAAGGGCCGGGGTGTAAAAACATCGTGTACACGTTTTTTTTTTTTTTTTTTTTGTTTTTTTCATTTTGGGAGGCGGCGGGGTTCTTCTTCTTATCTCTCATTACTCTGGTGAATTATCATGAAGATTCGTTTCGTTTCGTTTCGTTTCGTTTCATTTCTCTCTCTGTCTCTGTCTGTCTTTATGTTGTTGTTTTGTTTTTGTTTTCTCTCTCTCTCTCTCTCTCTGTTTCTTTTTTTTTCTATTCTTCAAAAAAGGAACTTTGTTTTGTTTTATTATTAATTTTGTTTTCACCATTTCATTCGTTTATTATAATTTTTTTTTAAAAATATATATAAATTGAAAGTATTTTGACGCATTCACCCATGTCATAAGGATCTCATGGCCAATGACATTAAAGTGTCAAAGTGGTCAAAGCGTCTCTCCAGCTGTCTGTCTGTCTGTCTGTCTGTCTGTCTCTCTCTCTCTCTCTCTCTCTCTCTCTCTCTCTATATATATATATATATATATATATATGTGTGTGTGTGTGTGTGTGTGTGTGTGTGGTGGTCTGTCTCTCCTCTCTCACTCTCTGTCTTACATACAAGCATACATACACACACACACACACACACACACACACACACACACACACACACACACACACACACACACACACACACACACACACACACACACACACACACACACACACACAACACGTGTACACAATGATCGTTTCGTTTATTCATTTATAGTCTGTCCATCTGATATGATGATATTAGACTGATTGTACACAATGAAAGAAAGAGTCAGACAGACAGACAGACAGATATACAGACAAACACATTACAGAGGGATGCTGGGGAACGAGAGGGAGAGAGGGGGGAGGGAGGGAGAGAGAGTGAGAGAGCAGTCAGGCTGCGTACAGGCGAAGTTCGAACTTCAACAAATCAACTCAACGCGATTTACCTTAATAAGATTGGGAAGAGCTATCGAGACCCCCCAGACAAAAACACAAAATGCAAGTGTTTTTCTTCTTTTTTTTATTTTTTTTAATTTTTTTAGGGGGGGCGGGGGGTGGAGGGGAGGAGGGGGGGCTCCCATCTTCGTCCATGCTTTTCCAACGCAACTGTAATTCGGTCTATATTTGGGACGCCTCGGTCAACCGAAAAGAACTCAATTCATTAATTCCGTTCGGTTCACAGTTATCAAATGATGGTTGGTTTACTCTCTCTCTCTCTCTCTCTCGCAGGCGCTCAAAAGCACGCACACACACACACACACACACACACACACACACACACACACACACACACACACGCACACACACACGCATTCACAAACACACAAAGACAACATGATCTGGATAGATACAAATACACAAACATACGCACATACACACTATGGACTCTATCTGGTACTCGGTTGTCGTTTTTGTTTGGTTGTTTGTTTGATTTTTTCAGTCATCACAGATTTTCCCTACTTCAGTCAAAATTTGAATACTTTCTCTGCAAAACTCGGGCAATATATTTCTCCCCGTGAAGTAAACTCCTCCACCTCCACCACAAACCTGTCATAAGTTGTTCTGGTCAAGAATGAATAATATCATAATGTTTGCTATATTTCCCCATTTGCTCTGTCTCTCTCGCTCTCTCTCTCTCTTGTTTTCCCTTTACATGATGCTTTTCAACATTTGTCTCTCTGTACAAAAAATAGTTTAGGTGCATGCCTTTAAACATACTCTTTTATACTTCAAACATACTCATTTATAACTCATATGACGGGCGCAATAGCCGAATGGTTAAAGCATTGGACTTTCAATCTGAGGGTCCCGGGTTCGAATCTCGGTGACGGCGCCTGGTGGGTAAAGGGTGGAGATTTTCCCGATCTCCCAGGTCAACATATATGCAGACCTGCTAGTGCCTGAACCCCCTTCGTGTGTATTCGCAAGCAGAAGATCAAATACGCACGTTATAGGGTCCTGTAATCCATGTCAACGTTCGGTGAGTTATGGAAACAAGAACATACCCAGCATGCACACCCACGAAAACGGAGTATGGCTGCCTACATGGCGGGATAAAAACGGTTCATATACGTAAAAGCCCATACGAGTGAACGTGGGAGTTGCAGCCCACGAACGCAGAAGAAGAAAAAGAAGAATTCACATACTCTCATTAATACCACCCCTTTTTTTTTCCATGTGTGTGTGTGTGTGTGTGTGTGTGTGTGTGTGTGTGTGTGTGTGTGTGTGTGTTAGTTGGGTCTTTTTCTCTCGGTGTTTTTCTTCAGTGAAATAGTTGAATATATTTGCTTCACTTCTTTATGTTTCGATGTTGTTGTTTTTCCATCCGTTGATGGCTGGATGGAGAAACAAAAAGACCAGGGTTTTTTTTTCGGGAGCATGTTCTGGACTAGGCCACGCATACGAGAGGCTAAGTCTGTGGACAAGGTAGAGTCTACGTCTGGCCTGTTACACCGGTCGTGGCGACACCTGGCGGCTGGACGCGCACATCGGCACGTGCCGCACGCACTCAGAGGAAGCACAGCAGGGTCCCTTGGCGGACCATGTTTCCAGGTGGTCGTCCTTTTGTGTGTGACATGAATGTCACCCGATGGATAATGAGACCTTCTGGATAAAGCGACAGACAGCAGATAGCTGTCGAGAGGAAAAACAAATAAAACTGCACGCAGGAAAAAAAAAAAAAAAAAAAAGGGGTGGCGCTGTAGTGTGGCGACGCACTCTCCCTGGGGAGAGCAGCCCGAATTTCACACAGAGAAATCTGTTGTGATAAAAAGAAATACAAATACAAATGTAACTGATTTTGCTGCTGATTATTATATTCATTTCAATAATGAAGTAATTGATTTTTTTTTTTTTGCAGAACAAATGTTGATAATAATAATAATAATGATAACAATACTACTACTACTAATAATAATAATGATAATTTTACGAGGAAGAAATCCAGCTAAAACATCACTGGTCACTGACATCCTGAGCTGTAATCCCAGTCTTCGTCTTATCAGTGAGGTGACAGCCCCCTTCTGTGGCCAGCGTTCTTGTCAGCAGCAGCAGTCAGGGGATTATTGAAGACGTTGACACTTTCACGGGAATATCGATCGCAAGCGGAGGAGGAGGAGGAGGAGGAGGAGGACAGCCCAATAAAGATACTGCCCCACGAAGAAGAAATAGAGAGGATACGATCTATTTGTATTTGTATTTCTTTTTCTTTTTATCACAACAGATTTCTCTGTGTGAAATTCGGGCTGCTCTCTCCAGGGAGAGCGTGTCGCTATACTACAGCGCCACCCTTTTTTTCTTTCTTTTTTTTCCTGCGTGCAGTTTTATTTGTTTTTCCTACCGAAGTGAATTTTTCTACAGA
>NC_134896.1:14928344-14938344 GCF_041734735.1 Babylonia areolata | reverse complement strand
TTCCTGACGTAATATATTGTAATGCGCTTTGAGAGGTTTGAAAGCGGCATTATTACTGTTATAATAATTATTCTTATTCTCATTATCATTTATGATGATAATAACATATTATTGTTATCATCATGATCCTTATCATTGTTTTTGGCCATTAAGGAGAAGCGTGAGCGAAGGAAGCAGGGCTCAACTTCTGGAGACGTTTTCCCTTGCAACACCTGTGGGAAGTGCTGCGCATCCAGAATCGGCCTCTTCTCCCATAATTATGAGGACACACACCGACAGATAAGCCTGCCTGCCTACTCATCCGTCGGACCGACGGGAGACTCCATCATCATTGTTATTATTATTATTATTATTATTATTATTGTTGTTGTTGTTGTTGTTGTTGTCAACTGATGGCGCCGAATTTCCAGTTTATTAACTCCTTAACTCACTCAGTACGGCCAGTCCTCTCTTCTCCTCTACACAGACCCCTCGGATGTCCAGTGGGTGTCTGAATGACCCAACCTTTAGCTTCCGTCGTCAGAATTGTGGTATTCTTTGTCAACATTCACCTCTTCAGTATAAGAGCCTTCCTCTTGCAATATTTTGATGATGGTAATTGGGGTGAAACGCTGTTAACGTCGTCTCTTTCGCCGTTCGTATGGAAAGAGTTAAACTAACGGCGACCTCCTCGCTGTATCTTTTCCCTCCCCCCCCCTACTGGCAAACAAGACATTCCTGACAGCAGTTTACAACCTTGCAGTGCGTTACGTGGGTGGCCTCCTTCACGATCTTAGATCATTAATTGATACAGTCATGACCATAAAAGCAATGTTAGCACTAAAAAAAAAAAAAAAAAAAAAAAAAAAAAAGCAAACGACAGCAACCAGAGTACAGAAAGTGGTAAATATATACAACAACCGTACAGCATAGCATTCGGTTATTTTCGGCCCATCCTTTCTCATAGTCAGAATCATCCTAATTTGGGATACAAGACCAGTGCATTAAGTGACGATAGGATGGGGGTTTTTTGTGGGGTTTTTTTTTTTTTACCCTGCCCTCAATTTAAGGGAGACATGACTGTGTGGCGAAGCTAGCCGTCTTTGTAACGCGGGAAATGGTTCTGCAGACTGAGTCTGGTTTTAGCCGTAGCAGTGTATGTCGTGAGCACACTGGGGGGCACTGGAAGTCCACGCGTTCACTCATTCGTTTCAGCACAAAACACATGACAAACACACACACACACACACACACACACACACACACACACACACACACACACACACGCACACACACACACATCTCTCTCTCTCTCTCTCTCTCTCTATATATATATATATATATATATTCACACACACACATATGCATACGCATACGCATACACACACAAGAATACGCACACGCACACGCGCGCGCGCACACACACACACATACACACGCACGCACGCACACACACACACACGCGCGCGTGCGCACACATATCACACACACATACGCACAAACACACACACACATCACATACACACACATATCACACACACACACATATCACACACACACACACATATCACACACACACATCACACACACATACGCACAAAAGCACACACACTAATCACACACACACATATCACACACACACACACACACACACACACACACACACACACACACACACACACACACACACACACACACACACACACACACTGGGAGCAGATCATTCACTACATCATTTATCATCACGGCCCAAGTTACGTTAAATGCCTCACGCGGCTGACAGCCCAACATTCCATGGAAACCTGTTAACTCAATGATGTTATAGAACAGAATCACCGCGACACCACCTGTGGTCTTCACAGAACTGAGGACGATCTTTCCTTTCACACTTCCTTTCTTTCTTTCTTTCTTTCTTTCCTTCTTTCTTTCTTGTATACATATACCGCACAAAACACATTGACACTCCCCCCACCACACACACACACACAGCGACACCCGCCCCCCCTACACACACACACACACACACAAATACACACGCACGCACACACACATACACGCGCGCGCGCACGCACGCACATATCACACACACACACATAACACACACATACGCACAAAAACACACACACATCACATGCACACACATATCACACACACACATATCACACACACATCACACACACATACGCACAAAAGCACACACACTAATCACACACACACACACACACACACATATATATATATATATATATCTCACACACACGCACACACACACGCGCACACACACACACACACACACACACACACACACACACACACACACACACACACACTGGGAGCAGATCATTCACTACATCATTTATCATCACGGCCCAAGTTACGTTAAATGCCTCACGTGGCTGACAGCCCAACATTCCATGGAAACCTGTTAACTCAATGATGTTATAGAACAGAATCACCACGACACCACCTGTGGCCTTCACAGAACTGAGGACGATCTTTCCTTTCACACTTCCTTTCTTTCTTTCTTTCTTTCCTTCTTTCTTTCTTGTATACACATACCGCACAAAACAGTGACACCCCCCCACCACACCCCACACACACACCGACACACCACCCCCCTACACACACACACACACACACACACACACACACACACACACAATAGAATGATTTTGAAACACATTGCAGGGGTGTGGCTGTGTGGAAGACTCAGAGACAGAGAGACAGAGACAGAGACACAGAGACAGAGATACAGAGACAGAGATACAGAGAGACACAGAGACAGAGAAAGAAGCGGACAAACACCTGATCTGAGCGGAAATAGACCTCGACATTCTGTTGTCACATGCTTGTTAAACAGATAGTCTTGCTTGCTTAATTGTCGGAATTGATTCAAACTGTCGCCAGATGCCGCTTTAGTGCTGTCATGAATAACTGATAATCACTTGAATGAGCAGATGGGTCATAGAGAGAAAGAGAGAGAGAGAGGTGGGGGCAGACACACACACACACAAACACACACACACACACACACACAAACACACACACACACACACATATATATATATATATATATATATATATATATATATAGAGAGAGAGAGAGAGAGAGAGAGAGAGAGAGAAATAGAGAAATAGAGAAATATATAGAGAGAGAACTAGAGAGAGAGGGGGAGGGAGAGAGATAGATAGATAGATAGATAGATAGATAGAGAGAGAGAGAGAATATTGTGACTGTAACACACACACACACACACACACACACACACACACACACACACACAGAGAGAGAGAGAGAGAGAGAGAGAGAGAGAGAGAGAGAGAGAGAGAGAGAGAGAGCCGAACAACGGGGACTTACTTTGTTTACACAAGTGAGTCCACAAAATGATTCCCATTCCATCTCGTGACCTAGAAAAGCTCCAAAAAAGACTCCGTTTTCGTGTGGAGTTGCTCTGAAATTGCTCCTGTAATGACTGCCATGTCTAGACATCTGCTCTTAGCGAAAGTGTATTCACACTGGCTGTTTTAACTGTCATGTCCAGACATTTAAGTTTCAGTTTTGGTAAACGAGGATAGGGCAGAGACAAACTGATTGAAGATGAAAGAATGACGACTACATAAGTGGGGATCGGATACGAGACAAATCAATAATAATAATGATAAATGAATAGATAATAATAATAAGAAGAAGAAGAAGAAGAAGAAGAAGAAGAAATAAAAAATGATGATAATAATAATAACAGTAGTAGTAGTAGTAGTAGTAGTAGTAGTAGTAGTAGTAGTAGTAATGACGATGATGATGATGATGGTGATCTTAAGATTCATCATCATATGATAATTCGGATCGACGAGACTTGAGGCAAGAGGTGTAGACAATAATTATTCTGTGCAGTCAGCAGAGATGTCTGAATTCATAGTTTGAAACAACTCTGTCCACCTTTATTGCACTATTGCACACACACACACACACACACACACACACACACACACACACACACACACACACACACACACACACACACACACACACACACACACACACACACACACACACACACACACACACACACACACACACACACACACATCTTTTTGTCTGTATGTCTGTCTGTCTCTGTGTGTCTGTCTGTCTGTCTCTATGTGTGTGTCTATCTGTCTCTGTGTCTGTCTGTCTGTCTGTCTCTCTCTCTCTCTCTCTGTCGACGTCACAAGAGGATTCTGTGGATATACGACTGTCGGAATGTTTTCCTTTCTGGAATGTAAGATTTAATCTGCTGTGTACAGCAGTGTGTATACTGGGATTCATGTTTATGTTCTGGTCTCCTGTCTATGTAAATAAGGATGATGTTGTCTAGAGAATCTTCCGCATGCTGTCTTTATTTGGTTGGTGGACGGGTGTGAGGGGGGGGGAGGGGGGAGGGGGGGCGGGGGAGGGTAGAGGGGGGATGAGGGGGTGGATAAGTTTGCCAAATCCGTAAACAGCAGACCTAATTGGTGTAAAAGAAAAGCACACAGAGGAAAAAGCTTCACAGTATTTATGTGGCAAAACAAAGAGGGTGATAGAGAGCCAGAGAGAGAGAGGGAGAGAGAGAGAGAGAGAGGTGGAGGGAAAGACAGAGAGAGGGGGAGAGAGAGAGAGGGGGGAGGGAAAGACAGAGAGAGGGGGGAAAAGCAGAGAGGGGGAGAGAGAGAGAGAGAGGTGGAGGGAAAGACAGAGAGAGGGGGAAAGAGAGAGAGAGGTGGAGGGAAAGACAGAAAGAGGGGGAGAGAGAGAGAGAGAGAGAGGTGGAGGGAAAGACAGGGAGAGGGAGAGAGAGAGAGAGAGGTGGAGGGAAAGACAGAGAGAGGGGAGAGAGAGAGAGAGAGAGAGAGGTGGAGGGAAAGACAGAGAGAGGGGGAAAGAGAGAGAGAGGTGGAGGGAAAGACAGAGAGAGAGGTGGAGGGAAAGACAGAGAGAGGGGGAAAGAGAGAGAGAGGTGGAGGGAAAGACAGAGAGAGGGGGAAAGAGAGAGAGAGGTGGAGGGAAAGACAGAGAGAGGGGGAAAGAGATAGGGAGGTGGAGGGAAAGACAGAGAGAGAGGGAGAGAGAGAGAGAGGTGGAGGGAAAGACAGGGAGAGGGAGAGAGAGGGGGGGTGGAGGGAAAGACAGAGAGAAGGAGACAGAGAGAGAGAGAGAGAGGTGGAGGGAAAGACAGAGAGAGGGGGAAAGAGATAGGGAGGTGGAGGGAAAGACAGAGAGAGAGGGAGAGAGAGAGAGAGGTGGAGGGAAAGACAGGGAGAGGGAGAGAGAGAGGGGGTGGAGGGAAAGACAGAGAGAGGGGGAAAGAGATAGGGAGGGAGCAAAGATGAACGAAGAAAGATGTAAGAATAGGAAAGAAAGAAAGAAGAAGGAGGAAAAGCAAAAAAGAATAAAAAAAAGAAAGAAAGGAATAAGGAAAGAAGAAGAGAAAGAAAGAAAGGACAGAAATTGATAACAGAAAGAAAGAATGAGTCAAAGAAAGAGTTAAAGAAAGAAAGAGACAAAGAAAATATAGCGACACAAAAGCTAGACAATCAAATAAACAAACAAAAACAGAAAGTAACCAATAAGAAGAGTCAACCAACCAATCAACCACAATGTCAGTCAACCAACCATTCATTTAATCAACCAAAACAAAGAAAGAAAGAAAGAAAGAAATATAGGAAGAAAGAAAGAAAGACAAGAAAAAGACTCAAGGTGGATAACTCTGAATGCTGTTACCCACATCTCGGCAGACTCAGTGTTGTCCTTGACAACACACTGGCCATGCACACAGACATGTCAGTCCTGCTACTGTCAATTGTAGTGCATCAGTTCCATTCGGAAATATCTGTCCGCCGACGCAACATCTAGACTTGTCGTTTCTCTCATTCTCTCTCGCCTTGCCTACTGTAACTCTCTATTGTCTGTTTTTTCTGCTTCATCCATTCAGTCCCTTCAGCACATACAAAACTCTGCTGCCCGACTCGTCCTCAGAAAGAAAAGATCTGAGTACATTACCCCTCTTTTGTAACATCTCCATTGGTTCCCTGTCTCAAACAGAATAAATTACAAGATCAGCACTCTATGTTATAAATGTATTCACAAATCTGCCCCTTCCGATCTCTGTGGACTTCACCTCTACACTCCATCTCGCTCTCTACGATCGGCTTCGGATCCACTCTGTTTACGTATAACCAGATTCAAACATTCGACTGTTGGCCGCCGTTCTTTCTCTGTCTCTGGACCTTGCAATTGGAATGAACTTCCGGTTCCTCTTTCGCTTCGTCAAGTCTCCACACTCAGCTCTTTCAAGTCTGGCCTCTTCCCAAGATAGTCTCCCTTCCCTGCCTCTTCTTTGACTTCGGTTTCTCCAGTTTTTAGAGTTATGCATGCATGTGAATGACTAGTGAGAAAGTGCTTTGATTTGTCTCTGCACAAGATTCAGCGTTATATAAATATCATTATTATTATATTATTATTATCATCATTATTATTATCTATACAGTATCTTGACAAACATTTCAGGTTTGGCGCAAAACTAGCCCAGTCATGTCGTGTGTGTTTTCAGATGGCCAAAGGGAATGTACCTGTTTGTCTCTTCCTCATTTTTTGCAGTGCAGATTAGTGATGGTGTCACCGAAGTTATCTCTGTTGGGTTAATCAAGGGGTGACCTGTGTTATAAGTGATGGTGTCACCGAAGATCTCTCTGTTGGGTTAATCAAGGGGTGACCTGTGTTATAAGTGATGGTGTCTCTGAAAATCCCTCTGCTGGGTGTGACCTGTGTTATTTGTTATGGTGTCTCTGAAGATCTCTCTGTTGGGTTAATCAAGGGGTGACCTGTGTTATAAGTGATGGTGTCTCTGAAGATCTCTCTGTTGGGTTAATCAAGGGGTGACCTGTGTTATTAGTGATGGTGTCACCGAAGATATCTCTGCTGGGTTAATCAAGGGGTGACCTGTGTTATAAGTGATGGTGTCACCGAAGATATTTCTGCTGGGTTAATCAAGGGGTGACCTGTGTTATAAGTGATGGTGTCTCTGAAAATCCCTCTGCTGGGTGTGACCTGTGTTATAAGTGATGGTGTCTCTGAAGATCTCTCTGTTGGGTTAATCAAGGGGTGATCTGTGTTATTTGTGATGGTGTCTCTGAAGATCTCTCTGTTGGGTTAATCAAGGGGTGACCTGTGTTATAAGTGATGGTGTCTCTGAAGATCTCTCTGTTGGGTTAATCAAGGGGTGATCTGTGTTATTTGTGATGGTGTCTCTGAAGATCCCTGGACTATGTGACGAATGACTCCAGTATCCACTGGCCGGGACAACCCAGGTGAAGGAGAAGAGGAGTCAGTTGTGACTAGGGACGGTGTGACACTCGTGGAGCTCACTTCAGGCTGGGCCAGAGAGACTTCCGTTGGGGTAATGTGAACCATCCAGATTTGACCCCAGGGTAAAAAAAAAAAAATCAATTAGTTTCCGCATACACCGGAATGCTGTGAGCAGATTTATCTCTGCTGTCAGGAAGTGAACACAGGGGAAACCAAAGTCAGTGTCCGCTTGAGTTATCCCACTAAAATCTGATCCGTGCCATTGAAAAAAAAGAAAAAAAAGAGAGAAGGAATAAGGTGGAAACGAGAAAAAATATGTTTATCTGTGGTAAGAGCGAGACGTATGTTTCTTATGGATTCATTCCAAGAGAGAGGCCGCGGCGTGACGGAATCGGTTTGGCGTCGGACTTCTGATGTAGTGTTCACCAGTGATCAGGGTTCGAGGCCCCGTTTTGGCATGGTGTCGTGTTCTCTGGCAAGGCGCTTTACTCCGTTTTTCCTCACTACACCCAGGTGTAACTGGGTACCTTACTTCTTCGGCTAGGGAAGGTTCAACGGCTCAAGGAGAGCATTGGGCCCCGACTTCCCACGCCGAGCTCTGAACACAGTGGGTATGAATTCACTGGCACTGCAGATGTAAAAATTTACGGGGCCTTTAACGTTTAATCTTTTTTAAATTCCGAAAGTGGAATTATGTTCCTGTTGTATGTATTGTTGCCGCCACTGCAGCTATCATGGTTGTGGTTCTTCTTGTTGCTGTTGTTTTCATCATTGATCTTATGATAGTTTCAGTTAAGGGGGGACACGGCAGTGCAAAAGAGACCAAAATGATGATTTGTTATGATTTGAGTTTTTGATGGATTTTGATTCTTGAACATCTCTTCTATCATATATATATATATATATATATATATATATATATATATATATATATATATATATATATATATATAAGTTTTTTCTAAAGTAAAGATGTCTTCAACAATGAAAAAATTGCCAATAAAGATTGCTTGCTGAATCACGAAAGTGTTTATTAATAATTTTTTGTTAGATTTCGACGCAAGTCGTCAAGTTTCTGGCCTTGACAACATACCTTGGACTTGCTTAATGATGAGTAAACCTACAACCATGAGACTTTGCATGATTGTTTTATGACATATTATTGAAGTTTTGTCACGAGTATGTATGAAAATATTCTCTGGGTTTTAATTCATAGCAGTTCCAATCTTTTTACCCATTGTAAATTTTGAGGATTTCGCAATACCCAAAATTTAAAAAAATTCATAATAAGTACAATAATTGAAGAATCAACACAATCTCACGTGAAAATGAAGATAATATCATTGTCTATCACGTCCACATAACAAAAAGTGTCAGCATGCACCAAACCCGATTTATTTGATACATTGTTTGGCGGCCATTTTGATTTGTTTCCATAGCAACAATGATATATGGGGTGGGGGGATGGGGGGGGGGGGAGAGAAAATTAATGTTTATGCATCTTGAACATTCGAGTTCGTATTTTCGATTAATCCCCGTTGTTTCATTTCAGACACTAGCCGTTGTAAGATAATATTGTAAGTACAATGTTCAATGCGTTTTTATGTTCCGTATGAAATATGTAACATTTTCATGTGCACCGCCTACGGGGTGGGGGTGGGGGTGGGGGCTGGGGTAGGGGAGAGGGTTCCTGAAATAAAACTGGTCTTCCCTTTGTCTCGCATGGAAGGAGGTGTTAAATCATGGAAGAAAAGACGGGTTAATTTCAGGATGGCCCTTCCTGGAAGGGGCGTTTTGTAGGCGGCAAAAAAAAGAAAGAAAAAAAAGCGTCGGCTGATTTAGAGACCGGAACGAGCGTGTCATGACGAGAGAGTATCCATTACCATGATTATGACCTCTTCCGCCCCCCTATTTCTTCTCTTCTGTCTCCCCCCCACACACCCCCAAAAAAAACCCAACCACCCTCCCCCCCTCCCATTTCACTTCACTCCCCTCCATACCCCCCGTCCTCTTCTTCACCATTCCCACATCCTCCTTTTTTTTCTCGCCCCCAGTCGTATTGTATTGTATTGTATTGTACTGTACTGTACTGTACTGTACTGTACTGTACTGTATTGTATTGTATTGTACTGTATTGTATTGTACTGTATTGTATTGTGTTGTACTGTACTGTACTGTATTGTATTGTATTGTATTGTACTGTATTGTATTGTACTGTGTTGTACTGTACTGTATTGTATTGTACTGTATTGTATTGTACTGTACTGTATTGTGTTGTACTGTATTGTATTGTATTGTACCGTATTGTATTGTACTGTATGTCTTGTATTGTCTTGTCTTGTATTGTACTGTATTGTGTTGTACTGTATTGTATTGTACTGTATTGCATTCCATTGCATTGCATTGTACTGTAGTGTATTCTATTGTACTGTATTGTATTGTATTGCTTTGCATTGTGTTGCATTGCGTTGCGTTGCATTGCACTGCATAGTATTGAATAACATTGCATTGTATTGCATCAGATTGCATTGCATAGCATTGTATCATATTGTATTGTATTGCATTGCATCATATTGTATGCCATTGCATCGCATTGTGTTGCATTGTATTGTGTTGTACTGTATTGTATTGTATTGTGCGGTGGTCAAATGGTTAGCATGAGCGCTGGGTTCTCGCCTGAGTCTCTTGAATTCTGTC
>NC_134896.1:14915844-14918344 GCF_041734735.1 Babylonia areolata | reverse complement strand
TCTGTTTCTGTCTCTGGTCTTTAGGTGTGTGTCTATGTCTTTAGTTATTCTCTGTCTGTCTCTGTTTTGTGTCTGCCTGTTTGTTTGTCTGTCTGCCTGTCTCTGCCTGCCTGTTTTTGTCTCTGGTCTGTAGGTGTGTGTATCTGTGTCCTTAGTTATTCCCTGTCTGTCTCTGTTTTGTGTCTGTCAGTCTGTCTGTCTGTTTGTCTCTCTGTCTGTCTGCTTCTGTTTCTGGTCTTTAGGAGTTTATCTCTGTCTTTATTTATTCTCTGTCTGTCTCTGTTTTGTGTCTGTCTGTCTGTCTGTCTGTCTGTCTGCCTGTCTCTGCCTGCCTGTTTCTGTCTCTGGTCTGTAGGTGTGTGTATCTGTGTCTTAATTTCTCTCTGTCTGTCTCTGTTTTGTGTCTGTCTGTCTGTTTGTCTGTCTGTCTCTGTCTGCCTGTTTCTGTCTCTGGTCTGTAGGTGTGTGTATCTGTGTCTTGATTTCTCTCTGTCTGTCTCTGTTTTGTGTCTGTCTGTCTGTTTGTCTGTCTGTCTCTGTCTGCCTGTTTCTGTCTCTGGTCTGTAGGTGTGTGTATCTGTGTCTTAATTTCTCTCTGTCTGTCTCTGTTTTGTGTCTGTCAGTCTGTCTGTCTGTTTGTCTCTGTCTGTCTGTTTCTGTTTCTGGTCTTTAGGTGTTTATCTCTGTCTTTAGTTATTCTCTGTCTGTCTCTGTTTTGTGTCTGTTTGTCTGTCTGTCTGTCTGTCTCTGTCTGTTTCTGTCTCTGGTCTTTAGGTGTGTATCTCTGTCTTTAGTTATTCTCTGTCTGTCTCTGTTTTGTGTCTGTCTGTCTGTCTGTCTGTCTGTCTGCCTGTCTCTGCCTGCCTGTTTCTGTCTCTGGTCTGTAGGTGTGTGTATCTGTGTCCTTAGTTATTCTCTGTCTGTCTCTGTTTTGTGTCTGGATGTCTGTTTCTGACTCTCTGTTTCTGTCTCTGTCTGTCTGTCTGTTTCTGGTCTGTAGCTTGTGTATCTGTGCCTTTGTCTCTGTCCGTCTATCTGTATGTCTGTCCGCCAGTCTCTCTTCTTGTTCTTGTTCTTCTTCTTGTTCTTGTTGTTCTTGTTCTTGTTCTTGTTCTTCTCTACATTGTCGTGAATATATCTGTATGTCCGCCCGTCTCTTTTCGTCTCAATTAATTTCCAGCCGGATGAATAGATTGTATGTATTGCATTGCATTCTTTTTCTCTCCCTAAATCTTTGTCTGCCTGTTGGTCTCTGTCTGTCTCCGTGCAGTTTCAGTTTCAGTTTCAGTAGGTCAAGGAGGCGTCACTGCGTTCGGACAAATCCATATACGCTACACCACATCTGCCAAGCAGGTGCCTGACCAGCAGCGTAACCCAACGCGCTTAGTCAGGCCTTGAGGAGAGAAAAAAAAGGTGAATAAATAATAGATAAGCTTACATAAATAAATAAATAATAATTATGATATAAAAAAGGTAGTAGTAATGATAATAATAATAAAATAATAATAATAATAAATAAATAAATAAATAAGACAACAATGATGATAAATAAGCAAATAAATGTAAAACATGAAGACAAAAAATCAATGAGCTCAATCTAAGTAAAGAAAGCTGTACTGTCACAGGTGAAAAAAGATGTGTGTGTGTGTGTGTGTGTGTGTGTGTGTGTGTGTGTGTGTGTGTGTGTGTGTGTGTGTGTGTGTGTGTGTGTGTGTGTGTGTGTGTGTGTGTGTGTGTAAATGTGTGTTGAAACATTTAACATATCCGTGCATATATCTCTATGTTGGTATATTTGATTGTCTGTCTGTCTGTCTGTCCGTCCGTCCGTCTCTGTCTCTGTCTCTGTCTCTGTCTCTCTCTCTCTCTCTCTCTCTGTCTGTCTGTCTGTCTCTCCCTCTCTCAGTCAGTGTGCAAAACAGAAGTACTGCAGACGGTGTGTCAATACGAACACCTTCATGGCCTATACTTGCTTTCACTTTATTTTACTCTGTTCTGTTCTATTCTGTACCATTTTATGTACTTGTGTCAAGAATTAAAGGACCCCCACCCCAAACCCACCCCCACGCCCCATGACCCCGATACACTCCCTCCTTTACTTACTGCCTGGTATTTGTGAGCGCGCGTTAAAAGACCCCAGGGCAACGAAGGTTTTATCACCTGTGTCGAAAAAAAAAAAACAAAAACACTTTGATACGATGGGCAGTCTCCACTCTGGAGGGGACAGATGACCGACTCTGGCTCCGTCCGCGACAAAGCGATTATTATTATCATCCGTAATTGGTTCAGTAGGTAGTGTCACTGCGTAGTATGTTGAATCAGAACAGACGCTACTGAGCACAACCGAAGTAACTCGGCGACAGTGCAGGGTCGCCTCTGGTGTGTGGCCTTATGACTGCCTAACATCGATAGCTGTCGCTGAGACTGCGGCAGACGAACCCGGTGTGTGTGTGTGTGTGTGTGTGTGTGTGTGTGTGTGTGTGTGTGTGTGTGTGTGTGTGTG
>NC_134896.1:14898344-14900844 GCF_041734735.1 Babylonia areolata | reverse complement strand
TTAGATTTTATTAGCTCTTTTTGGCACATTCTGTTTACGTAGTTAATATAATGCACACCCCCCACCCCACCCCCACACCCCCCACCCCCATTTTTTGTGTGTGTGTTTTGTTTGTTGTTGTTGTTGTTATTGGATATGGTCCATTCACATTGCTATGTTATCAAAATATTAAGATATTCAAAAACTGGTGAAACAAAATGTATGGCTTCCGTTTGATATAACTGATCATGTTTGCACATGAAAATAATAAAAAATCGTTTCTTCGTTTATTTACTTTGTATGCATTTCATTTCATTCATCCTGTTATTCTCTTGCCCCGTCTCTCTGGCTGTTCATTTGGTAGGACTAATCAAGGTGGGTTGTTTATTTATATGTATTTGTTACTTTTTGCTCATCAATAGTTCTGTATAATTATCTATTCATTGTGAATGACGATGTCTGTGTGTCTGCTATAACAGCAGCAGTCTAAACAAACGAAGTTAGAGAAGCAGCAGTAATGTTGATAATAGCAGTGGCAACAATAGCTGCTGCGTCGTCGTTGTCACTGTAGTAGTAGTAGTAGTAGTAGTAGTAGTAGTAGTGGTAGTAGTGGTAGCAGCAGTTCAAGGAGGTGTCAGAGCGTACAGAATGATCATTATACACTGCACCACATCTACTGTAGTAATATATATATATATATATATATATATATATATATGTATGTATGTATGTATGTATGTATAACACAAAAATAAAACAGCAGCAGATGCTTGACCTTTGCAAAAACCAAACCCGCTGGTCAGGCGTTGAGAGCATATTTCTGGGTTTGAACATTAACATAAAAGATAAAATAAGGCGAGACAAAATAAACAAATCAGTAGATAGCGAAGGGAAAGATATGTCGTCGTCGTCGTGGTCGTCGTTGTCGTCGTCGTAGTAGCAGTTGTGGTAGTTCTAGAAGTAGTGGTCATTGTTGTTGCTATTGTCATTTTGTCGTTTGGCAGAAGCAGGAGTGGGTGTGTTGTTCTTGTTGTTGTTCTTGTCGTCGTCGTCGTCGTTGTTGTTGTTGTTGTTGTTATTGTTGCAGTACCAGGACTGGGTGCATCTAAATGGGTGTAGCGGTTGCAAATGACAATGATGATTGATATCATCATTATCATAATCACCTGCTACTTCTACTCCTACTCCTACTGCTGCTACTTCTGCTGCTGCTGCTGCCTATGCTGATTTTTATCATTGTCGCTTGTGTTGTTGTCGTCGTTGTTGTCGTCGACGTCGTTGTGACCATTACCACTACCGTAATCATCATAATTGTCACCATCGCTGCTGTTGTTGTTGTTGCTATTATTATTATTATTATTATTATTATTATTATTGTTGTTATCATGTTATTGTTGCTTTATTAGGCTTGTTGTCATCATCATCATCATCTTGATTCTTTTTCTCAACAGTAGCAGTAGTAATAACAGCAACAGCAGCAGCAGCAGCAGCAGTAGTAGTAGTAGCAGCGGCGGCAGCAGAAGCAACAGCAGCAGCAGCAGTAGATCCAGCAGCGGCAATAGTAGCAGCAGCAGCGGAAATAGTAGTTGTAGTAGTAGTAATAATAATAATAATAGCAACAGCGGCGGCAGCAGTAGCAGCAGCAGTGGAAGCAGTAGTTGTAGTAGTAGTAGTAATAGCAGCAGCAGCAGCACCACCACCACCAGCAGCACCGCCAGCAGCACCAGCAGTAGTAGTCTCACCATTGTCACGGTCATAATCATCATTTCAGGGAGGTCATCACGTGCCGGGGAGAGACGGTCGACGTTGTCCTCCCTGGTGGTCAGCTCCATTGCGGCCATGGAACAGACAGGGTCCACCGTGGTGCCGGCGCCCGGCAAGCCCAAGAAACAGAAGGTGAGGGACGTTCAGGGCCTCAGGGCAAGGCCAGGACAGGCAAGGCCAGAAGTTGATTTCGTGTGCACCCTGGGAGCATTGAAACATCTGTATTTGTATTACTCTTTCTGTCACAACAGATTTCTCTGTGTGAAATTCGGGCTGCTCTCCCCAGGGAGAGCGCGTCGCTACACTGACAGCGCCACCCATTTTTTTGTCTTTTTTTTCTGCTAATAATTTTATTTGTTTTTCTATCGAAAACATTACATACATTCATCTTTTACACATATCATGCGAACAAAAAGAAGAGTGGTGTTTAAAACTAGAAATAAACCCATTCGTTCAATCGCTCAATATACGCATTGACAAGTAATATTTCATTAATAATACAAACAAAGAAATCTGCCTATCAACAGGCAAATATTTTCCCAGAAAACAGTAAGTAGAATATTAATGGAATTTGGGCACACTGTGGCTGGCTGCAGTGATCAATACAAGACGGGCGCAATAGCCGAGTGGTTAATACGTTGGACTTTAATTAATTAATCAGAAGGTTCCCCCGTGGTTCGAATCTCCGCGGCAACGGCGCATGGTGGGTAAAGGGTGGAGATTTTTCCCCGATCTCCCAGCTCAACATAATTTTGTG
>NC_134896.1:14883344-14888344 GCF_041734735.1 Babylonia areolata | reverse complement strand
GATTGAGTGAGACAGACAGACAGACAGACGGACGGACAGACAGAGACAGACAGACAGACAGACAGAGAGAGGACAAAGATACTCATGATAATGTTAGCGAAAATGCTGACGGTGGTGACACAGGATCGTTTTACGTGTGTGTGCGTGTGTGTGTGTGTGTGTGTGTGTGTGTGTGTGTGTGTGTGTGTGTGTGTGTGTTCTCTTTTGTTTGTTTTTGATTTGTTTTGTTTTCCTTCTTTGACTATTATTTTTTACATTAATTTCGTGTTCGGAGTATTTTCTCTGAAATCGAGAAGCTAATGTCGATAAAAGTTTGCCTGCGGAAGGATGCTAACTTAATAAACGTGACAGAAAGAAGCCACAAAAAGAATATAGATATGTATATATGTATGTGTGTATATATATATATATATATATATATATATATATATATATATATATATATATATATATATATATCATAGCATCAGAACATACTGGAACAACTTTTTCTGCCACATTATTTTATGTAGAAAGTCGTTTCATTTCGATATTATTCCCCACATTCGTCGAGAAACATGAGGAGTATAAAGATTATTTCGACATGCGTTATATAAACACATTTTCGTATTACTATTGCTTGCTGTAATTTCGATATTGAATCTAAGGCCGATACATTGTAATGGTATCATCTCGTGTGACATGCAATAAACACGTCATTGTAAGGTTCACTTTCAGTGTCACCACCACACCACCGTCGACGTCGTTATCATCTTGATCATGATCATCATGATCGGCGTTGTTGAGGTCCCCGGCCTCTTTCTTTCTTTCTTTCTTTCTTCTTTTTCTCTCTCATTTTTCTCACAGATCTGTGCTATGTAGAGACTTGAAATGAACCTTTGTAACAAAAAGAAAATGTTTTTATTAACGAAAATAAAAGGGACTTCCCATGCTTCAGTTCTCACATATTGTGACAAAGTGCAGGAGGGGGAGTGCGGGGGGAGGCGTTGGGGGGAGGGGGGGGAGGCACCCACGCTTTGCCCCCAAGCTTTTTTCTCGCAAATTGCGACCACGATTTCTGGCATTCCTCTTGCTTCCTCACAAAAGACTCTCGAGAAAGCTCAGTGTGGGTTGCGGGAAAGCATGGGCAAACACTACGAGTGCACAAGTCGGCGCGTTTTGTCATCCATCCCAGGTGACAGAGCGTGCCCAGGGCAACAGCAGGTATACATACAGCAGGTATACATACAGCACGTGTACATACAGCAGGTGTACATACAACAGGTGTACATACAGCAGGTATACATACTGAAATCCACACACGTTTTATCGTTGAAGACAGAACGTATTGTGGTAACAAAATGTACCTCCACACAGGCCAGTGATAATGGCAATGACAGTTGACCTGAATCAGACTCAGATTCAGTCTCTGCCTGTGTCTCTGTTTCTCTGTCTCTCTGTGTATCTGTAGGTTAGCAAGGACAGATTGGAAGAATAGGCAATGCCTAAAATCTTAATCCTTGAATAAAAACGTTTTGAGTTCTGAGTTCTGAGTTCTGAGTTCTATCTCTATGTCTCTGTGTGTGTGTGTGTGTGTGTGTGTGTGTGTGTGTGTGTGTGTCTCTGTCTCTTTCTCTCTCTCTCCCTCTCACTGTCTCTATTCTCCCTCTCTCTCTCTCTCTCTCTTTCACTGTCTTGCTCTCTCTCTCTCTTTCTCTAAATCTCCCTCCCTCCCCCCCCCCCCGCCCACTGTCTCTCTCATTCTCTCTCCTTTATTCACCGTACCCCCCTCCCCTCCCCTCCCCTCCCCCCACACACACCACCACCCCTCACCACCCCACTCTCTTTCTCTCTTTTTCAATCTGTCCGTGTTAACTCTCACAGTCAAGATTCATGCCATCATAGTAACGAACGAGACATGACGGGTTGTCACCCAGGCGCAAGGTCTGGTGATCCCTGGCATCCCCAAAGACGTCGAGGTGAACCCCTACGTCAAGGCTTTCCTGGTTCCCGGCAGAGCTTTCAAGTACCGGACCAAGACTCTGCGCAACACGAGGGTATGTTCCGGGGTGTTTTGTTGTTTTTTGGTTTTTTTGTTTTTTTGGGTTTTTTTGTTGTTGGTTTTGCGTTTGGTGTGTGTGTGTGTGTGTGTGTGTGTGTGTGTGTGTTTTCTCTCCTGTGTGTGCAGAGAAGCGTACAACAGAAGCACTCAGTGTGTGTGTGTGTGTGTGTGTGTGTGTGTGTGTGTGTGTTTGTAGAAGTACTGTGCGCATTTGTGCGTGTGCGTGCATGTGCGTGTGCGTGATCGTGTGTGTCTGTTCGTATGCACTGGATATGTGTATGTTATGTATAATGTTCTGCGTTGAATTTTCAAGAAATCCCCGTCTTTCATGTATCTGTTGGCAAGTTTATTTATTTATTTATTTGTTTAGTCGTCTACTTTTCTTCTTCTGTGTTCGTGGGCTGCAAATCCCACGTTCACTGGTATGCACACGAGTGGGCTTTTACGTGTATGACCGTTTTTACCCCGCCATGTAGGCAGCCATACTCCGTTTTCGGGTGTGTGCATGCTGGGTATGTTCTTGTTTCCATAACCCACCGAACGCTGACATAGATTACAGTATCTTTAACGTGCGTATTTGATCTTCTGCTTGCGTATACACACGAAGGGGATTCAGGCACTAGCAGGTCTGCACATTATGTTGAGCTGGGAGATCGAAAAAATCTCCACCCTTTACCCACCAGGCGCCGTTACCGAGATTCGAACCCGGGACCCTCAGATTGAGGGTCCAACGCTTTAACCATTTGGCTATTGCGCCTGTCATTCGTGTATTCATTAATTTGCTTACTTATGATTATCAAGATTTTTTGTGATAGTATGGTGTAAAGCTTTCAGCTTATCCGTTTTATTTTCAATGAAATATTTTTTTTATTTTCATTTGTCGTCACAGTGAAACAAAAACACCTGCACGCTTAAAAAAAAGAAGAAAAAAGAAAGGATATTAAAAATAATAAAAAGGTGGTGGGGCGTGGCGCTGCCCTGTGGCAACGCGCTCTCCCCGGGCCTGCATAGCATCCCGAATTTCAACACAGTACCAGTATCAGTAGCTCGAGGAGGCGTCACTGCGTTCGGAGAAATCCATATACGCTACACCACATCTGCCAAGCAGATGCCTGACCAGCAACGTAACCCAACACAAAGAAATCTGTTGTGTAGAAAAGTTATGCAATGACATAATATTGCAATGCAGTATAAAACAATAATATAGTTGCCACTGTCCGTTGTCTGATCTGCCTTCTTTTCTGACCTGTTTGTTTAAAACTGGCTGCCCGAAAGGAGAGAAAAACAAAACACAAAAAACCCACAAAAAACACGGTATAATATTTGTTTGAAATTCTGGTTTGTGAGCTCTTCTGCCTGTCTAGCATACTGCCTGCAGTCTAAACCCACCACTGATTGCAGCACAAATGGATTTTTATACAGTAAAACGAACATTGTTTTGATTTGATTTGATTTGATACGGATACTTATATCGCGCCTATCCTCGGTCGGAGACTAAGCTCAATGCGCTTTACAAACATAGGGTCATTTGCACAACAGGCTGTCTACCTGTGTAGAGCCGACTGACGGCTGCCATTGAGCACTCATCATTCGTCAATTCCTGTGTCATTCAATCAGATTTCAGGCACGCACACATACACACTCAGACAGACATGTTTTCTGAACATATCCTGTCTGTCTGTCTGTCTGACTGGGATGTAGTTCGATGGTTTTATTAGCCCATCATGTTCAATGTTTCCGTGCTGACCCGTTCCACTTATAAGCTTATGCTACAGATCTTCTTCTTCTTCTTCTGCGTTCGTGGGCTGCAACTCCCACGTTCACTCGTATGCACACGAGTGGGCTTTTACGTGTATGACCGTTTTTACCCCGCCATATAGGCAGCCATACTCCGCTTTCGGGGGTGTGCATGCTGGGAATGTTCTTGTTTCCATAACCCACCGAACGCTGACATGGATTACAGGATCTTTAACGTGCGTATTTGATTTTCTGCTTGCATATACACACGAAGGGGGTTCAGGCACTAGCAGGTCTGCACATATATTGACCTGGGAGATCGTAAAAATCTCCACCCTTTACCCACCAGGCGCCGTCACCGTGATTCGAACCCGGGACCCTCAGATTGAAAGTCCAACGCTTTGACCACTCGGCTATTGCACCCGTCAAACGCTACAGATCGAAATTTGGGATTGGATCTGGTACTGCTCAATCAAAGGATTGCAACGTTCATTCAGATTTCGGAGAGGTGGTCTCCTAGCTAGACTGACAAGAGATTCAGATTCAGATTCAGATCATTCATTTATTAATAGGCCTAGGCCCCTTATGAAGGGGTAAGTGACAATATAAGTAATAACAAACAAAATGAAAATATCTAACCAACCATAATAAGTACACATATTACATAAACGCTGCAATGAAGTACAGCATCTTAAGATGTTACAATATCCCGAAATTTAAATGCCTGGTGTAAAACCAGTGCCAGATTCCATGTATCAGCATGTCTCGTGGATGACAATAATAAACTCAGTTTGAATAAACATGGCTGTCGATTGTACTTAGATGGTATATATTTTTCTCTAATTATACAAAGAGCTGGACAACGAAAAACAAAATGTACCTCGTCTTCTTTGTCTTGTTTACATAGTGGGCAAATTAAATCATTGTCAGTAAAATCTCTCTATCTATGGTAATGTGTAGCTAAATCTGACACGCCTAACCTAAATCTTGTTGTTACATACTTCAAGTACAGACTGACAAGAGAGAGAGAGAGAGAAAGAGAGAGAGAGAGAGAGAGAGAGAGAGAGAGAGAGAATAACTGAGACTAAGACCTTTTACTGGCTCAATTTCTCAGACATTGATCGACACGCTCCATCGCCCATCCCCGTCCCCCCCTTCACCCTCCCTTCACGCCTTCCCCATTCTCTCTCCTGCTTGCACTCCAAGGACAGTGTCTGGAAAC
>NC_134896.1:14803344-14863344 GCF_041734735.1 Babylonia areolata | reverse complement strand
GCAACGATTGGCAATGATTTGATCGTGGCAATGTGTTCGTTGCAACTGTCTCTGGGCAATGACATGTTCATGTCAACGATCTGTTGGTACTGGAGCTGTTCATCACAATGATGGCAAGGATATGTTTATGGCAGTAATGTGTTCATGACAATGGGCTAATATGGCAGTGATCTGTTCATAGCAATGATCTATCCGTGGTAGTGATCTGTTACGGTAATGAGCTGTTAAAGGAAGTGATCTGTTCGATGATTTGTTATGGTAATTATCTGTTCATTACAGTGATTTGTTCGTGACGGTAATTTGTTCATGGCAATGATCTGTTCATGGCAACGATCTGTTGGCCATGGTCTGTTCATGGCAGTGTGATGTTCATGGCAACGATCTGTTGGCCATGGTCTGTTCATGGCAGTGGTCCGTTCACCCATGAGAGAGGACTGATATTGTGTCAGTGATTGTCACCGGATGAGACGAGACGACAGTCGGCTGACAAACTGTGAGAGAAACAGGAGTGAGAAACATTTCAGTCTGCCTGACTGTTTAGAGTTTGCTCCCTTTTTTTTAAAAAGTTACGAATGTTTTGTTTTTCAGTATAATTCTTCTCATCAAAACAAGAATATTATAAATGAGTAGCAGTTATCGTGAGTCAGTACAACAATAGAATGGTGGGTCTAAAAATATTATGTTTTAACGATCAATATACGAAGACACCCTGCAAAGTGACCTGCCGCCGCATATTCCTTTTTTTTTTCTTCTTTTTTTTTTATTTAAAATTTTTACCATAGTTTCAGCAAAACTTTGTGGACATAATGATCCAGTTTACATGGCACTCAGGATCTCAGATATAGCCTGTTGGATTTTTTTTTTTTAAGTTATCTCTAAATGTACATGTACAGCCAAATACATAAGCATTGTTGTAATAACACTGCTGTCGTTGTTGTGTTTTTCTTCTTCTTTTTTTTTTTCTTTTTTTTTTTTTTTTTGTTGTTGTTGTTGTTCAGATAACTAACACTTAACTAACATAAATGTTATCCTTTTTCATTTCATATTATAAACTTTACATCACAAAGTATTTATAACTTCTTGATATTTGCTTTTCCCGTTTCGTTATCTCATTTCTTTTCATATCAATGATTTATACAAACCTTGGGTAGGATCTTAAGGTCTCACCAGCGCGTTGGGTTCATGCGAAGATGGGGCACCTGTTCCCTTTCTTTTCTTTTCTTTTTTTTAAAGCAGATATAGCGTAATGTATATGAATCAGCCTGCACACTTTGATACCTCTTCGAAACTGAAACCCTGACACTTTTCAGAAAGTTAACACCACCAATTTTCATCACAGGATTATTATTATTATTATTATTATTATTATTATTATTATTATTATCATTATGTAGCTCTGAATCTTGTGCAGATCCACGAGCTACTTCATCTGCACCCTGTGTTCAGCTTTCAGTTCAGAACGCGTATTGTTTTGAATGACTAAAAACCATTTGTTGTTTTGCTGGTTTCGTTTACAAAAGGGGAATTCAGCTGCTGTCCAAAGATACCATTTGTCGCCGTGATGTGCGTGTCACCTGTGTTACTTACGATACCATTTGTTGCTGTGGTGTTTTGTCCCCTGTTTCGTGTGATACCATTTGTTGTGGTGGTGTGTGTTCCCTGTTTTTTGTGATACCATTTGTTGCTGTGGTGTGTGTCACCTGTTTCTAACGACTCCTTTAGTTGCCGTGGTGTGTGTCACGTGTTTCTTGTGATACCATTTGTTGCGGTGGTGTGTGTCCCCTGTTTCTTGTGATACCATTTGTTGCGGTGGTGTGTGTCACGTGTTTCTTGTGATACCATTTGTTGTGGTAGTGTGTGTCACGTGTTTCTTGTGATACCATTTGTTGCCGTGGTGTGTGTCCCGTGTTTCTTGTGATACCATTTGTTGCCGTGGTGTGTGTCACGTGTTTCTTGTGATACCATTTGTTGCCGTGGTGTGTGTCACGTGTTTCTTGTGATACCATTTGTTGTTCTGGTGTGTGTCACGTGTTTCTTGTGATACCATTTGTTGCCGTGGTGTGTGTCACGTGTTTCTTGTGATACCATTTGTTACCGTGGTGTGTGTCCCGTCTTTCTTGTGATACCATTTGTTGCCGTGGTGTGTGTCCCGTGTTTCTTGTGATACCATTTGTTGCCGTGGTGTGTGTCCCGTGTTTCTTGTGATACCATTTGTTGCCGTGGTGTGTGTCCCGTGTTTCTTGTGATACCATTTCTTGTTGTGGTACGTGTGTGTCCCGTGTTTCTTGTGATACCATTTGTTGCCGTGGTGTGTGTAACATGTTTCTTGTGATACCATTTGTTTCCGTGGTGTGTGTGTCCCGTGTTTCTTGTGATACCATTTGTTACTGTGGTGTGTGTCTCCTGTTTCTTGTGATACCATTTGTTGCCGTGGTGTGTGTCACGTGTTTCTTGTGATACCATTTGTTGCCATGGTGTGTGTCCCGTGTTTCTTGTGTGTGTGTCACGTGTTTCTTGTGATCCCATTTGTTACTGTGGTGTGTGTCACGTGTTTCTTGTGATACCATTTGTTGTTCTGGTGTGTGTCACGTGTTTCTTGTGATACCATTTGTTGTTGTGGTGTGTGTCCCGTGTTTCTTGTGTGTGTGTTACGTGTTTCTTGTGATACCATTTGTTGCCGTGGTGTGTGTCACGTGTTTCTTGTGATCCCATTTGTTACTGTGGTGTGTGTCACGTGTTTCTTGTGATACCATTTGTTGCCGTGGTGTGTGTCACGTGTTTCTTGTGATACCATTTGTTGCCGTGGTGTGTGTCACGTGTTTCTTGTGTGTGTGTCCCGTGTTTCTTGTGATACCATTTGTTGCCGTGGTGTGTGTCTCCTGTTTCTTGTGATACCATTTGTTGCCGTGGTGTGTGTCTCCTGTTTCTTGTGATACCATTTGTTGCCGTGGTGTGTGTCCCGTGTTTCTTGTGATACCATTTGTTGCCGTGGTGTGTGTCCCGTGTTTCTTGTGATACCATTTGTTGCTGTGGTACGTGTGTGTCCCGTGTTTCTTGTGATCCCATTTGTTGCCGTGGTGTGTGTCTCCTGTTTCTTGTGATACCATTTGTTGTTGTGGTGTGTGTCACGTGTTTCTTGTGATACCATTTGTTGCCGTGGTGTGTGTCCCGTGTTTCTTGTGATACCATTTGTTGCCGTGGTGTGTGTCCCGTGTTTCTTGTGATACCATTTGTTGCTGTGGTACGTGTGTGTCACGTGTTTCTTGTGATACCATTTCTTGCTGTGGTGTGCATCACGTGTTTCTTGTGATACCATTTGTTGTTGTGGTGTGTGTCACGTGTTTCTTGTGATACCATTTGTTACTGTGGTGTGCGTCACGTGTTTCTTGTGATACCATTTGTTGCTGTGGTGTGCGTCACGTGTTTCTTGTGATACCATTTGTTGCTGTGGTGTGCATCACGTGTTTCTTGTGATACCATTTGTTGTTGTGGTGTGTGTCACGTGTTTCTTGTGATACCATTTGTTACTGTGGTGTGCGTCACGTGTTTCTTGTGATACCATTTGTTGTTGTGGTGTGTGTCCCGTGTTTCTTGTGATACCATTTGTTACTGTGGTACGTGTGTGTCCCGTGTTTCTTGTGATCCCATTTGTTGCTGTGGTGTGTGTCCCGTGTTTCTTGTGATACCATTTGTTACTGTGGTGTGCGTCACGTGTTTCTTGTGATACCATTTGTTGTTCTGGTGTGTGTCCCGTGTTTCTTGTGATACCATTTGTTGTTCTGGTGTGTGTCACGTGTTTCTTGTGATACCATTTGTTGTTGTGGTGTGTGTCACGTGTTTCTTGTGATACCATTTGTTGCCGTGGTGTGTGTCTCGTGTTTCTTGTGATACCATTTGTTGCCGTGGTGTGTGTCACGTGTTTCTTGTGATACCATTTCTTGTTGTGGTACGTGTGTGTCCCGTGTTTCTTGTGATCCCATTTGTTACTGTGGTGTGTGTCACGTGTTTCTTGTGATACCATTTGTTGCCGTGGTGTGTGTCACGTGTTTCTTGTGATACCATTTGTTGCCGTGGTGTGTGTCACGTGTTTCTTGTGATACCATTTGTTACTGTTGTGTGTGTCACGTGTTTCTTGTGATCCCATTTGTTACTGTGGTGTGTGTCACGTGTTTCTTGTGATACCATTTGTTGCCGTGGTGTGTGTCACGTGTTTCTTGTGATACCATTTGTTGTTCTGGTATGTGTCCCGTGTTTCTTTCAAACACACCATTGTCGTTTCACAGCGTGTCACCTTTGTTCCTTTCCCTCGTTTCCCGGCCCCTTGCTAGGTACGTAAACTTATCCAGGTAATAATTGTTTGTGACCTTCCTTGCAAGGATTTGTTTTCCTTTGTTTTGGTAAAATGTGTCGTTAAGTTTGTGTTATGAATTGTGCAGGCTGGAGTTGTTTATAATGTACATAACCAACACATTTCTTGTATCTTATTTTTCCTTTTTTTTTTTTTTTTTTTTGTTTGTTTGTTTTTTTGTGTTTTTGTTTCTAGGTTGTCCATTGACCTAAGTTAGTGTTGTATGAATGAAAGACAAGTCCAGATTTTTTTCTTTGGCTTTTACAGATGTGTATAGAATAATAATGCTGACACATATAAAGACAAAACCTCTTTCATGTACAAAACAAATCTGAGATGTTCTTGAAAAATGAAAGCTAAAGAAATATGTTGAGAAGCATTTGGTTTGTGCTTGAAAATAGGCTTGCCCCTTTAAAGAACAGTTTAGTCATGTGTTGACTAAAGTTGGTGTCTTCATGTTTCATTAACAGAATCCCCTTGTATCCTCCCTTTACAGCCCCTCCCCCGCGCCCCTCCATTTCTCCCTGTAATGTTTGCGTTAACTGTTATTTCATTTTTCTCCCTAGGATGAGAAAGCTCAGCTTTGATGTTCTCCTGCCAAGACTTACGTATTGTTCTCCAAGCTGTGATTCAAATTAAAAATAGAGATCAATGTTAATTCTGTGTGTGTGTGTATGTGTTCATGTATGCGTGGTTGTAAGTGGTTGTGTGCCTGCAATATGAGTGTGTGTATGTGAGAGAGAGACAGCATGTGCGTACGTGTGTGTGTGTGTATGCATTATTTAAGTGTGTGTGTGTGTGTGTTTGCGCTTGTGCGCTTATGTGTTTGCATATGTGCGTGTGTGTGTTAGCATGCATACGTGTGTTTGTGTATGAGTGCATTATGTGAGTGTGTGTGTACATGTGTGTGTGTGTGTGTTATGCAAGTGTGTGTGTGTGTGTGTGTGTGTGCACGCTCGTGCGCATGCATACATACACAGATGTACATACATGCATGTACATACATGTGTAAATAACCTGCAAATGATTTGTTTTAAACACAAACACATGTCCTAACCACTCTTTTATTTCAGTTTGCACACAATGTATTTCATTCAGTTCAAGTGATGAAGTATTTACTCTGTTCATCATTTAAAAAAAACAAAAACGGACGGGTGTGTGTGTGGGAACGTCATTCTGAAAGTTATTTAACACCCTTTAAAAATTGTCATCCAACACACACACACACACACACACACACACACACAATATAACTGCACACACAACTTATCAAAATAATAATGTTATAAAAATTAGTCTTATGATTTCATTACACTGATTATTCTTTCCATTGACCTGAGATCAATAGAAGCAGACTAAAAGGAAGAAAAAAAAGAAGCAAAAATTATCAAATAAGAAAACAGCAAAAAGACAATGACAGACTGAACACTGAAGAAAAAACGCACACAAAAATCTGTGACTGAAAACATTTTGTCCACAGTTGCTGGAATGTCTCTCAGTACTCTCAGAATGGTTAAAACGCAGAGGCCTCTGACCTATCACAATGACTTCATAAGATACGCACAAAGGACAAAGCTTCTTAAATACTACCCTTTTCCCTTCATAACGTCATCACAGCTTTATTATAAGGCCAATGCTCTGTACACGAAGACTGCTTTGTTAAATGTTCATTCAGATTTGACATTGAAAGAGTAAACATGAACACTGATGGCCGACAACAGATTTTGTAAAGACTGATCAATCTTTAAGGTGGAATGTCTCTCACAACAACAGTGCCATATCACTGTAAGTTCGAATATACAAGAAAGACACCACCCATATGAATCAATATCCTGTTTAAGAATTTTTTCAAAAGGTCTATTACTTTATGTTAAAAACATTCACATTTCAGGTTAAAAAAAAAAATCAAAGCTGGGTCATCTGAGATGATATAAAAACTCGGAAATGACTGTTCACAACTTCCTACAATTTGAAAGCAAAGTTTTTTTTCCCTTTTATGAAATCTTTTCTAAATATAAGTAGACAAGAGCTGAGAAACAAAACAGTGTGTGGGTGTGTGGGTGCATGCATGAGCATGTGCAACTTTTTAACTTTAGCAACACCACACTATTAGAAAAAAAGCCTTTCATGAATTAAAAAAAAAAAGGAGAGAGAGAGACAGAAGAAGAAGAAAATACATAATACTAATTTTCTTTTAAAAACAAAGCTGTTATATCATTTTGAAAATGAAAATGATAAATCACATTCAGAGATTCAGATCACAATACCACATCAAGTCAAACAGCTCCATACCTCTCTCCACACACACACACTCACTACATTTTTTCTGGGTGTGCGATGTAAAACATGACAAAGATTAGGGGGACAAAAGCAGATGGGCAGAGTAAAAGAGAAAGAAAATAAAGAGAGAGTCCAGATATTTTTTTCTAAAAAAAAAAAGAAAAGAAAAAAGGGGGAGACAGAAAGGAACAGAACAACCTCCAAACAAGAAAGAGGAAAAAACAAAACAGACAGAAAAAAAAAATGCAATGTCTTCAAAAACCACAAATCCCAAACACTTTCCTTTCCCTTTCTTGCAAACGACACCACCACACCGCACTCACAAATCTATACACATATATCACATAAGAATCTGAATATTCAAATTCAAAGATCTATCACCCAAGAATCTGAATATGTGAATTCACATATCTATCGCCCGAGTGTCTGAATATGTAAATTCACAAATCTATCACCCATGGATCCCAATATGTAAATTTACATACACCACACAATAACCTGAATTTGTCTGTTCACATATCTATCACCCAACAACATGAATATGTAAATTCACACATCTATCACCCAACAACCTAAATATGTAAATTCACACATCCAACACCCCAACGACCTGAACATGTAAATTCACACATCTATCACCCAAGGATCTGACGATGTGTGATAGTTTCACTGCCAGATTGTTGTTGGCGGACTGCACTGGCTCCCAGTCCATCAAGACATGACCACCACCTCTGCCACAGGCATGCTGATGACCCCCGTGATGAGTGGAACACTTTTGCCTTGTTTCAGCACAAACACCTGGGAAACAGGGATAGTGAGCAGTGAAAGCTAGGATCAGCAAGACAGTGTGTGTGTGTGTACGCGTGCGTGTGTGTGTGTGTGGTGTGTGCGTGTGTGTTTGTTATTGTTGCAACAAAGTGCATCATCAAACCAAGTGTACTAGGTAGTTACATGAAAGCATTTACCATTTCTTTTCAAAGACACTTCAGTTAACTCAAGGAGGTGTCACAGCATTCGGACAAATCCATATACACTGCACCACATCTGCTAAGCAGATGTCAAACCAGCAGCGTAACCCAACGTGCTTGGTCAGGCCTTGAAATGGGGCGCAGGGGAGGGGGAGGCGGAGGGGTGGGGGGACCTGGGGGGAGGAGGGGGGAGAGATAAGAGATACATAAACAAATAAGTAATAAATCATGAAATTAATGAATAAATAAACTAAAACAAAAGAGGCAAGGACTTCAAGACTCACTTGTGATACACTTAAAAAAAAAAATCTAATTGTTACTTGGGCAAATAAACATATTGAAAGCCCTGTACACTGAGAGTAAAACACACAAGCTTTTTATGTATTGAGTACAATTTCAAAGTGTAATGTTTAAGATGAGAAAGATCAGTTTAAAGCAAATTAAGTCCCCTAGCATTACTTACAGAGTAATTTCCCTTTATTACTATTTGCACCAAAAACGTTTGCAAAATAAATAAAACTTCCATGCTTAGCAAAAGAAGTTCCTGTTTGAACAAAAAATGATAATAATGACTACTCTTGTTGTTGTGTCAGAATATCAGATCAAAGTGCCATGTTTAGAGAATACAAAAAATATAAATATAACAGTAAACGCAGTTTGCATATAATTAGGCTTCTTTTTTGTTTTTGTTTTTTTGTGCCCATCCCAGAGGTGCAATATTGTTTTAAACAAGATGACTGGAAAGAACTGAATTTTTCCTATTTTTATGCCTAATTTGGTGTTAACTGACAAAATATTTCAAGAGAAAATGTCAATGTTAAAGTTTACCACGGACACACAGTCACACACACACACACACACAGACAACCGAACACCGGGTTAAAACATAGACTCACTTTGTTTACACAAGTGAGTCAATAAATGCGTAAATAAATCCACAAAAAAGAATAAAATAAATATAAGTAAGCAAATAAATAAAGAAATGAAATTATTTCTGTAAAAAAAAAAAAAAAAAAAAAAAAAAAAAAGAAAGAAAGAAAAATGGACAACAAACAACAAGATAAGAGTCAGTCACAAACCTTGACATTGTCAGACACCCCTTTGTCGTTCTTGCAGTCAACAAAGGTGTCAAACACATAGTTCAGACCTGGCACCAACATTGGAACCTGCGAAAAAACCCAGAAAGGACGATTCAGACCCAAACCGTGTAAATGATTAACCCCTTGACTGCTACTGATGATCATGCTCATCAGCGAAACGCTGTTACCTCACTGAGGTATGACTGAACTGACAGCTAACAGGTCAGAGTGTCAGTAACCATTCTTTATTTGGAACTTCCTTTCGGGACTGCATCGCTTTACACTTCTGTATCATGGCACACACTGATCTCATTCCATCCGAGTTCAGCTGTCAGGGGGTTAATGATTAGGCAATTCTGCCTGTGTCAAGTTGTGATGTGGGGAGCTGGCCATGTTGGGATGGCAGAGGGGGAGGGGGTAATATGCAGCAGAGAGATAAACAGTGGCAGAGATAGAGAACTAAAGACACAGTGACAGAGGGCCAAGGCAGAAACAAAGCAAGTTGGGGAGAAAGACACTGACAGACAGGCAGGCAGATTCACACACACGTGCGCACACACACACACACACGCACACACGCACGCACACACACACACACACACACACACACCATCCTATCTACAGTACCATTTTGCAAACAAAATACATTCTTTTACACACATACACACAACACACACACACACACAAACACAAATACACACACACACACACAACATCCTACATACAGGATTATTATACAAAAAGAATACATCATCCTGGACACATAAACACAGATACTTACACCCACCAATCCACACACACTTCACCACCCACTGGCACCCACCCACACACACACACCACACACACTCCCACTTGCAGGAATATTTTTGCAGAAAGAGTACAGCCTGTCATCATACTCACACACACACACACACACACACACTCACACACATATGCACACACACACACACACACACACACACACACACACACAGAGAACACAACACAACAAAACACACACACACAACACAACACAACACAACACACCACACTCCCACCTGCAGGAACTTTTTGCGGAAGGCGTACAGCCTGTCGTCGTACTCAAAGGTGATGATGAGGTTGGTGGAGGCCTGGGTCAGAGAGGTGTTCTGCAGGTTGACCGTCAGCTTGAAGGTTGGCCCGATGCCTTGCACCTGCAACACAGGAGGAAGGTGGCCAGATGGATAAGACACCTATGAGATACCAGTGAGGGTCTGGGCTCAAATCCTAGTCTCCCCACACAGACATTCCCACCCCCTTTTTCCCAAGTCTGACTCGAAAATTAAACTGAGTGTATAGTCATTTGGATGGGACGATAAACTGAGGTCCTGTGTGCAGCATGCATTTGGCGCACTGGAAAAGAACCCATGGCAAAATGAGGGTTATCCTCTTGCAAATTCTGTAGAAGAAATCCACTGTGACGGACACACAAATATAATGCATGCACTCAAGGCCTGACTAGTACATTGGGTTATGCTGCTGGTCAGACATCTGCCTAGTGTATTTGGTTTAGCATATATGGATTTGTCCGAATGCAGTGACGCCTCCTTGATAAACTGAACTGAAACTGTCACATGGCACATACACGTTGTTTTGCAGTTTCAGTTTTTTAGTTTCCATTTCAAGGAGGTGCCAAAGAAAGTGTGTGGACTTGGTTGGATTTTTAAATAATATATTCTTCGAATATTAGCTACACAACATAGAGATCTACACATTGAAAGGGAATCAGGTTGCAACTGCTTGCACTGGCCAATCTCAGCAGTTAAATATCATGCCAGGGTTATTTTTGTGGTTGCTGCAATCGCTTGTGCTGGCCAAATTCAACAGTTAACTATGAAACAAGACCCAAACCCTTTCAAGTGTTTGTAGGAACAATCAGGAACATTTTCAATTTGGTAGGAACACTCAGACTCTGAGCAACATCAGTTTGTTCCTTCCTTGCATGCCATAGCTTCATCCACCAGGCACAGATGCTATTTGACCGAGACGCAACTTGATTTAGCCACGTTCTCTCTTGTTCAGGCAAACGGTTAAGCTGATTGGTCCACTCAATGATGTTTCTTTATAAACAAGCACGTGATTAGCTGAGCATTATCATGTGAGACCACCATTAGTAGTGACTGCCCTGGCCTCGTGATCAACAGGTCTAGAGCATCTGGATGAAGTTACAACAGGAAAGCATGTGACCATGTTATGTAGTCAAAAATGAACCTGTTGGAACAATTCTGATGTTGGCATAACAAACTGTGATCGTGCATAACAAAATACAGCAAAATCGTAACAGAAGGCATCTCTGCACTACCCACCTGTGCGGACAGTTTGAGGGGCTCAGTGGGGTCGGAGGAGATGGGGTTCATGCTGTTGTCCAGGGCCTTGGCGTACTCCCTGGCCACGTTCAGACGCAGCAGGTACAGGTCACGCTGAAACGTTCTGTGCATGCCTGAAACGATGCAAGTCATCATCAAAGTAGAACCGCAGCCCGGTGGTAATGTGCCTGACTAGGAAATGAGCCACACAACAGGTTCTGAATCCTGTACCAGGCACTTGATTTTTACCCGCCCCTCCGTTAGACTTTGAATGGCGTTCTGGGTGATAGTCATTTGGATGAGACGATAAACCGAGGTGGCCTTGCCTGCAGCATATGTTCAGCACTTGTAAAATAAAAAACCCAAAAAATACCACCCACACCAACAAAAGAGTTGTTTCTGGCAAAATTGTGTATAAAAATCCACAGAAAAAAAGAAAAAAGGTTGTACTGCACTCTCCCCAGGAACAGTAGCCTAAATTTCACATATATAGAAATCTACCAAAACCACAAATGTAATACAATATAATACAATACAATACAACAATAATGAAGGGTATCCATATGGAGCAGCACTTCACATGCAGTGTTAGCTCTCTTGTGCTGCAAAATAACAAAACACGTACCGGTAAGTAAATAGTTATATGAAAAAGAGAACAGAAAAACTGAAATACTTATTCTCAACAACCCTTCACATACCCACAATGCATTTCGTTTGTATAAAGAGGTGGCAGGTGGTTGTAACATTATCATACATGCACACACACAAAAGTTAATGAATGTGAAAAAAGAGGTGTCAACTTTTTTCTTTTCAAGTTTTTGCTTTTAAAAGGAAATGACCTTGAACATTAAGGTGACCAAAAAAAAAATGTTGCCCATCAAAACAAGACTAAAATGAAAACTCTAATTTAAACCCCAGAAAAAAAGTTTTTCCCTCACAAATTTTCTGCGCTCTTGAACACAAAATATCTGTTGGGAGAAACAAAACAGTATCTGGGCTGGGTTACGTCATAGCAGTGCTAAGTTTTGCTTGGTGTAAAGAATTTTCCTAAATCGATGTTAATTCTACTGACTGAGGAAAATTGTGAACAATAAGCAAATTTAGTGCTGTGAAGACTGCAAACGCATCCCATCCCTGAAGAATAAGACCTTCTTTTTTTTATTATTGCAATGCTAATGCTTCTTTCACAAATACACTTCTTGTATCCTGACAGAGGAACTCACCTACTGTATTCTCCCACTCGCAGCTTTATTCCAAAGTCAACTGAAAATGCACTGCTGATGCTTCTTTCGCAAATACACTTCTTGTGTCTTGACAGAGGGATGCTTCTTTAACAAATACACTTCTTGTGTCTTGACAGAGGGATGCTTCTTTCACAAACATGCTTTTCGTGTCCAAAACAGAGGGGACTGACTCACCCACTGCGTTCTCCCGCTCGCGCAGTGTCTGGTCCACGAAGAGCTTGGTCTTTTTGGGCACGTTGAGTTTGACGTTCTGGGCAGCTGGAGGCCCCGCGGACAGATCCTTCTCCTCAAACTTGGCGCTGCGCTTCAGGATCTTGACAAACAGGCTGCCAGCTGGGTCGGTGAAAACAGCAAGGCACAGTTCTATTGATGTATAACACAGGGATGGAATAGGAAAGAAAGAAAGAAAAGATGAAGAAGGCGGGAGAGATGGAAGAGGAGGAGAAGGAAGAGGGACAACAGGAATAGGAACAAGAGGAAAAGGAGGAGGAAGAAGAGGAGGAAGGGGCACAGGAGGAACAGGAGGAAGAAGAGGAGGAAGAAGCACAGGAGGACAGCGAAAATTAAGGAGGACGAAAATCTGACAGCCATTAGCAGCCAGTGGCCACCACAGCATTATGAACATGGAACTGAAGGCCTGCATGTGTAACACCATATAGTGACTGATTTTTTTTTTTTTTTTTTTTTTTTTTTTGTCAAATAAGAATGATAACACATCTTGACTGAAAGAGAAAAACATAATCCTGGAATCATTGATGACTAGCAAATCAACTGGTTATTGATTTGGAAAAAAAAAGAAAGAAAGAAAAGGAAAGGCAGCAAATTTTACAGTTTACCAAATGAACATAGACTTGAAAATAACGCACGCACGCAAACACACACATCCAACACAACCCATCCACCCGTTGCAAACAAACACACCCACACTACTACACCCCACTCCCATTCCCCTCCTCCTCCCCCCCCCCACCGTCCCCCTCTCACCACCACCCTACACACACACACTCACATTTGGTGCTCATGACTAGCGTCCCCTCTTCACGGGCGAAGCGACCAAAGCGAAGCCCGGTGATGACATCCTCTGTGTGGATGATGTCCACCAGGAACTTCTCCTTGTACAGCTGCACCTGACGGTTGCTCAGGGCAACAGCCACAGCCTTGAACCCTTTGGGCTTGTAATCGATGGCTTCCAGGGTCATGATGGTGGCCGGCATCTTCACTGTCCACAGTTTCTTGCCCTGAGTGGTGGAGAAGATGAACGAGACATGCTGAGACGTATGAAAACTGGAGGCTAACGGCAACAATATGTCTAGCTCGGGACTGAATTTGAGAAAAAATTCTGAAGCAGTCCTCTTCTTCTTCTTCCCATCACATGCAAACCCATCCACACACACTCAACCAGCCATCCACCCACACTCACACATGCAAACATACACCCCCATCCCCAATCCATACACACGCTGCACACATAGACAGGCTTCAGTCACCTTGGCGGCGAAACAGTGCAGCATATGGGTCCATGGTATCCCCACACACCCACACCCACCAACCTACATCCATACCACCCCACATGCTTCAGAAGCAGAGGCCTCGCTGCATACATGCCTACCCTGAAATCTTAACTCTCTCCATACGAACGGCGAAAGAGACGACGTTAACAGCGTTTCACCCCAATTACCATCATCGAAATATTGCAAGCGGAAGGCTCTTATACTGAAGACGTGAATGTTGACAAAAGAATACCACAATTCTGACGACGGAAGCTAAAGGTTGGGTCATTCAGACACCCACTGGACATCCGAGGGGTCTGTGTAGAGGAGAAGAGAGGACTGGCCGTACTGAGTGAGTTAACACCAGGAAAAAGACGGCATAAAAATCAGGAACAAACTGAAATTTTCAAGCATTTTCAGAAAAACACTATTGTCTTCTTCTTTTTCAATACAACATGACAACAAGCATCATGGTCTGGTGGAGAATTTTCACTTGCAAAGACTGCATAAAACAAAATTTTCCCTTTTATTTCCCTGTAAAGCTGGTACCATTCATGATACTCTTTCTTGAAGATTTGGCAGTATCATTTTTTTTTTCCTTATTTGCAAGAGTTCTCTCCATCTTCCTCTTTAGTCATACACATTCGCTTGTGACAGCTGGACAATCTTTTCAGTTGAAAGCGCTTCTCTTAACTTAGGTTCTTCCATAGCCAATAACGGACTTATGCGTATGCACACACTGATTCACAACTTTACACCCATAATGAAAGACGACCCCCCCCACTTGTTTCTTTCTTGTTTCTGCGACTGTAACATCCAGAACCGTCATTGGATTTTACGTGTTTCTGTACCGAATGTGGCTGTTCCAGAATGGTGTGCAAGAATGACCCATTCACCCACCCATGTCCACCCCATCCATACACACTGACACACACTGACTACACAGGCAGACAACAAAGTCATGCCTTGGAGGTGAAGGAGTACAACATCTAGTCTATGGTGCCCATGTAAATGTTCTTGATGATGTGCCCCGATATACACACCCACACATAAGGTATTTGTGTGCGTGTTTCGGGAGGGGCCTGGGTATGTACATTTGTTGGTTGAGGGTTGGGCCTTGGTGTCTGTGAGACTGCAAACTGTGGCATGTGCACTGTGCTTCTGTGTGCATATATGTCCGTATATGTTTGTGTGCACGCATTTGCACACTGGTGTCATGGTGTCAGTGTGTGTGCATGTGCGGGTGCATGCAGTTCTTTTTAGTTTTTGTTTTTAAACACGCACCTAGGGTAGGCTCTCAAGGCATGATTAGTGCATTGGGTCAGGGCATCTGCATTTCTTTTTACATTATTTTTTTTACAGCAGATGTGGTGTAGTGTATATGGGTCAGTCTGCATGCTCTGACACCTAGAAAACCAAACAAACTAGAACACATCTACATCCCTCCCCCCCCACCCCCCCATCACCGCTCCTCCCACCACACACACACTACACACAGACAGAGAGGCCGGCCTCCAGTCACACCTTTGAAGTGAAGCAGTGTAACATCTGGTCCATGGTGCCCACATAGATGTTCTTGTTGATGCGCTCCATGCCCACTGGCTGCGACTTGAGCTCAATGCAGTGCTTCACCACGCCTTCCGACGTCCCTCTGCCCACATCCACATGTATACACAAACTTCTTCCCTACCTGATCTGCAATGTGTGTGTGTGTGTGTGTCTGTGTGTGTGTGTCTGTGTGTCTGTGTGGTGCATGTATGTGAGGGTGGGTACACATGTGTACACTTTAAAAAGAGACATGAATACACTATACCCTTTAAAGGCAACATGCATACATTTCAAAGGGGGCGTGCACACACTCCACACTTTAAAGGGGACATGAACACACTTCACACTTTAAAAGGGGATATGCACACCCTGCACACTTTAAGGAGGACATGCACACAATTCACACCCTTCATAAGGGACATGCACACACTTCACACTTCCAAAGGGATACACACACACTTTGCACTTTAAAGGGGACATGCATGCACACACTTCACACTTTAAACGGGACATGCAGACATTCATATTTTAACTCGTTCAACCCCACAGCTCAATGACTGCTACAACTCCCTTGGACCAGTACTACTGATACTGATACTGCAGAAAAAAAAAAATAGAGTGGTTCAGTAGAACTGTGAAAATCAATGGAGTGTTGATTTTAATCAGTCAAACAAAGCTTTGTTTCCATGCTTCCAGAATCCGTAATTGCATCAGCTTAGAATGCCATCTGTACCAATCAATACTAACAAAATTAGAATAGTGTGCCAGTGTCAGAATACCCGTACCCGGTCCACAGGGGAAGTAATCATGGTATATGTTAACTCATATCTGGAGAAGAATGAGTTAAGGTTAACTCACTCGGGACAACAAGTTTTCTCCCTTGCTTTTCCCCACAGACGGCCCATTTGTAAGGGTTTGGAAAAAAAATTACAAAATATAAAAAAATACTGGTCAGTGACTTTGTCAGCATGTGTGCGAGACGGGCCACACATGGCAGGCTGGCCAATCATACCATTCGATTGTGGAGTGACCCAGAATAACGCACTCTGCTTGGCTAATCACAAAATCACGTGTACAGCGCGTGACTGATTTTTATTTCTTGAAAATGCTATTCCATTCTGTTGTCTGAAACCGAATACATTTTATGTAAGAATGCATGAGCATTCCTTCGTCCGGAGAGAGTTAAGGCAAGAACACATATTACCTCTTCAGAGTGTAGACACACCCGTTGCGGCAGGAGGTCACAATGCGGTACTCCACGTCAAACAAACCATTCACGCTGAGGAACACTGGAACGCTTGGCAGCTCCATCTGATGGACAGATCATTTGACACACAAAGTTGGATGGCAGAGCGGAAGACAGAAGCAGACAGAGACAAGAGACGGAGAGAAAAAAGACAGATCCAGACAGGCAGTAAGACAGGGGAGGGTATTTGCTGGCATGTATCAGAGATCTTTAAAATAAAATAAAATAAATTTTAAAGAGAGAAAAAAAAAAAGGAAAAGAAACAAAAACACTCATATAAGAGGGCATCAGGGTTGGGAGATGGCAGGGGAATAGGGGGTTATTCTCTTTTTACTTTGTGCAAACAATAATGATGGAAGCACACAAACACAAGCATGCCCATGCACGCATGCACATACACAGACACATGCGCAACACACACACACAAACACACACACACGCATGCACACATACATGCACACACACATGCACACACACACTCCCACACAAAGCAAGCTTAGTTCTAAACGCCTTTACACTGCCTCATCCACTCACCGTGGCCAGCACAGTGAAGGCTTCAGGGTCCAGGATGTAGATGGCCTTGTTTTCTGTGCCCAGCACCAAACAGCTGATGGCATCGTCATCCGCCATTGACTTCTTCAGAGTGGCCAGGCATGTGATCACCGTCTGTCACAAAAACAACAATTGGGTGTTCTGATAAATCACTGGAGCTCCTCCATGCCTGCATGCCTGACAGACTCTTTCAGAGAGGAAACATGATTATTAGGGGCTTTCGGGTGACTATTATGGACTGATCACCGTCTGCCACAAAAACAACAATCGGGTGTTCTGATATGTCACTGGAGCTTCTCCATGCCTGCATGGCTGACAGACTCTTTCGTGATTATTAGGAGCTGCTGAATGATTATCATGGGCTGTTGGGTGACTATTAGCGGCTGTCTGATGATTATTAGGAGCTGCTGAATGATTATCATGGGCTGTTGGGTGACTACCGTAAAGTTCAGTTTATAAGCCACGACTTTTTCTCCCAGCTTCAACCTCTGTGACTTAAACAATGATGTGGCTTATTTGAAGATTTTAACAATCCCAGGAGTGTCACGTTCTCGTCTATTCTTAGCTGCCCTTCAACTCACCAAAATCATGAATTCTGTCCATGAATTTTTGGATGAGCTTCAGGTTAGTGTGCTAACTGTTCACATTTTAAAAATCAAATCCGTACACATTAAAGCCTTCAGATCAGCAATCAGTTCTGCTCTGCTCAAGCGCACACCTTCAACATGCCGAAAACACGATGTAATGCCTATGATGCAGCCTTCAAATTGAAGACGATCAACCTAGCAGACGACAGTGCAAGCAACAAATCAGCAGCGACCTCCACCTTGCGTTCATGTTCATCAAGTGAAAGTGATGCTGAAGTCAGTGACAAGATGGCGGAGGAAGCTGTGACACTGAATAAATGTGACTATCCCTAAATTATGGATCTTATTTTCGTTGTGTTTTGTGTGTGTGTGTGTGTGTGTGTCACTAGCAGTATTTTCACTTGCTTTTCTTTGTGTTGTTTCCGCTTTTGTTTATTTCATAACCTACAGTATTGAAAGCTTTTCTGTAGTATCGGTATGTGTTCCGGTACCGGTAATAAGTGCGGCTTATAAACCAGTGCAGCTTGTGTGTGTATGAAGTTGGGGCTGTCTGACGATTATTAGAGGCTGTCAGCTGATTATCAGGGGCTGTCTGATGATTATCAGGGGCTGTTGGGTGACAATTAGTGGCTGTCAGCTGATTATTAGGAGCTGTCTGATGATTATTAGAGGCTAGCCGTTTGATGATTATTAGGGGCTAGCTGTCTGATGAATTATTGGGCGCTGTCAGCTGATTATTAGGGGCTTGCTGTCTGATGATTATTGAGGGCTAGCCGTCTGATGACTATTAGGAGCTGTCTGATGATTATTAGAGGCTAGCTGTTTGATGATTATTAGAGGCTAGCTGTCTGATGATTATTGAGGGCTAGCCATCTGATGATTATTAGGAGCTGTCTGATGATTATTAGGAGCTGTCTGATGATTATTAGGCGCTGTCGAATGATTATTAGGGGCTAGCTGTCTGATGATTATTAGGGACTAGCTGTCTGATAATTATTAGGGACTAGCTGTCTGATGATTATTAGAGGCTAGCTGTTTGATGATTATTAGGGGCTAGCTGTCTGATGATTATTAGAGGCTAGCTGTTTGATGATTATTAGAGGCTAGCTGTCTGATGATTATTAGAGGCTAGCTGTTTGATGATTATTAGGGGCTAGCTGTCTGATGAATTATTGGGCGCTGTCAGCTGATTATTAGGGACTAGCTGTCTGATGATCATTAGGGACTAGCTGTCTGATTATTATTAGGGGCTGTCTGATGATTATTAGGAGCTTTCTGATGATTATTAGGAGCTTTCTGATGATTATTAGGGACTAGCCGTTTGATGATTATTAGGGGCTGTCTGATGATTATTAGGAGCTGTCTGATGATTATTAGGGACTAGCTGTCTGATGATTATTAGGGGCTTTCTGATGATTATTAGGGACTAGCTGTCTGATGATTATTAGGAGCTGTCTGATGATTATTAGGAGCTTTCTGATGATTATTAGGGACTAGCTGTCTGATGATTATTAGGGGCTGTCTGATGATTATTAGGAGCTTTCTGATGATTATTAGGGGCTGTCTGATGATTATTAGGAGCTTTCTGATGATTATTAGGGGCTGTCTGATGATTATTAGGAGCTTTCTGATGATTATTAGGGGCTAGCTGTCTGATGATTATTAGGGGCTAGCTGTCTGATGATTATTAGGGGTTGCTAAAATGATTATCTTTGACACTGTTATCCTTTACTCTTGACATCTTCTCACCTGGCGTTTGAGAGGGGTGGCCTTGTGGACCTGGACGAAGGCATCCAAATCGCTGAGGTCCACTTGCAGCATGCGCAGGGACCGCACTGTCAGCACAGCACCTTCCATCCTGTGGGGGTACATGTACACACTGAATGTATGTGCGTGATTTCAGGCACTCACAGATGACAAGGCACACACACACACACACACACACACACACACACACACACACGCACACACATGCTCACACACACACACACATATTACACATGCACACGTATGCAAACACATACGCATACACACAGCCATGAACACCAACATACATACCAAACTCATAACGACAACAAGGACTCTTTTACAGCAGTGCCATGCATTTACCACAGAAAATATAGTGAATTTGGAAACAGATGTAGGCAAATGTCCACTCACCTCAGACTTTCCAGGGTGTCTCTCATCACAGATACATTTACTTGGTCCTGGAACAGAGAAACAAAACAAATAAAACGATCATAATCTATTTTCTTTCTTTTTCTTTATTTCCTCCCTTTGAAAATTAAAAAAAAAACTATAATAAAAATGAAAAAAAAACCCCTGATAATAATGATAGTAACAGTATCAGTGTCAACAACAGTCAATGTTCCTATTCTGACTGCTCTTGTACTTCAACTGATGCTTGCTCTCTGTCTATACTCTGTACCTGTCTGTCTGTGTCTAATCACTTTCTCTTCCTCCTCTTTCTTCTTCCTCTTCTTTTCTTCCAAAATTTCAATGCATGTGAACACTTATATAAGTATTTTTGTAACTGGATTTTTTTTTTAATCATTTTTGGCTTACGGCTCCCCGCTGAAGGGGAATGTGAACAAATAATAATCATAATATCAGTTATGAAGATTTTTTTTTTCAGCCCCAACTTCTGCACCATTTCAGTGGCATTACTCCCATGCCACTCACTCCGAGTCCACCATACACAGCCATACACAACCACTGAAGAAGGCAAAAACAATAGACCCCAGCTGTGCTCACCATCTTGGCTTGGTCCCACAGGTCCTGTTCCACAGGGTGGATGTCCAGGGGAGGCAGGGTGAACTTGAAGTAAGGACGCAGGTTCTTGTACACATAGATGTAGGGGCCAGAGGCCACAGCAATTGCTGAAAACACAAACCTTTATTGTTTTGTTGTTGTTTTTTATCTTGTATTTTACTCTTTGTCACGACAGATTTATCTGTGTGAAACTCAGGCTGCTCTCCCCAGGGAAGAGCATGTTCATACAGTGCAGTGCCACCCTTTTTTTCTTTTTTCTTTTTTTCCCCTTCTTTTCTTTTTTTTTTTTTCTTTTTTTTTTGCTTGCAAGTGTATTTGTTTTCCTATCAAAACGGATTTTTCTACACAATTTTGCCAGGGATAACCCTTTTGTTGCTGTGGGTCCTATTACACGCACTAAGTGCATGCTACTTATGGGACCTCAGTTTATCATCTCATCCCAATGACTAGCATCCAGTCCACCACTTGGCTTGTGGAGGGGGATAAAATAATGGCAAGTGTGAGATTCGATCCTGTGTGCTAAGATTCACTTCCTAGGCAGAAGCAATACCAATAGGCCATCACTCCAAATGTGATACTGAAAACTCAGGCCTGAATTTATATAATGCCAGTGCCAGAGGGTAAAAATATGTGGAACTGCACTGTAGTGGATACACATTTTCTCCAACACTTCAAACCAGAGGATTTTGTTGCAAAAAGAAAGTAATGTACTAATACAATAATTCAATCGAATGCAATGCAATACAGTACAATAATAGCAAAAGTCTAGAACTGAATCAACTACAAGCAGCCACAATAAACATAAAACCCATTTTTCATAAACAAATTTCAAAAGAAATAAGAGAATATCTGCAGCAGTATAGAAACAATGTTGATTCTCAGTAAGTCTGAGGCCTGCCTAGCCACACAGAGTCAACCATAGAAACCACAGCATTAAAGATCTTCGTCCTAATGAAGTCAGTCTCCACAATACTGCTAACTTAATCACAGCCATCAGGGGCATTCCATGAAACAAACAATTAGAGACATTTGTCATTATTTCAGTCTTCTTGGCACAGGTGTTCATAATGATACTGCTTATATTCTGTCAAGCTGGTTTTCAAGATCTGTTTTTGTTTTTCCCTCTGTAGCATGCCAGCCAGCTTGTCCATGTCATCAACGAACTATAGGCCGTGGTCAGGATGATGATATGGATACTTATATAGCATCTGTCATCGATCGAAGACCAAGCTCTAAGTGCTTTACAAACATGGAGTTATTTGCACAACAGGCTGCCTACCTGGGTTGTGCCAACTGACAGCTGCCATTGGGTGCTCACCATTTGTTTCCTGTGTCATTCAATCAGGTTTCATTCACACACACATATACTCATACAGACATGTAACATTATATGTGTATGAACATTTTGTTCATTTACTGCACCATCTAAGCAGCCATACTCCGTTTTCCGGGGACTGCATTCTGGGTAAGTTCTTGTTTCCATAACCCACCAAACACTGACATGGATTACAGGATCTTTAAAGTGTGTATCTGGTCTTCTGCATGCATACACACATGAAGGGGGTTCAGGCACTAGCAGGTCTGCACAAATGTTGACCTGGGAGATCAGAAAAATCTCCACACTTTACTGACCAGGCACTGTTACTGAGATTCAAACCAGGGACCCTCAGACTGAAAGTCCAACGCTTTAGCCACTTGGCTGTTGCACCTGTCATGGTCCTTGCTCCTGTGCAAACTGTTCTAACATGGCCTTCCACATTATCAGAAACAGACAAAAAAGGTGCCTGCTAAATGATAAGGCAAATGCAATCAAACCAATAATTCAGAGGACATACCTGGTGTTCTTGGTTCCAGCGTGTCCATATAAAAAGTCACAACACCAGTGGGTAAATCGATGATGGTGTGTTCACTCATCAGATTTGTGTCTGTTCAAGAGGGGGGAAGGGGAAGTATGTCATAGATTATGACTTCAACAAGCTGTTTAACAACAGACTACAAACATAAGCAACTGATTACAAACATAATGTGTATCACTTCAGTATTTGTGCTTTTAAAGAATTGGGAAATATATTATCTTTTATCTGTAAGAATATTTCAAAGCTTTATCAACCTCATCTCTCCCCTCACAGCAAATGGGGCACCATTTCCATGGTGATTTCTGGCAAAAGCATTCACACACACACACACACACACTAATTTTGTTTATATGATATACTCAGATGCAGTTCTAACATAAGCAGATAATACAAGTAACACTGACTATAACTGGCTAAAACAATCTGTATCCTACTCTTAAGAGTTAAAATGCACGCACACACACATACATTGTATAGAGTATAATATAGAAATATACAAAAATATGTTTCTATATCTGTATATATAGATACAACTATATCTATCTATTCAGTTAACCTATTATGTATATCTATAACACAGAGAGAGAGAGGGGGGGGGGGGGGGGGGGGGGGGGGGTTTGGGATGACTTGAACAGTCTCTTTATCATGTCCCGAGAGAAACAGATACTTAAAGTGTTGGTCAAAGACGCATCCATGTCAGAGAAACAGAGAGAGAAACAGACAGAGACAGAGGTGTGTGTGTGTGTGTGTGTGGGGGGGGGGGGGGTATGTATTTGATAATATACAAAATAACATATTTTACAGTCTATATCATGCCTATAAACGTGAGTTTTTTTTGACACATATGTATGTTGTATCTATAACAAACTTGAAAGGATTTGAAGTCATTTAATTCACAATATATACAATGCCAATTTTACCACAAAAAAGAAATACATTTTTATGAAGAAATGCAGATCATTCATCACTCACTTTTGTAGACTTTAAGTTTCATATCATAGCTTCCAGTGCCCAGGTCAGCAACGATCAGTTTGTAGTCCCCATCAGCTTGGATGTCAGACAGTGTCATACACTGTGTGAAGGTGTATAGTGATGCCACACGGTCATTGTAGGCATCAAGCCACTTGTCACTCACCTCACTGAAATGAAATTACAAGAAATAAGGTTCATGAGGGAAATTAGTGCATCTCATGCACTGATGCAGGGTCTGTTAAAATGGTTCTCACTGGCTGTCAGTATCATACTAAGACGTTAATCTTTTCTTCTTCTTTTTTATCTTTTTTCTTTTTCTTTTTTTTATTTTACATAATACATTCTTTAATTCATCTTCTCTTATCCACCCATTCCACAAATCCTGCATCAATCTATCAACATCTCTCTTTTGTTGTCATTATACAGGGTTACGAGCATTTTTAAATGGACAAGAAATGAAGAAAGAAAAGTGTCACGGAAACATGCAACAGACAATACTGGCAATGACATGATGTTTCTTGAGACAATATGGACATTATACAAGCCATGTGACAGATGTCTTCAGTCTTTTTAAAGAAACATTTAAAATATTACTATATTAGGATTTTTAGCTTTTCTTTTTCTTTTTTTAACTATGCAACCCTTTCTTCATGCAAGTGAGTCACATTTATGGATATTGAACATGCATGACAATCTAAGATTACAATGACAGTAACAATACCAAATTGTAGGCTATATAATCTGCAAAACGAGCAAGACAAGGGGGTGGACACATATCATTTGACAACTTGCACAGCTCACCGCGAGCACTTGAAGATGAAAAGTTATGGCCCCATGAGACACATAACCCCAAGAAGACATGTCTTGAAGACATGAACAGAACTCAATCAAAACTGTCACCATTTTGCTCACGGCACACCCCATATGTGAAGACGCACATCACGTGGGCAAAAGAAAAAGACCCCGGTACATGAAATAACCATTTGAATTGTTTCTACAGGTAAGGAAAACTTTGTGTTCTCTCTCTCTCTCTCTCCCTCCCCCTTTCTCTCCCCACCCTCTCCCCATTCCCTCCCTATTCTTCTTCTTCTTTCTTTGAACATCCACCATCATCATTTGGATGGTTCTGATGTGTACAGAACTAGGGTGTTTCCACTAGCCAGGTTGTTTTGTAGAACTGACAGTTTGGGATTGGGGGTGGGGTAGGGTGGTGGTGGTAGAGGAGGCGGGGTATCGGAAGGGGAGGTGGGAGGTTGGGTGTGCTGGTAGGTCAGATTCGGGACTTGAAGCACTCCACCCTCTCTCCCTCCTCAAGCCCCGCTCCTCACCCACCACACCCCATCTCAAACTAAGAAGTTTGAATGAAAAACCTAACACCGATAGCTCCCTGTGGATTGCTGGCACTGAAGCTGCGGCAGGGAGGTGGGCAAAAAGAGACTTTTGAGAGAAGAAAGGAAGCAGACACTTGTTTTCGAAAACTGATGGGGCGCATTTTACATCGGGATACCGTTTGCATAATTGGCAACACAAACAGTTTCTGAACAACAGATAAAAATGATATCCAAACTAGTTAAGCCACCAACTCATGCACAAACCCAAGTTACAAAAAGGTGGTCAACATTTTTCGGCATCTAATCGATTTTTTAAAAATTCACAGTATACCTGGGCTGTTCTTCTGATGCCGGCATCGTTTTCTGTGGTTGTGATCACACGCTTTTCAAACTCGTGAATCTACTAATACAAACAGACAACAGAAATCACTGTCTAATTCAATGTGTGTACGCTGTCAATTCGGTTGCCGACGAAAACATTTCAGTGCCATATTGAAAATTAAAAAATGGAACTTCCGGTTTGAAGAACCGAACAGTCAACCGAACAGTAAAACAAAATACATAACCAAAAACTTAAATTTGGAAAAATATGGGTACCTTGGAGAGTAGAATCTACAGCAAATTTTTAGTGAGTAATTGGATCATAGTTCAAAATCGTACCTTGTTCCGTTTTGGGGACGTCTAGACTTTTATAACGACAGGGCGGGTAACTCGAAGATATATTTTTGTGTGTGTTGATTTTTATTTTGTCTTTTATTTGTGTGCGTGTGTTCTTTTTGGTTATTTTTTGTTTTACATTTTGTTATTGGAATAATTATATGTCTGTGTAAATGATGCAAAATGCCGTGTCAACATCAGTTATCGAGTAATTTCACACGACATTATCAATCTGGCGTCAATGATCACAGTTGACGAGCCTGGAGCTGTATGCGCTTTGGCAATATGAGGTTATCATTCGTTATGATATTGCACATGACCATTAAAAAATGCACGCACGCGCACACACACACTCACGCACACACACACACCCCCTTGATCATCAACACACACCATTGATTATCAACACACACATACACATGCACACACATTGGCCTACACGGGTGGACACATGCACACACACAATTACACGTAGACACGCAAACACATCTTTGATGTATACATATTTGCACACACACATTTGCCTACATGCTGTGGACACACACACACACACACACACACACACACACACACACACTTCTTTATCAACAACTTATGGAGAAAGTATGTCCACTAAAAATGAAACAAATAAAAAATAAATACTGATCGAAGTCCCAGAAGGGGGAGAAAATATACAGTTTCTGTATTGCTTTGTTACACATCACAAAAATTCCAACTTATTTATTCATTAGGCTTATTAATAATGACGTTGCTAGTGTGCTGCAATGCCTTGTACATATGTTTTAAGTTTTCCCTTTCCTCTCTCCTTTTACTTTAATCAAAAGTCAGTGGAAATAAAAACCTGATGACCGCACGCAGAAACTATGCCCAATGAACTGCTGCCTGGTTCTCTTCTTGGGAAACGCAAGAAGAAGAAAGAACTGAATCCAAACCCTTTGTTTTCTCAATGGCTTGCCGAGTGGAGAGATGAAGCAAAGGAGAAAGGCTGGAAGAGCGAGTACATTTATTCAAGGGTATGACTTTTATTTTTTGACAGTATGTTAACTGTTATTTGGCTTTCTGAAAATAATTGTGGGAAAATTATGGTAGAGTTCTTTAAAATTTTGTTTTGCGAAGCTTGCTTTCCCCTGCTGTCATGTTGATTTTCTCTCTCTCTCCCTACATCTCTCTCTCTTTCTCCCTCTCTCTCTGTCTCTTTTTCTCTCCCTTTCTCTCTCTCCCTCCCTCTCTCAAGTTAATGATAAATCCAGGCCTTATATTTTATTGTAATAATGCCTTTGTTTTCTATGTGTATGAAAGGCTGGTGACGTGGGGTAGGTGTGGGAGTATATTTAAAAATTCCTCTTTACAGTAGATGCTCAAGCTATATATAAATAAATGAATATATATATATATATATATGTAGAGAGAGAGAAAAGAGAGAGAGAGTGAGATGCTCAAGCTCTCTATATATATTTATATATTTAAATGTATGTATATATATATTATATACCATGAAATATACTTAGTCTATACTTCGATCGGTAAATTGTAAACATTGTAATATACAATGTATATGAATTTTGCTTAATTTATTTCATTACTTTTCCAGGCATTAAATTCATTGAAAAAATACCCACTTCCATTGTCAACAGGAAAAGAATGCAAAATCCTGCAAAATTTTGGTATGTACACATTATGCAGTACTTATTAAACTTGCTATAATTTAAGAATAATCTGCTTATACTCTTTGAAAGTTATTAACAGACAAAACTCATAGTTTAAAAGAGGACTCTAAGTTAGAACACATTGATAATATAATACATCTAATCAACCCCTCGGCTGAGACTTCTTTTTTTTTTAAGTAGGATTTTCACTCTTCATGAAACAAGTTATGGAATGTAAATCTTCTGATATAAAAAAATAAAATAATAATAATAATAATAATGTTATTTATATAGCGCTGAATCTTGTGCATAGACAAATCAAAGCGCTTTCGCACCAGTCATTCACACGCATGTATATTGATAATGTCGTTATGATTACAACCACAGAAAAAACAATACAAACATAATTTAAAAGTGACAACATTTTATTTTATCTTGTAATATCAGTATCAGTAGCTCAAGGAGGCGTCGCTGCTACACCATATCTGCCAAGCATATGCCTGAGCAGCAGCGCAACCCAACACGCTTAGTCAGGCCTTGAGGGGGAAAAAAAATTCTAATAAAAATAAAATAAATGAAAATAAATAAATAAAATAAAATAATAAAATAAAATATAATAAAATAAATAACAAAACAAAACAAAGAAAAAAAAAGAAATAAATAAAATAAAAAGAAATAAGTAAATAAATAAATGATAGATAAATAATAAGTTATAGGGAATGATTAATAACCTTTTTATTTTTGCAGGTGACAAGATCTGTAAGATGATTGATGACCGTCTTCTTAAGCACAGACAGGAACAAGGTAACTACATTATGTGTTCAGTTCGCATGGAATACCACCTACCTCTTTCTCTGGTTGTCTGTCTGTCTGTCTGTGTTTGTCTGTCAGTCCCTCTCTCTCTCTCTCTCTCTCTCTCTCTCTCTTGCTCGCTCGCTCTCTCTGTGTGTCTTTCATCTGTCTGTGTTTGTCAGTCCATCTCTCTCTCTCTCTGTCTCTCTTTCTCTCTCTTTCTTTCTTTCTCTCTCTCTTTTCTACTCTTCTCTCCTCTCCTCTCATCTACTCTACTTATAAGTTATATGAAACTTCATCTTTTGTTAATTATTGATAGACTCAGAGGTGTATTACAACCAGATTTAGATTCAGTGTAACTGATACGGCTGTTCATCATTTAAAGAATATGATTTTTTTTGTCCATTATGCAAGAAATCAAAAGAAGATGAAGGTACATTTTGTACTTTGTTGTGAAGCACTAAATAACTTTACAAAGAAACTCATTTGACCCAAATACTTTTTTTTAGATAATCCTGTATGCATAAGTTGATGTTACTGTTGTACGTAATTTTTCTCTGTACTTGCACAAGGCATTAAGTTTAGAGAATTAGCTACTTCATAAATTGTTCTGTTTCTTCAACTCAGTGCATACATTTCTTTGGTTTAGTTATTATGTGTTCTTTATATCATATGTTGTATATATTGTACTATGAACTGTTCACACATCTTTTCATAAGGGGCCTTGGCCTGTATTGAATAAATCTTCCATATCCATATATCTCTATCTTTGTAATCTACATCTCTGTCAACTTTCTGTCTCACTGTCACTCATACAATCACCACCACCCCCACCTCCCTTTGTGTCTTTCTCTATCCCCTCTCTCTCCCTCTCTCCCCCCTCTCAATCTCTCTCTCTCTCTCTCTCTCTCTCTCTCTTTCTCTCTCTCTCCCTCCCTCTCTCTCTCTCTCTCTCACGCACATGCATGTGCATGTGCATACTTGTACACACACATACACACACACATATGCACCCCCCCCCCCACACACACACACACAAATGAGAATGTCTGTATACAACACAGCATCATCTGACTTGTCTATTTTCACTATTTTTTAAATAGAAATTTCAGCTTCATCGAAAAACTTTGACACCGGAATACCTTCAGTGTCTTCTATTGGGACAACTCTTCCTCGATTACAACCCACCACTGTTCATGAAATCAGTGATTCTTCAGATGAGGATAATGGTTCCTTACAGAACAATAGGCCATCAGTGCATGGCCATTCAAGCAAAGTGAAAACTATCAACGGAACTACTTCAACTAGCACGACAGAGAGGACATTTCAAGAAAAGAAAAGCTTTGATCATGTGTTTTCAAGACAGAAAGTGGGACCAGGGTCAGGAAATGCATTGGTGACTGCAGAAGCAGATGAAGGTGTGTCGTTTCTTGGGAGGACTTCCCCTGTCACATTATCCAGTTCTGATGATGATGATAACTTTTTACCTGAACTGTCCACATTGCCTGCTCTGGAAAAAGGAGGCCAAAAGGTTGTTACGGAAGGAGAAATGTCTTCAGTGCGAACATCAAGTACAGACAGAATGGAAGACATTGGTCCCGCAGTTGCTGTGGACTCTGTGAGAGTGACGCACACTGTGAGCGATTCTGATGGAGATGAAGCAGGACAGATTGTTCCACCACAACGGGTAAGCCCTGACAGTCATGGGTTAAGTGCATAGTATGTGCACAGTACTGCGACTACTACTGCTACTGCTACTACTACTATTACTACTACTTCTGATGATGATAATAATAATTGTAATAGTAATAATAATGATTACTATTATTGTTATTATAATGATAATGATTTATTTGTATATGGTACATGATCTTAGATGATACTGCAATAAAGCGCACAGTAAGGACATTCAAGTCAAGTCACCTTTATTATCTCTAAAGAGAAATCCACATGTGGTCCTGTTGCACATGCTCACAATTCAAACATACAATATGCATGATTTTAATTTTGAAAGACATTAATCAGATTAATGTGTTTAAGTAATCAAGAGACCACATGGGTCAAGTGACCGGCAGTTATGTTCTTGGCTTACTAACTTGCACAGTAAGGTACATTCATGGGTTTAGTGTACAGTAAATATCATGGGTTGAGTGCACTTGTTTTGACTGGAAGCAGTTCCCATCACAAGCTGTCTGTGTATATATTGGTCTTTTTAAAAGTGTTTAATAGACCTTTTAACATTATTTTGTGTTTTCTTCAACTGGGTAATCAGCCCTGAAATGGGCCCTTTGTGGCTGACTGGGCTATACACAATATGATTTGCTATGAGCCTGTCTGTGCTTTTCTGCTTTTAGCCAGGGGGCAGAGCCGGGGAGAGGCAGCCCAGAGAGTATGTCCCTGCCTACAGATCAGGTCCTTATGCTGTTCTACTGGCCCTCTTTAGACAGGCCCAGGTATGGATGACCTGCTGTGAACTGTCTTGCCTGTGGTGTTTTTATTCTTTTAATTTCTAATGCTGTATCATGTGCATGCAGATGATTTTGTCCCCCACTCATTTCAGAAATGCGTGGAACCCTATTTTTTTCAAAATATTGTGAGCTTGAAATATACATGTATACAGTCTTCAGAAACACGACATTCTAAAAAATTAAAATGACTTGGTAAAAGGTGATTATATTTCATGTGGACAAGCTCAAAAGCATACACACATACACATGCACATTTCCGGTTAGGCTTTCATTCAAGGCCTGACCAGCATACTGGGTTGATGAATAGGTTGTTTGATTTCTTCAATGAGGTGCTTATGTCCAACCACGGTGTAGCATGTATTTATCTACCTCTGTCAGTCTATGTATATCCATATCACTGTCTCTCTCTCAGTCTATGTCTCTCTCTCTCTCTGTCTGTCTGCCTGTCTCTCTCTCTCTCTCTCTCTGTCTCTCTCTTTCTGTCTGCATCACATCTGCTGGACAGATACCTGACCAGCAGCATAACCCAGTGCGCGTTGTCAGCCCTTGAGTGCATGCATAGTATTTCTGTTAGTGTGCCTGTCAGAGTGGACTTCTTCTGCAGAATTTTGCCACAGGACAACCCTTTCCTTGACAAGGGTTTTTACTCAGCGCACCAAGTGCATGCTGCACACAGGACCCCGGTTTATTGTCTCATCTGAGTGACAAGACACTAGGCACTCAGTTTGATTTTTCCAGTCAAATATTCCACATGCTGTATCGTCTTTCTGAAGAAACTGAAACTGAAACACATGCACATCTGTACATGTTCACACACACACACACACATACACACACAGAGGAATCATGTACACGCATGTGCACACACACACACACACACACACACACACACACACACACACACACACACACACAGAGGAAACATGCACACACACACACACACACACACACACACATACACAGAGGAAACATGCACGCTCATGCACACACATACACACACACACACACAAACACACACACGCACAACACGCACACACACACCCGCATGCGCGCACGCACACAACCATTTCCTATTCACAGATAATGGAATATCGATGATCTTTTGCAGGATCCTAACTTCAGGGGCTTCATGACCAAGGCAGAGCTGTGCAGAGCAGCCCAGCCCCTTGCTGACAAGTCTTTTACTGTTGTAGGTTGTTGTGATACCTCTTTCCTCCTTGTTCATCCTTTTTTCTTCTTCTCTTCGTCTTCTTCGTTCGTGGGCTGCAACTCCCACACTCGCTTATATGCACACGAGTGGGCTTTTACATGTATGGACGTTTTTATCCTGCCATGTATGCAGCCATACTCCATTTTCAGGAGTGTCCATTTTATTTTAATCAGCCCCATGATTGCTTCTGATGATGAGTATCTCGCCAGTGATGGAGCTGTCACATGATTGAGATAGTACAGAGCTTACAAGTCAGTCACCATTCTTTTTATTTGGACTTCTTCCTCAAGGGACTGCATTATTTGTTCAGCAAAATAGATTGAAAAGTGCACACAAAAAAAGTGGTAACTGCACTTACGACTCATGCCAACCCCCGAAAATGGAGTATGGTTGCCCAAGTGGCAGGGTGAAAATGGTCATGCACATGTAAAAAGCCTGCTCATGTACATATGAGTGAACATTGGAGCTGCAGCCCACGAATGAAGGAGAAGAAGACTCATGCCACACTGGTCTCATTTCATGGAGGTTCAGCAGCCAAAGGGTTAAATCTGAACTAGTTGAATTTGAGAGTCAAGAACTGAGTTATCTGCCTTCATAACTGCATTATGATTTTAGAGCCTTATCCAAAACAGGATTTTGTGTGTTGTGCGGTTTGGGGTTTTTGTTTTTTTGTTTGTTTGTTATTTTATTGTTATTTTGTTGTTGTTTCTTTGTTAGTTTGTTTAAGCTCTTCTTTTTTTTTCTTCTTCTTTTTTTAAGAGAATGATTCATTCCTAAAAATTTTAATATGGTCATTTAAAGGTTGATGCTACAAACAGTCGAAATAGAATGATTCTTATTAAGCCTTTGAGTGCCCCTGGACATGAATTTCTATCCCCTTCCAGCATGCAAAAAAGTGCCCCCAGGAAAGAAATTTTCATCCCTGTCATTGTAGGAATTTTTGCCTATCGCACAGTTCTTAAATACATGTGAAATTTTCATAATTGGATAGTGTGTTCATTTTATTTTCAGAAAAGGTATAGGTTATAGATTGCTTTCTTTTAGTAGTTTGCATGCTAGAATTTTTTTTTGATTTCTTAAAAATAATCATTGCCCTCCATGACCAAAACATCCCTTGGGAAAATGGTTGTCACTGAGCAAAAAGTAGGCTTGGCACTGAAAGAGTTAATAATTCAACAATGAAAATTGATGTTTTAACTAGATCAGTAGATGTCTGCAAGCACCAGTATGTGTGACAAGACATTAAACCAAATAAACAAAAAAACAACACATTAACTAGATGTCTGCAGTTACCAGTATATGTTGATAGGACATTGAGTGATGGCCTAGAGGTAACGCGTCTGCCTAGGAAATGAGAGAATCTGAGCGCTCTGGTTTGAATCACAGCTCAGCCACCGATATTTTCTCCCCCTCCACTAGACTTTGAGTGGTGGTCTGGATGCTAGTCATTCAGATGAGATGATAAACCGAGGTCCCGTGTGCAGCATGCATTTAGAGCACATAAAAGAACCCATGGCAACAAAAGGGTTGTTCCTGGCAAAATTCTGTAGAAAAATCCACTTCGATAGGAAAAACAAAAAAAAATGTGCGCAGGAAAAAATACCATAAAATGGGTGGCGGTGTAGTGTAGCGACATGCTCTCCCCGGGGAGAGCAGCCTGAATTTCACACAGAGAAATCTGTTGTGATAAAAAGAGAAATACAAATACAAATGAACAGAAAATCAACACATTAAGTATTAACTAGATGTCTGCATTCACCAGTATGTGTAACAGGACATTAAACCAAAAGAATCAACACATTGATTAGATGTCTTCAATTACCAGTTTTTGTGAAGAAGGGACATAATAAAAACAAAAAAAAAACCCATAAACTAGATGTCTGCAATCACCAGTATATCAACATGACATTGAACAGAATTCCTCCTCCTCCTTTGATTTGTAATGGCTACACAGTGAATCCACTGATGATGATATGTGTGTGTGTGTGTGCAGCCAGACCCCGGGGGTCGGTACACAGCCTGGTCGTCAGTGTCAGCCCTCATCAAGAAAGGCTACCTGACCAAGGAGAGCAGTCCTGCCAAGTCAGTGTCTTTGTCACTGATAGTAATGATAATAATACATTTATATAATACACACAGTGATTTCAAACCTCTCAAAGTGCTTCACAAGAACACATCATTTAAACACAAAGCATACAAGAACACACACATGCATGCACACACACACATAAAACACATGCTTACACAGGCACACATGTAGACACACACATGCGAGCATGTGGAAGAAATAGTTGATCTGTGGAATACAGATATGGAATGGAGTGCCTTTATTATATGTAGAAACCACTTGTCACTATTTTTTTTTTTTTAATTCATATCCACACAATTACCTAACCATTCACAGTGACACCAGCTGTCCTGGTTTCATCATATTTTGTTACTTACAACTAGTTACAGTTTGTTCCAATATTGACTCCAACATCAAAATTGTTCCGACAAACTCATTTGTACTCATAGTTAGTTAAGGCCACCCACCGGCGCTCTTGTTTTAAGTCATTTGGGTGTTTCAGAATACATATGGTTTACCAAGCACAGGCTACAGAGCTGAGCCAAAGCCAATCACATTTAACTTTGTTGTAGATAAACAATTTGAATGCCATGTGTGCAGCTTGTTAGTGTTAAATGTATATCAGTGTATCTGAGGGTCTGAGTGTCCTAAAAACTTCAAAATGTTCCTTAAAAAAGTTTCCAGATCATTCAAAAAAACAAAAACAAAAAGTGTTCAGAAGGATTGGCATCTCGGCATTCATTTGGTTAACAACTGATGTATATCATAGTCAAGCTGATTACACATTCACGTGAGCATTACTTAAACATGACAGTGTTTGGGAGATCAGATGTTTTAGGACTTATGTATTTGCTCTTGATATTTTCTTGTCTTCGTCCCTTTGTAAGTTTGTCTCAAAATGGGATGGTGAAGATCAGTGTCAGACAAGGGAAGTAATTATATTTTCGAAGTTCATAAAGTAAGACTTCTCTACCCTTGTTAAGAAGCAGTTGATGCCAATAGCACATGCAAAAATAATTGTTCTTTGCTAACCTCTCAGCTAAATGGGGAGAAGAACACAAACATATACCAAGGAAAATTAGATACAGGAATATTCTCTGACTGTTTGGATCAGCGAGTTTAAGAGTTAAGTCCTTTGTGTAGCCTCCATTTTTTTCTCACAGGACAATGGATTGAGTCAACCTTCTCTCTGCATTCTGCCATCAGTTAGGATTTTGCCAGTTTTTGGCCTGGATACATTATCATTTTATTTGATGGGTCTTTTATTCTGTTTTTTTTTTTTTTTTAGGAGGGGGTCATGGGGGAGGGGGGGGTTGGTCTACTTTTTTTCTTTTTTGGACATTCCTCTTACATTCCCAGTCTCAGGCCTGTTGGATGTCTGTGAGGAGAGTTTCAGCCAGTCGTTGCTAGCACAGTTCTGACAAGTTTGTTTGGACCGTCACCTTGATGGCACACATTCACAGTGCATCAGATTACTTTTGCCCAGGTTTTGTTTAGTTTCAGTTTCAAGAAGGTGTGAAGAAAGCATGCAGTCTGATCCATATAAGATAACCACATCTGCTTTCAGGAAAAAAAAAAAAGAAAAAAGGAGCAGATGCCTGACTGCATAAACCCATTGCACTGGTCAGGCCTTGAGTTTGTTTCAGAAGTTGAATAAGTCCATCGATAATGTGTGAATTGTCAAAAAATACAGTGAATGGGAGTTGGTTTGAAAACATGTCTGTTAACAGGTCTCGTTTCAACAGGCATATATTTTATGTTTTACAGTTGACCACTTTGTGACATTTTCTCTATAAAACAAACCAGTCAGTTAAGAGCAGTTGTTGTTTTTCTTTACTGCGTTGAACACCCCAGAAAATCAACGAAGGGTGTTTGTTGTTGCAGGTACCGTCTGACGGACGAGGGATATGAGCTGGCTTATCGCCTTGAGGAGGTGGAGGGAGGGAGGAGGGCTGCAGGAGTGGGGGACCATCCAGAAGGAGGGGCAGATGCGGCGACAAGGAGGAGTGATGGCATGGGCAGTGAACCCTTTTCTGCCGCAGGTCAGCTGTGAATGTTGACTTTTTCTCGGGAGGTAGAGAGGGGGTGGCCTCAGTTGCATGCAGTCCATGGAGCACTCCATTTTTTTTTTTTTTTTTTTTTTTTTACTCACTTTTTGTGCATGTGTGTGGGGTTGTTGTTTTTTTTGTGTGTGTGTTTTTTTGTTTGTTTTTTTGTTTTGTTTTTTTTGTTGTTGTTTTTTTGGGGGGGTTTTAGAGCTTCATAATTATGAGACTTCTTCATTGGCCAATAAAAAAAAAAAAAGCACACGCTTGTACTTGCATGCATAAACATATGCATGTGCGCGTGCACGCACACACACATTGCACAAAAAAGAATATGACAGTCATATTATTGTGGGGTTTTTTTTGTGTCCTTTTTTTTCTTTTTTTTCTTTTTTTCAATATATCCAAGATTTCTCACTTTCTTGATGTGATAATCTCATCAGTTATGAATATCACAATTCTCATGAAAATATGTCCAAGATTTCTCACTTTCTTGTTGTGATTTAAAAACCATAAAGTGAAAACTGGTTTGTGTCACTTTTTTGATGTGGTTAGTTTTTGGTGTGTTTTTTTTAAAGCATTTTAAAGACTTGACATTGAAACTGATTTAAGATTTTTTTGTGTGTGTTAGTATAGCTAGCAGACATTTGATGAGTGTGGTAACATCCAAAAAGACACCCGCCAAATTTTTATCCAGAAGGCTATCAGTAACTTTACATAGGATCAAATCATTCAGTGAAACAGATGACTTTAAACCAAACCCACAAAATAAGATGATAAAAAAGAAAGGAGAAAAACAAGGAACCTTAAAGTGAAACAGCAAACCAGCAACAGTAAACAAGTCTGAACAGTTTCAGTCAGAACCCTAATTTAGTAAAACTGGTGGCTTTGTTATGTACCCAGCAGAACAGTGACAAATAAGCGGCAGTGAGTCATAAAAAGAGTATACAACTTTTCAGATAAAGAACATTTTCTTCCATTGATCTCTTTGTTCTTAACATTAAACAGTGCACTTGTTTATACATACAGACTGTGGCAAGGCTGCACCCCACCCAGTGGCCAGGAAGGTGAAGAAAACTTCACAAAGGAATAGTTCAGTGCCAAGGGAAGACCCAGACACATCACCCTTCAGAACCACAGAACCCGCCCCTGGCAGCTTCACAACAGGTGATACGCATGATGTTGCAAGTGCCGGGAAAGCTCTGCCTGTAGTGCCAGAAAGCAGACAGTGTATTTTAGTGGAGGATGATGATGCAGATAAAGATGACAGCGACAATGAGCTGCCAGCGCTGACTTTGCCATCACTTGCTCAGAGACTGAAGCCGTCATCCTCCACCTCGTCCTCTCCTCCTCCATCAGGGTCTGGAGAAAGTTCTGGAAATAGGTGTGTGCTTTTGGTGTGTCTAGTTGGTTGCTTGGTGAATAGTTTTTTTATTGTCTGTCCCAGTGAATATTTTTTTTATTGTCTGTTTACAGAAACTGGTGATTTTTTTAGACTCTAAACAAATCAAGATAAAATAAAACAAGTTTATTACGATAACATATAATGTATGTAAGATTTACAGTGACTCTCTGTAAGTGTATTTGTTTTAATAATAAAGGGGAATTCTCCACTGAAATCTGACACGGAAAAATCTTTTTTTGAGAAGGGTTCTTTTACATGCACTGAGTGCATACTGCACTTGGTATCTCATTTTATTGTCTCATCTGAAAGACTGTCTCACAGACCCCCACTCAAGGTGTAATGGGAGGGTGGAGAAAAATCCACGGTGCATGTGAGACTCACTTTCTAGTTGGGTGCATTACCACAAGGCCAGCACTTCACAGCATCTGTTTGTATTATAGTTGATTATGTGATGATTACTATGCATAAAACCCACAGTTTTGCCTGTTCATTTCTGGTGTGATTGAGCTGTTTGATTACTATAACCAAAGCATTCATTCAGAACGGAAATGTTGTGTCCATGATAGCGAAAGACTTTAACCTCCCATCATGCTTTGTAGTTAAGTTCACTTCCAGAGACACAGTTGTCAGAAAAAAACAGGTCTCTCTCGCACAAAGTATTTTGACGTCGTCTCCCTCCTAGCTCTCCGCTTGTGTGTGCATGCAGCTTCACAAGTATTCGTCACTGTCATTCCACAGACATATAGACATAACAGGAAACATGATGTGTGTTTTGCAGACAACTGCAGTACTGGTATGTGGATGGTTGTGATGACCTGGTGACCAGGAAAGACCAGGCCTGTGTGGAGATAGATGGTGAGTTTGTGCAGTGAGAAACTGAGTGCATCTTAAAGCATACATACCTATCGGTCCTGAATATCTTGTTATGAAAAAAAAGACATACAAATCAATGACAGTTCTGGATATTAACGGCTGCAGCTTGCATGTTACTGGGCAAAAAATGGAGGCAGCTTTTTTCACAGATGGACAAACATAATAGTGGATGGGAAGTTATTACTTGAACAGTGTCCATAACTGGCTGCAGAAGAGCCAAAGTTAGGAGAAAACCTGCTCATCTGTTAAGATGGCAAGCTGTTACTTGCCATGAAAAATGAATCTGCAGTGGTTTTTAGAATACTGTCTGGTGAGGTGCTTCTCAAAGTGTTTTGTTAGATCGGTTCTGTATCATACTTTCTGGGTGGTTTAGTTGGGGTTTTTTAAATCATGTGTTGAGAATAATCATCCACTACATGAAAGAAGAGGTAAAGTATAAGGTATTATTACCAGATGTGAACAACAAATTGATCATTGTTTCAAACTTTTTTTTTTTTTATCTTTCTTTGACACACCAAATGGAACCAAGAGGGCGGAGTGAGTTTCCTGGTGAAGATCAACTACCAGCATCTGTTGCAGTCAGGCTGCCAGTACAGACTGGACATGACCAGGTGATGTTTGTAAAAAGTAAAAAAACAGTTATAGGTCTCATAACCTTCAAGGCCATCAAGGTGTTGTTGTTGTTCTTCTTCTTCTGCGTTCATGGGCTGCAACTCCCATGTTCACTCGTATGAACACGAGTGGGTGAACACGAGTGGGCTTTTACGTGTATGACTGTTTTTACCCTGCCATCTAGGCAGACATACTCCACTTTCAGGGGTATCAAGGTGTTCAGTTTATATTCATTGTGTCTAGGGCTTGGCTCTGAAAGGCAGAACCCATTCCTTTCTTTCTGCTGTTTTAACTTTGGCCAGTGGAGGTCAGGTACCCCATCACACCTAGCTGGATGGAGGAAAATCAGAGAAAAGTGCCTTTCCTTAGGACACAACTGCATCAGACCCTGATCACTGGTGAACGATGGATCAGAAGTTCACACGCCTAACCAACTCTGATCACTGGTGAACGATGGATCAGAAGTTCACACGCCTAACCAACTCTGATCAGACCCTGATCACTGGTGAACGATGGATCAGAAGTTCACACGCCTAACCAACTCTGATTGGACCCTGATCACTGGTGAATGATGGATCAGAATTTCACATGCCTAACCAACTCTGATCAGACCCTGATCACTGGTGAATGATGCATCAGAAGTTCACATGCCTAACCAACTCTGATCACTGGTGAACGATGGATCAGAAGTTCACACGCCTAACCAACTCTGATCAGACCCTGATCACTGGTGAATGATGGATCAGAAGTTCACACGCCTAACCAACTCTGATGGGACCCTGATCACTGGTGAACGATGGATCAGAATTTCACACGCCTAACCAACTCTGATCAGACCCTGATCACTGGTGAACGATGGATCAGAAGTTCACACGCCTAACCAACTCTGATCAGACCCTGATCACTGGTGAACGATGGATCAGAAGTTCACACGCCTAACCAACTCTGATCACTGGTGAACGATGGATCAGAAGTTCACACGCCTAACCAACTCTGATCACTGGTGAACGATGGATCAGAAGTTCACACGCCTAACCAACTCTGATCACTGGTGAACGATGGATCAGAAGTTCACACACCTAACCAACTCTGATCAGACCCTGATCACTGGTGAACGATGGATCAGAAGTTCACACACCTAACCAACTCTGATCAGACCCTGATCACTGGTGAACGATGGATCAGAAGTTCACACGCCTAACCAACTCTGTCACAGCGCCTCATTGTTTATGTTTACAAGCTTTTTTCTGTTTTTTTTTTTTTTCAAGATTCAAGATAATCTATTCATATATAGGCCAAGGCCCGTTTTGAAGAGGCATGTGAACATAATGTGATGGAAACACCATAATGCAACATATATGGAAAATATAACATTACTTCCAAACATAAACCAGCCTAGCTATGAAACATAATGTAGAAAAATCAGTATTCTCGGGAGAAGAGAGAAAGAGGAATACATTCATGTGCATGTTTACCACACGCAACAACAACCGATCATGTGCGGCATAATCAAAGAAGCACGTGAAAAGAAGGTGAAAGGCACACTGAATACACAGCAGTCAGGGTATTGTAGATTGTGAAAAGAGGGGTGAAAAGAAAGGCACACTAAATACACAGCGGTCAGGGCATCGTAGATTGTGAAAAGAGGGGTGAAAAGAAAGGCACACTAAATACACAGCGGTCAGGGTATCGTAGATTGTGAAAAGAGGGGTGAAAAGAAAGGCACACTAAATACACAGCGGTCAGGGTATCGTAGATTGTGAAAAGAGGGGTGAAAAGAAAGGCACACTAAATACACAGCAGTCAGGGTATTGTAGATTGTGAAAAGAGGGGTGAAAAGAAAGGCACACTGAATACACAGTGGTCAGGGCATCGTAGATTGTGAAAAGAGGGGTGAAAAGAAAGGCACACTAAATACACAGCTGTCAGGGTATCATAGATTGTGAAAAGAGGGGTGAAAAGAAAGGCACACTAAATACACAGCGGTCAGGGTATCGTAGATTGTGAAAAGAGGGGGGAAAGAAAGGCACACTAAATACACAGCAGTCAGGGTATCGTAGATTGTGAAAAGAGGGGTGAAAAGAAAGGCACACTAAATACACAGCAGTCAGGGTATCGTAGATTGTGAAAAGAGGGGTGAAAAGAAAGGCACACTGAATACACAGCAGTCAGGGTATCGTAGATTGTGAAAAGAGGGGTGAAAAGAAAGGCACACTAAATACACAGCAGTCAGGGTATCGTAGATTGTGAAAAGAGGGGTGAAAAGAAAGGCTCACCGAATACAATATTTGAGTTTGAATTCGAGTTCTATCAGTGATTGTGTGTGTGTGTGTGTGCGCATGCGCAATGCTTACAGGTTGAATTTTAGGGCCTGGGTGTGATTGATTTGTTTGATATGTCAGCAGTTTCTCTTTAAAAGATCATGAAGGATTCTTCATCTTGTATCATGTATGTTCGTGCTTGAAAAAGCAATACTGTGAAGTTCTTCAGGGATTGTTTTTAGTTTTTCTTCTTTTTTTTTTGGTATTTAATTCTTGCTTTGGTTGGGAGAAAAAGTTTTAGGATGGTATTAATGTACAATAACATCATGATGTTTACCATTACACCAGAAAAAAGACAAAAGTAAGACATTGAAAAAGAAAAGGGGGTAGAAAAAAATAGCAAAAATGTTTCATTTCATCATTTCTGTAAAAGTTGGGATACAGAATTTACTGAGTCAGCAGCATAGAATATTGTATTATTGATAATAAATTTGGGTTGGTCTGTACTTGAAAACATATTTTGTTCAGATTTTGAATATGTATATACTTGTAAGTATCTATTCTGATTTGACAGCTTTTAAAAAATTCTGACCAAGCATAGTACAGTGGAACTAAATGTGTCAGATTTAACATGCATTTTTTCTTTGTTCACACATGAACACTGAACATGTTTACGTGTGTGTGCTGTGGTGTGTGTATGTGTTTGTATGTGTGTGTGTGTGTGTGTTTCAAATATAATTATTTTTTTACATGTGTTTTCAGACCTTTAGGTGACGACTTTGTATTTGCATTCCTGTCTGATGCAAATTGCTATGAAGAATCTCAGCCCCCACAACAGAAATCATCAGCTGCTATTGCAACAACAACAACAGCATTACCTGAGTCTACAGAAGTGATGAGGTCTGTAAACTGTTTGTAAACACTTAACAACTTCAGTATCTCACTCTCAGGTGATGAGGTCTGAAAACTGTTTGTAAACACTTCACAACTTCAGTATCTCACTCTCAGGTGATGAGGTCTGTAAACTGTAAACACGTAACCACTTCAGTATCTCACTCTCAGGTGATGAGGTCTGTAAACTGTAAACACGTAACCACTTCAGTATCTCACTCTCAGGTGATGAGGTCTGTAAACACGTAACCACTTCAGTGTCTCACTCTCAGGTGATGAGGTCTGTAAACTGTAAACACGTAACCACTTCAGTATCTCACTCTCAGGTGATGAGGTCTGTAAACTGTAAACACTTAACAACTTCAGTATCTCACTCTCAGGTGATGAGGTCTGTAAACTGTTTGTAAACACTTAACAACTTCAGTATCTCACTCTCAGGTGATGAGGTCTGAAAACTGTTTGTAAACACTTCACAACTTCAGTATCTCACTCTCAGGTGATGAGGTCTGAAAACTGTTTGTAGTCACTTTAGAATGTTTTAATTTCTTTCTACACTGGTTGTGTGTGTGAACTGTTTGTATCCGCTTTACAAATTCAGTATTTCATTCTATAGTAGTGAGGTCTTGTAAACTGTTTGTGGTCACTTTTCAACCTAAGTAATTCACTTCACAGTGGGTAGGTCAGTAAACAGTTTGTGGTCACTTTTCAACCTAAGTAATTCACTTCACAGTGGGTAGGTCAGTAAACTGTTTGTGGTCACTTTTCAACCTAAGTAATTCACATCACAGTGGGTTGGTCAGTAAACTGTTTGTGGTCACTTTTCAGCCTAAGTAATTCACTTCACAGTGGGTAGGTCAGTAAACTGTTTGTGGTCACTTTTCAGCCTAAGTAATTCACTTCACAATGGGTAGGTCAGTAAACTGTTTGTGGTCACTTTTCAACCTAAGTAATTCACTTCACAGTGGGTAGGTCAGTAAACAGTTTGTTGTCACTTCAGCATCATCATCTTTTTCTACAGTGGCTTGGTCTGTAAACCCTTTCCATTGACCGTACATTGGTTGTTGTTTTTTGCTGCTTTTGTTGTTTGTGCAGGTTGGTGTACATGGATTTGTGTGTTTTGTTGTGTGTGTGTTCAGGGGCATTGCTGCATGGGTGGAGGAGAGGTTGAGAATAATTTTGATTGCTCTCTTTTCTTTTGTTTGTATTCATTTGCTTACATGTTTTGTTACTGTGCAGCACGTAGAGCTTACACTGTGTTTGAGGCGCTGCACTGTATAGATACTTTGTATTATTTTTTTTGTTCTTATTTCATCTTTTGCTGCTTAAAGAGACACAGCTTTAACCAGCACTGCTTGATGCTTACCATCATAACAGGCTAACTCACTCCGGACAGTGAAACACTATAGCGTTCCTGACGTAAGGTAGAGTTCCGGCGGAACAACGGAATGCTATAGTGGTTTTGACAATTAAAAATTTTTCCACGTTTTCCTCATGGGGTAGCATAACAATCGCAGCTACACTGGACATTGCGAACATGTCAAGGGTCTAATGGAAAGTTTCTTCATGAGATTCCCTAACAACACACTCCACAGCGAGCCAGCGAGTTCAGGACCCCACACAACAAGCTAATCTGCATACGTATCGAAAATGGCGTCGCAGGCGATACAAGTGGAAATTTTTGGAGCAAACTAGATCACGACAGCAGCTTTTACTGCTGCTGAAGTGATTGAAATGCTTCAAACTGAAGGTTTCAACATCGACGAGGATGATAAAGACTTTGAATAAAGTATCTGCAGTGAAGAAAGCTACCAGCAAGAAGTTACTGATAGTGACTCAGCTTCTAAGAGCAGTAAAGAGGGAGGGGGATGGGCGTTCACTTAATGTGAGGAGAGGGGTCAGTGGGTCAAGTACAGTGAGTTTCATTCAGTTACTTTATGTTTTGTATTTTTTGTGATTTTTTTCCTAACCCTAACAAATGGGTTGTCTGCAGGGAAAATCAAGGGAGAGAACTATTCGTCCGGAGTGAGTTAAAAGTGAAACTTAAGGTCCTATAACCTTTTACAATCTTTTGCAATCTTTAACCCCTAACCCTTGATATATATATTTCCACCATATGGCCAATGCTCTGCAGGTCATCAACAACCAGCTTGAAAAGCAGACGTGCTCACGACATCTCTGAAAGCGACTCAGAAGGCGAGGTTTCTTCCAGACCTGACATCAAGTTGAGCAACTCTGGACGCGATTCATCGCTATCACACACCAACAGGACCAGACCAGCAGGGGTGTCGTGCAGTAGTCCACCATCAAGGGGAGGTCAGTCCCATCCACCAGCAGGACCATTGAACCACAGAGAGAAGACTGCAGCTCCAGCCGTGACTTTAGATGCTGGGGTCTCCAAGCTTCAAAAAGTGCCATCGTTCTCCAGTTATCAAGGGTCAGAGGACAGTGGGAAATCAGTGACATCCTCTCCTGTTGAGGACTTTGTGCTCCGGCCCGGAACATTTGAAGTGGTGCTGTGTGTCGACAACAGAGAGTTCTATGGAAGGTGAGATGTGTAACTTGTTCTTAACCTGTGAAATGTTTTGCGTTGAGCATCGTGTAAAATCATGAAGGAAACTGAATATATTGCAGTTTATGAAATGCTGCAAGCAAGAGACAGAAACAGAAGAAAAAAAAACAACAAAAACGTGTGCGTGAGTGTGCATATTGTGCAAAAAGTGGAATTTTCAAAAACGGCAACAATTTTTTTTTTTTTAAAGTGGGGGTGGGGGGTAAGAATCTGATAAGATACTGCACACATGTGTGTCTGATAAGTGGCATTTCTGCAAACATTACTTGGATGTTGATAGATTATAATCAAATGTTCAAAGTTTTAGGTTTTGTTAGATAGGAAATACTTTAAGCAAGTATTAAATGACAGGTTAACATCCATTATATTGCGTTGTATTAATTTTTGTCACAACAGATTTGTTTGTGACATGGGGGGGCTGATCTTCCCAGGGAGAATGCATTTCCAGAGTGCAACACTGCCCATTTCATTTTTTCTGTCTGCAAGTTTATTTGTTTTACCATCAAAGTGGATATTGTTTTCTATAGAATTTTGCCAGTGACAGCCCGTTTGTTGCCATGTGGCCTTTCTACATGTGCTAAGTGCATGCTGCACATGGGACCTGTTTGATATCTCCTCCAAAAGAACAGAACCCAGACCACCAGTGAAGTTTTAGTGCAGTGTTGGGAGAAAAACCCTGGTCCCTATCAGTAGTATATGGATCTGAAACCATGGACACTTGCTTTCTAGTCAGGTGTATTACCACTAGGCCACTGCTTCACAGGAGTCAAAGATTGTTCTTAAACCACTTCCATTACATTTCATGCAAAAATTGACTATGTACTCCTGCCTCTAAGTCTACAATGAAACCAGCACACTTTGGCATGTCTAGCAAACACACACACAACACACTCACACACACACACACACTCACACACATATGTGCGTGCAGTCAGTCGAGCAGCAAGTCCCTCCTTCCGGACCTGGTGAGGAACGGTGTGACCTGCGACCTCCGCCTGCTGAACGTGGGCGACCTGCTGTGGGTGGCCAGGGAGAAGATGGTGCCCCCCCCTGGAGAACAGCCCCTGGTGGGAAGTGATGGGCAGCTTCAGCCTGTCCGGAGAGAGCTGGTGCTGAACTATGTGGTGGAGAGGAAGCGGATGGATGACCTGGTCAGCAGCATGATCGGGGGCCGGCTGAAGGAACAGAAAGTGAGTTCACTGGGGACTTTGTGGGCAGTCACCGAAGTCTGGAAAAAAGCATCATTGGTGATTGAGGAAGGAACAGAAAGTGAGTTCACTGGGGGCTTTGTGGGCAGTCATCGCTCTGGAAAAAAGCATCATAGGTGATTGAGGAAGGAACAGAAAGTGAGTTCACTGGGGACTTTGTGGGCAGTCATTGAAGTCTGGAAAAAAGCATCATAGGTGATTGAGGAAGGAACAGAAAGTGAGTTCACTGGGGACTTTGTGGGCAGTCATCGCTCTGGAAAAAAGCATCATAGGTGTTTGAGGAAGGAACAGAAAGTGAGCTCACTGGGGGCTTTGTGGGCAGTCATAGCTCTGGAAAAAAGCATCATAGGTGATTGAGGAAGGAACAGAAAGTGAGTTCACTTGGGACTTTGTGGGCAGTCATGGCTGCTTACATGGTGGTGTAAATAAACAAAACTGATCATACACGTAAAATGTTACATGTTTGTATGAGTGTGTATGCGTGCGTGACTTAAACCTGACTGAATTACACAGGAAATAAATGATGAGTGCCCAACGGCAGACTTCATCCAGGTAGCAGCCTATTGTGCAAATGACCCCATGTTTGTAAAGCACTTAGAGCTTGGTCTCCAACCAAGGATAGGCGTTATATAAGTATCCATATCAATCATTTATTCAATCATGGAAGTCTGGAAAAAAACATCATAATTGATTGATGCTCACACTTGCCAGGCTTGGGAGCTTGGGGTATTTAGAACATAACTTCTTCTTCTTCTTCTTCTGCATTCACTCGTATGCACACGAGTGGGCTTTTACATGTATGACTGTTTTTACCCCACCATGTAGGCAGCCATACTTCATTTTCGGGGGGGTGTATGCTGGGTATGTTCTTGTTTCCATAACCCACCGAACACTGACATGGATTACAGGATCTTTAACATGCGTATTTGATCTTCTGCTTGCATATACACACGAAGGGGGTTCAGGCACTAGCAGGTCTGCACATATGTTGACCTGGGAGATCGTAAAAATCTCTACCCTTTACCCACCAGGCGCCATCACCGTGATTCAAACCCGGGACCCTCAGATTGACAGTCCAACGCTTTAACCACTCGGCTATTGGGCCCGTCAGAACATAACAATCTTGAATTACATATGAATATAATGATGTGAGTATTCAATGTCTGCCCCTTTGTCAGTCTGGTCTATTCAAATCTATATGCATACTTACATATACACATAAAGTTATGCATGTATACTTATGAATTTGTTAACAATCATCATTTGAAATGGCACCTTGACACAGGCTGACATTCTAACATCATCATTCAAACAGTTCAGATATGAAAAGACATGATTATTTCATGAGGGTAATACAGTCACAAAATTCAGATTTTTTTTTTTTTAAACAGATTTCTGTTATTAAAGCAGGGATTCAGCTGAAATTTGCCAATGAAATTAACTTTATTCGCATATGGATGGGGGCAAAATATTGAATTTCCTTTGAAGAAAAAAAATTGGATCAATTGTTGTCCCTTGTCTCATGACTCTTTCTGTCTGTCTGTCTCTCCTTCTCCCTTTCATCGGTGTAAAATAATCGTTTGTTTCAGTTTCGCTTAAAGCACAGTGGTCTTCAGGAAAAAATAATCTTGATAGAAAGCTATGGTTCCATGCAGCACTTCAGCATATCAGAGGATCGCATAAAACAGGCCATTGCCAATTCTGAGGTGAGCAGTTTTCTTTTTTGTTGCCCTCTTCCTTGTCTAACTAAAGTGGGTGTGTTGTTGTTGTTTTTTTCTCTTTCTCTTTTTCTGTCTCTCTATCTCTCTCTGTCATCCTCTGTCTGTCTCTCCCCTACGATATCTCTCTTGTTTTATAATATGGTTTGTTGTTTCTTTATCATTTTGCTGTATGCGAAACATTTTTTTTTGGTTTTATTTGTCTACCTTGGTGTGTGTGTATGTGTGTGTGAGTGTGTGTGTGTGTTAGTATGTGTGTATGAGTGTGAATGTGTTTTTGTGTGTGTGTGTGTTTGAGTGCACATATGTGCATATGTTCTGCTGGAGATGACCTGTGATCTCCCTGTGTTTTAGCTGGCCTCTATATTTTGTGCATGTGTCTAAGGCAAAGGAAACAAAGACAAAGTGTGGAATTTGCACATATCTGACATTTAATGACTGGTTATATGGCATTGTGGAATGATGTGTTGTGTTTGGGTTTTTTTACAAAAAGGGTGATGTTAAAAAGTGCTTTCAGTTTTCTTTCTTTCTTTGTTTTCAAGGGCTAGGTAAAAAAGAAAAAAAAAAGAAACATAATGTATGCTTAATTTACTACCTCAGAGTTTCAGTGTCAGTCTCTCAAAGAGGCATCACCACGTTAAGACAAATCCATGCATGCTACACTTCATCTGTTAGGCAGAGGCCTGACCAGCAGTCAGGCCTTGAGTGCATGCATATATATTTGTGTACTTATCAGTTTGGACTTCTACAGAATTTTGCAAGAGGACAACCCTTTGTTGCCATGGGTTCTTTTTCAGTGCGCCAAGTGCGTGCTGCTGCACAATGAATCTCAGTTTGTTGTCTCATCAGAATGACCAGATGATCAGATTGATTTTACCAGTAAAACTCAGGAGAAAGGGTGAGAGCGGACTCGAATCCATACCCTCACGGACACTGTACTGGCATATGAGCATCTGAACTTGCCCTCAGAAAATGATAATAAAAATGACTTATTCATTCCTTTCTTCATTCATTCAGATCATCGATGGCTTCACAGTGAAGCAGACCTCTGATGCCAAGGAGACGGCAGCCTACCTGACACTGATGACTCGCTACCTGCAGAGTCACTACCAGGTGAGGACAAGCCAGTTTCACTTTCAGTTTCAAGGTGTCTGAGCATGTGAACAGATCCTTGTACACCACACCACATCCACTGTATAAAAAAAACCCAGTCCTTTTAAAGCAGCAGCAGATGGCTGCAGATGCCTGATCTTCATATGAAACCAGTACGCTGATCAGGCCTGGAGAGAGCCTATCTTAGTTTTGTGTAAAGAGTTGACATAAGAATGGAAGTCAGGCAGGCAGTTGTCCAGCTTTATAGAATTTCATGCTTTGTAGATTTAATGATAATATAATCCTTTTTTTTTTTTAAACAGTAATGTAATGCATATTAATGTAATGAAATGAATCGAATGATAAACACACAAGATGAAGTAGAAATATATGAAAGAGTTGGGTTTTTTAAGTCATTGAATCACAGTCATTGAAATTGTTAAAACACAATTGACATTGCAGAACAAAACACTGAGGTCCTGCAGTCGAGAAACCATCAAAGAACTGGGGATACGATTTGACATCAGTGACACGGAACAGATGTTGATGCCGTTTAATCACTTCAATCAAGCTTCTCTGAAAAACAAGGTTGGTGGTTGTGTGCTGCTGACGATAATTTGTTGTTCACTTCAAACTTCTCTGAAAAACAAGGTTGGTGGTTGTGTGCTGCTGATGATAATTTGTTGTTCACTTCAAACTTCTCTGAAAAACAAGGTAGGTGGTTGCATGCTGCTGATGATAATTTGTTGTTCACTTCAAACTTCTCTGAAAAACAAGGTTGGTGGTTGTGTGCTGCTGATGATAATTTGTTGTTCACTTCAAACTTCTCTGAAAAACAAGGTTGGTGGTTGTGCTGCTGATGATAATTTGTTGTTCACTTCAAACTTCTGAAAAACAAGGTTGGTGTTTGCATACTGATGATGATAATTTGTTCACTTCAAACTTTTCTGAAAACAAGGTTGATGTTTGCATGCTGTTGATGATAATTTGTTCACTTCAAACTTTTCTGAAAAACAAGGTTGGTGTTTGCATACTGATGATGATAATTTGATCACTACCATGAAACTTCTCTGAAAAACAAGGTTGATGTTTGCATATTGATGATGATAATTTGTTCACTTCAAACTTTTCTGAAAAACAAGGTTGGTGTTTGCATACTGATGATGATAATTTGTTCACTTCAAACTTTTCTGAAAAACAAGGTTGGTGTTTGCTTGCTGATGATGATAATTTGATCACTTCAATCAAGTTTCTCTGATAAACTAAGTGTTTGCTTGCTGATGATGATAATTTGATCATTTCAATCAAGCTTCTCTGACAAACAAGCTTGGTGTTTGCATACTGATGATGATAATTTGATAACTTCAATCAAACTTCTCTGATAAACTGCTTGCATGCTGATAATGATAACAGCAAACACCATGACTTGTGACCAGTGGTAGTAGCAGTAACAAGGATAATGGCAATTGATAGATCTTATGAAAGAATGTTAATTTCCACTTCAACACTGAACACAACTATTCAAAAATTCTCTTTCATGTTTACATCTTCCTTTATTCCTTTTTTTTATAGTTAAAAAGAAAGAGAAAGAAATCCAGTGTTCCATGACCTGCATGCAGCTGAGATGGGAGAGGGAAAGGGTTATAAAGAATGAGATTTTGTGCTGTTCCATTCCTTTTCTGTATTTGCTGCCTATCCATCCGTCTTGTGGAATATCTGTTTATTTTATTTCTCAAAAAACAGGTTGAGATATCTCTCGAACTGTCTAGTGGAGTATCTTTTTATTTTATGTCTAAAATCCATATTGATATATGTATTACCCCTGAAACCGGCGTATGGGTGCCTTCATGGCTGGGTAAAAACGGTCATACACGTGAAAGCCCGCTAGTGTACATGTGAGTGAACGTTGGAGTTGCAGCCCACAAACAAAAAAGAAGAAGATATATATGTCTGTCCATCATATCTAGCAGTGTTTCTGTCCATCTTATTTCCCTGACAGCCATTGACGGTGACTGAGCTGTTTGCGAAACAGCTGATACAGCTGTGGGGGATGTCTGCAGAGAAGGCTAGAGCTGTGGTGGACAGGTACCCCACGCCTACCAGGTTGGTACATGTCATCGGTACACCTGACACTGTCTCCCTGTGTCATAATCATCCCTTTGTCTGATGTAGGGTCTATCTGTCTGTTTATACATACATACATACATATCTGTCTATCTATCTATCTATCTATCTATCTGTACAGATCTATACATACATATCTGTGTATCTATCTATCTATCTATCTATCTGTACAGATCTATCTATCTATCAAGACATATATATATATATATATATATATATATACACATGTATATGATACTGATGTTAATATAAATAAATATATATATACATAAATGCTAATGTTGATGTATGTAATATAGATATAATGATAATACTAATACTGTTGTACATTTGTATGCCGCCCTTTCTATCTAAAAGTACAAGGCACTTTACATGAAAGAAAAAGCTACAAATTACAACTGAAATGAACCACTGATGGATCTCCCCCTCTCTCTCTCTCTCTCTCTCTCTCTCTCTCTCTCTCTCCCTCCCTCTCTGATTTGATTTGCTCTCTCTCTCTCTCTCTCTCTCTCTCTCTCTCTCTCTCTCTCTCTCTTTTTAAGATCAAGGTCAAATACTGAGCTGACAATTCCATTGGCCAGTCATCAACCACTGAAGCTCTGAAGCTGGGTACATGAACTTGTATCTTATTGTAATGTCTGCTCAGATGGCATATTCTTGTTTTCACTTAAAATTACATCACATTAAAGTCTTCATGCATTTTAAGTTTGTCATACAATTTCTGACATTTACCTGTGGGCTAAATCTGTGTTCTGTCAATGGTACAACTGTAAGCGATGTTTGTTGCTGTTTTTTTTTTTTAGTTGTTGTTTTTTTGTTGTTGTTGCTGACTGTTCTTTTTTTTGCACATTTACACATAATTGAAATAGTAGTGATAAGGAGAAATATACTTACACAGCACTGAATCTTGTGCACAGACAAATCAAAGCACTATCACCACTCATTCACATGCATGCATTATTCAGATTCAGAGAGATGAAAGTAAACAAAAGAAAGAGATTATTTGAATTTACAAATATGTGTACATTGAAGGCAATAGAATTTTTTTCAATAACCTACTGACCAGAACTGGGGAAGGTGGGAATTACTTTTGAAAGAGGCGAGTTTTAAGGCTAGACTTGAAGCAGCTGTGTGTAGAAATCTGATGAAATGAAAAAGGGAATATGTGAAAGTATAAGGTCTGAAGACAGAAAGAACAGAGGCTGACAGTACAATGTTTGAATCCGGGAATATTTACAGAGTGGATCTGAAGCTTATTGTAGAGAGTGAGACGGGGCGTAGAGGTGAAGGCAGTCACAGAGACAAGAAAGGGCAGATTTTTTTTACTTTGATTATTTTCTGTGTTAGACAGGAAGCAACGGAAAGATTATTTGCAAGAGGGGAGTGACTGCTCATATCTTTTCTTTTTGAGTCAAGCATCAGAGTTTTGTTTACATTGATGACTCAGTACCTGTTGTTTCCTCATACAAAACTTCTGCAACACATTTTTTGTTCATTATTCATTTAATGGAAAATGAAGATATGAAAAATTGGAAGATTTCTCATTCTTGTCATCTTAATTTAAATGCAGATTGTGTGGAGATAGATTATCATTCAAAAATGTAATTTTGAGACTGCTAGCTGCAGCTACTTTGGTTTCGCCACTTGGGTAGAGTAGTATTTTGCACAGGAGAGGAGTTAGACCCCTGTTGGAGTCTGTAACAGTAGGTCATGGTAAGTATGTTAGATTAACTGCAGTTTTAGGGGGAAAACTTAGCTTTTTATGAAATGAATATGAATTTCATGTACACTGGATTTTTTCACTGATCCTGTCCTCAACATTTGTTGGTCAGCATCATTGTCATAATGAGCAGTCTTTACCTTGAATTTTTAATTGTGACAACAATTGTGTCACTGTTGTTCCAGATTGTTTGAAGCCTATGACGCATGCATGTCGGAAAAGGAGAGAGAGTCCTTGCTGGCCAATTTGAAGTATGGCAAAAATCTCAGGTAACGTACGCATCTGTTTAACCAAATAACATGACATTTTATCAGTATTTTGTGCTCTCTTCAAGTGGTTTTAAGAACTTAATGCCGTTGAAGGAAAGGCAGAATGGTGAGATTTATAGTTCCATCCATGAAACAGGGAGTTTGAAATTGGTCACATCACCACATTATGAACGAGAAAATGCAGCTGCTGTTGACATACACATGGTGTTATTGTACTGTATTACTCTTTTGTCACAACAATTTCAATTCGGGCTGCTCTCCACAGGGAGAGCATGTCATTACACTGAGTATGCCACCATTTTTTTTTGTATTTTTTCCTACCTGCAGTTTTATTTGTTTTCCTAACGAAGCGGATTTTTCTCTGGGATCTCGGTTTAGCGTCTCATCCGAATGACTAGCGTTCAGACCACCACCCAGGGTCTAGTGGAGGGGGAGAAAGTACTTTCAGCTATGGGATTCGAAGCAGTGTGCTCAGATTCTCTCGCTTCCTAGGCGGATGTGTTGCCTCTAGGCCATCACTTCACTTGTTGGTGACTTGGGCTGGGTTGCATAATGTGGAGAGGTGACCTAATGGAAGCAAGTGTCCACAGGTTTAGGCATGCACTGGACCAGGATTTTCACTTCCCCCGCACCCCCAATTCCCATCCACTAAACCCTGAGCAGTGGTCTGGGTGTTAGTCTTTCGGATGAGACAATAAACTGAGGTCCCTCATGCAGCATGCTCTTACCACCCATAAATGAGCCCACTGCAACAAAGGGGTTGTCCGTGGTGAAAGTCTTTTGAAAAATCCATTTTGATAGTAAGACAAATACACTTGCAGACAGAGAAAAAGAAAGAAATAAAGGCAGGGTTGGCACTGACTTATGGTGAGGCGCTCTCCCTGAGGAGAGCAAACTGATTTTCACACAGAGAAATTCATTGTCACAAAAAAGTAATACAATACAATACAATCAGTGGTCTTTGCAGCACTATGTGTGTTTTACTCTAAAAGTTGTCCTCCGTCTATGGATTTAGCATAAACTTTGGGGTATTCTTGACGCTAAGCAAACTTGGCGCTGTTAAGATTGCTTTTGCAACCCAGCCCTGTTTAACAAGATGATGACTGAATATTACCCTTATCTGAGATCTTGTTTTGTGTCAAAGGATTGAAGTGAGAGTGATTTACTTCAAGTTAACATTGAAACATCTTGTATCTTTTATGTATGCATATTGGTTGACTGTATTAATCATAGAAATGAAGACAGTCTGTAAAAAAAAAAAAAAAAAATGAGGGTTGTAAAATAAGACTCATTTTCATAAGAAGTGTCAATGTTTCAGACCATAGATCTTTCTTCAAGGACCTGAGAAGAGCCTATGGTCAGAAACGTTGACACTTTTTATCAAAGCTAGTCTTATTTTTACGACCCACGATTGTAGTTTTTTGGTGGGTTTTTTTTAATAGACTTTCTCCAAATTGTATGATAATCACAGTCAACCAGCATGTATACTTGAAAGACGTAAAATGTTTAAACTGTCTATTTATAAGTATTTTTGACTCAGCAGTCATTTTTTTGGTTTTTGTTTTATCGCCATATCAATAAAAAGAATTAATGTGTTTCAGGAATCTGGGCATAGCTTTGAGCAGGCAAGTGGCACAGTTGTACACCACAAGGATGCTGACATAAAACACACACAAATACAACGTCGGTGATCAAGTCACAGCAATGTTATGTCAGACTGCATTTTTCTTCATCGGCAGCATTTTTCTAAGTCTCAGAGGATTGCCTCTGGTTTGGCATGTTCTTGCTCTTTTTGCTCTTAAAATCATGTGCTATTTCTGTATGTGTGCGTGTAGTGTGTGTGTGTGTGTGCGTGTGTGTATCCGTGTCTGTTTGTGTGTGTGTTTTTGTGTGTTCATGCATGTGTGAGTATGTGTGTGTGTATGACTTGAGCCTAAATTCTTCAAGATTGACGTAGAAAGAAAAGACATGTGATATTCATTGGTATGTGCATGTGTTGATGTGAATACTGTTCCACCAATTTCAATACAGTTTGTTTTTGCATTGCCTTATTTGCTTTACTATATAATCAGTTGTTTACAGTATGATGATATTTTTGTAAAGCTGGCATGAACATGAAATGTTTGCAAGTAAAGTTTTATAAATGGACCGCTAGTGTGGAAAGCAGTCTGGCTTTTTTTCCCTTTTGGGGGGATGGGAGGAGGGGAGGGATTAGTAAATATACAAGTATACACTTTCTGTTAGTGCTTCGTTGTGTGTGTTCATGTGTGTGTGTGCATGGAAAAAAAAAATCATTCATCTTACAAGCAAGGTCAAGAGATTTGTTTAGTAAAGTGTAAGAAGAAGGTGGAAGGAAGAAAGAGGAACGACATACCTCCCCCTTCCAACCCCTCCCCCATCACCTCCCCTCCCTCCACATCCCCTTAAAGTTGTCTCACTGACAGCAAGGCGACGTGGAAAGTAGAGAGCTCTTCAACACATGCAGCTTCTCTCTGTTGCATTATGATAACAACGAGACCACACTGCCTCACAACAGCCAACAACATGAGGGACAAGGTTCATCCTTCCTACACTCCAAGCAAACTAAAGTTCCGGCCAGAAACGGAGGACATCATTTGTATTGTCTGGGTTTTTTTTGTTTTGTTTTGATTTTTGTGTGAAGAAACAAGCAGGAAGAGGATTCCAACAAATGAAGAGCACTGACGGCCATCATTTGACCAGCCAGCAATCTGCACAACCGTACGATCAGATTCAGTCTCAGTTTCAAGAAGCATGCGGACTGATCCATATACGTTATACTGCGTCTGTGTAGACAAAACAATAAAGGAGGAGACCCCTGACCTGTGCATAAACCCAACAGTGCTGGTCATGCCTTCAGAGTCTACCCTAGGTATATATAAAAGAAACAAAACCAACAAATACTTAACTATCTTGAAATATAATAAAAATGAAAACTTTGAAGATGGCAAACGATTTATTAAAAATAAAAAAAATTAAAAAAGAATGACAAAATGGGCCCCGTTCAGTAAACTTGTGTGTACCAACACGCGTGCATATTCACACAAATATGCAAATGCACAGCAACACACACACACTCACACATGGGCGCACACACACCCAAACGAGCATGCAAATGCACAGCAACACACACTCACACGTGTGCGCGCACACACCCACACAAGCATGCAAATGCACAGCAACACACTCACACATGTGCAAGCACACACCCACACAAGCACGCAAATGCACAGCAACACACACACACTCACATATGGGCGCACACAACACACACAGAGATGCCCATACCTCAACCAACAAACACACATCCATGTCCTGCACTGGGCAACAATTCAACCATCAGCAATGACCCCCACCAACAACAACGCCAGGCAGCACAATTATATTATTCTCAAAAGTTAAGGTATTTCAAAGACAGCACAGCCATTGGTGTTGTATTGCAATGATCGGACAATGCCGCCAGGACCCAGAGTCACAACAGCCCAGGTCCAACAGGGCCCAATCTGGTACTCAATGCCACAGGGACCGAACTGAATCAACGTTTCAAAAAGTTATTCTGTTAAATCCCAGTATGATTGTGACCCGGCGTTGGGCCCTAGGAGAGCTTCTTGGGCCTTGATGGCATCAAAAATAGCACCCTGGTTACGGATGGATTCTGAAAAAGTGTCATACAGTGGTTAATTTGAAAGGTTTGATCCCTGTTTCCGGTAACAAGATTCCTTGTCTTTGTGTCATTCAGTTGTAATTTACAGTTCACTGTAACAAGATTCTTTGTGTCATTCAGGTGTAATTTACAGTTCACTGTAACAAGATTCTTTGTGTCATTCAGTTGTAATTTACAGTTCACTGTAACAAGATTCTTTGTTTTTGTGTCATTCAGGTGTAATTTACAGTTCACTGTAACAAGATTCTTTATCTTTGTGTCATTCAGGTGCAATTTACAGTTCACTGTAACAAGATTCTTTGTTTTTGTGTCATTCAGGTGCAATTTACAGTTCACTGTAACAAGATTCTTTGTCTGTCATTCAGGTGTAATTTACAGTTCACTGTAACAAGATTCCTTGTCTTTGTGTCATTCAGGTGTAATTTACAGTTCACTGTAACAAGATTCTTTGTGTCATTCAGGTGTAATTTACAGTTCACTGTAACAAGATTCCTTGTCTTTGTCTGTCATTCAGGTGTAATTTACAGTTCACTGTAACAAGATTCTTTGTCTGTCATTCAGGTGTAATTTACAGTTCACTGTAACAAGATTCCTTGTCTTTGTGTCATTCAGGTGTAATTTACAGTTCACTGTAACAAGATTCTTTGTCTGTCATTCAGGTGTAATTTACAGTTCACTGTAACAAGATTCCTTGTCTTTGTGTCATTCAGGTGTAATTTACAGTTTACTGTAACAAGATTCCTTGTGTCATTCAGTTGTAATTTACAGTTCACTGTAACAAGATTCTTTGTGTCATTCAGTTGTAATTTACAGTTTACTGTAACAAGATTCTTTGTGTCATTCAGTTGTAATTTACAGTTCACTGTAACAAGATTCTTTGTTTTTGTGTCATTCAGGTGTAATTTACAGTTCACTGTAACAAGATTCTTTATCTTTGTGTCATTCAGGTGCAATTTACAGATTCTTTATCTTTGTGTCATTCAGGTGCAATTTACAGTTCACTGTAACAAGATTCTTTGTTTTTGTGTCATTCAGGTGCAATTTACAGTTTACTGTAACAAGATAGCGTGTCTTTGTGTCTGTCATTCACTTGAAATTTATTTTGAGACATTCAAGATTTAACTGCAAAGGTGCAAGATTCCATCGCGGGGAGCAGTGGTTTGATTAAACAACAATATTGTGAAATGAGTTGCACAGCTGTGTATGACAAGCACATTCAGTGTGAAAGACAGTGTGCTTCAAGACACGAGAGAGGAAACTGCTCAGATGTGCATACTGCATCTGGTATAGAATGATCGTCATTGTGGTTCCAAACTGGTTCTGACAGATCTAGAACAATGAGACGAGATCTTAAGAAAAATAGAACAGAAGGCTTGTTTCCGTGTCCTTACATCAAAGGGAGGGCTGAAGGGAAGGCTAAAGAGTGCCCCCCACGCCCACCCCCACCTCATTAAGTGTGAAGTAATCTTCAACAAGATAAAGGTGTTCACCTGAAGGAAGAAGAAGGATCCCTGTTATGATCGTTCACTGATACATGCCACTGCATCTGCAAATCCACAAGAACACAAAACTCTAGGGGCGTCGGGGAGATTTCTCGTCACAAAACTGCAGCATCAAAATGAGTGCATTTAGTACGGCAGTTACAGAACACACACACACACATGCACCCATCATTCTTTTTTTTTTTTTTTTTACATGTTCGCGTGTCCTCTATGTGATGCAGCTCTCACGTCGCTCTGTATGTGTATGTGTGCGTGCGTGCACACGTGTGTATGTGTGTGTGTGTGTGATGGGGTTGGGTGGGGGCATGCCCACGTCAAGAACACGGAAGGCCAGCGTTTGCTGCCATGCCCTTTACGTTTCCAACAGGCAAAGTGGCTGCGTGACGTCATTAGGCTATTGGATTCCCACGGTACATTGATCACTGCCGAGGTACGACCGCTCCGGCCCTCTGATCCCAGGCCCGCACGCAATTGCCGAGCTCATTTCGCTTTCTCATTTAGTTAGTGTAAATGCAGTTAGGAACCTTCGACTGCAGGGACCTGCAGTCAGCTGATGTTACTGGCATACTCCAAACCTCCACTGCCTTGTTTCTGTGTGTGTGCGTGTGAGAGAGAGAGAGAGAAGAACTTGCTGAAGGATCTCTGAAGAATCCTGATATAACCAAACTTTTTGTGCAGCAAGAACGGTTAGTTCTCTTTTATGAATACCGTAAAGGTAATATTGATTCTCTCTCTCTCTCTCTCTCTCTCTCTCTCTCTCTCTCTCTCTCTCTCTCTCTCTCTCTCTCTCTGTGTGTGTGTGTGTGTGTGTGTGTGCACGAGTGGTTTGCGTTGTAATTTCATTTCTTATTCGTTCATTCTTTTTCATCAAGAAGTCCATGTGATGGTGTGTGTCTTTTGATTCTCCTCTCTTTCAATTAACTCGTTGGGATGCAAATCTTCCAGACTACTCCCGTCAGAATTGTTTTTTGATTCTCCCCTCTTTGATTAATCCATTGGAATGCAGATCTTCCTGACTCCTCCCGTTAGAACTGTTTTTCGCTGTTTTCAAAGACGATTTCGAAGTAGTGACATAAGGCTATTGGATTCCTACAGCTCAATGGTGACTCCCAAGGCAAGGCAGGTCCAGGCGGTGTAAAGCCTCAGTCTACACCCCTCCTCCCACTGGATTGCACCCGTGGGTCATTCCGGGGTTCAATCAAGCTGTAATTGATAGAGGAAGTGGGGTTGTTCTAGGCTAGTCTTTATTGACCGCCCTCCCACGCCCACCCCCCGACCCTCCTCCACACACACACACACACACACACACACACACACACACCTCCATACAACTTAACAGAAGCATGGGTACGGGAGATCTACTTTAATTTTTACCTACATTGCTTCTAACTGGGCCAAATTTATCTCCAGTGGTCATTTCAAGCTAGCCTTAAGAAAGCCTCAATATCCATTCACGAGGAGCTGGGCGAGGGGGGTGGTTGAATCCAGCTAGGTGGTTCAGCTTTGAACAGCTGAAGTTTACCCGCGGGACTAGACTACACAAACCCAGGCAGGCGTTGATATGGACGAGCCAGATTTGAGCCCCGGCGGAGTAAAAATCAGCGGGAGTGCGAATGAGGCTGCACGCTACTCCTGAACTCTTGGCTCAAGACAGACTTGGTCCTCTTTGTTCAAGGCAGGTCCTGGTCTTCTTTGTTCAAGACAGACCTGGCCCTCTTTGTTCACGGCAGACCTGGCCCTCTTTGTTCAAGGCAGACCTGCAGACCTGGCCCTCTTTGTTAAAGACAGACCTGCAGACCTGGTCCTCTTTGTTCAGGGCAGACCTGGCCCTCTTTGTTCAGGGCAGACCTGCAGACCTGGCCCTCTTTGTTAAAGACAGACCTGCAGACCTGGCCCTCTTTGTTCAAGGCAGACCTGGCCCTCTTTGTTCAGGGCAGACCTGGCCCTCTTTGTTCAAGGCAGACCTGCAGACCTGGCCCTCTTTGTTAAAGACAGACCTGCAGACCTGGCCCTCTTTGTTCAAGGCAGACCTGGCCCTCTTTGTTCAGGGCAGACCTGGCCCTCTTTGTTCACGGCAGACCTGGCCCTCTTTGTTCAAGGCAGACCTGGCCCTCTTTGTTCAAGGCAGACCTGCAGACCTGGCCCTCTTTGTTCAAGGCAGATCTGGCCCTCTTTGTTCAGGGCAGACCTGGTCCTCTTTGTTCAAGGCAGACCTGCAGACCTGGCCCTCTTTGTTCACGGCAGACCTGCAGACCTGGCCCTCTTTGTTCAAGGCAGACCTGCAGACCTGGCCCTCTTTGTTCAAGGCAGACCTGGCCCTCTTTGTTCAAGGCAGACCTGGCCCTCTTTGTTCAAGGCAAACCTGGTCTCTGTCTCTCTATTTCTCGCTGTTATTCTCTCTCTCTCTCTCTCTCTCTCTCTCTCTCTCTCTCTCTCTCTCTCTCTCTCTCTCTCTCTAACCCCCCCCCCCAACCCGCCCCCTTTTCAGTTGAATATTTCTTCCCCTGCCATCGATTTTCACAAATGATGATTTCTAATTAATGATAATAATAATAATCACCATTATGACAGAAAAAAAAAACACAAATAAT